>NW_028097222.1:0-402478 GCF_014824575.4 Sturnira hondurensis
GCAAACGCTTCGACGCTGGCTGTAGACAGAAGCCTCTGGGCCCTGGAAGCTGCGGCAGCACCAGCTCCGAGGTCTTTATGCGCCGGCCAATGGCTGCTGGTCCTGCCGCTGCCGCTTTTGTCTTTACTCACAGGTGCAGGGGTCCCAATGAGTCCTCTGTGTCAGACGCCCCTGTCGCTGGGCACAGGCGGAAGCCTCTGGGCCCTGACTGCTGAGGCAGCCAAGGCTCCAAGGTCTTTATGCGCCGGCCAATGGCTGCTGTCCCGCCACCGCCGCCACCGCTGCTGCTGCCCTTGACTTTTCTCAGGGTTCCTGGGCTCCCAATGAGTTCTCCGTGGCAGACGCCCCTGTTCTGGGCACAGATGGAAGGAAGCCTCTGGGCTCCAACCCCGAGGTCTTTACGCGCCAGCTAATGGCTGCTGCCGGTCTGGCCGCCTCCGTCCTTACTTGCGTCCCTGAGACCCCAACGACCTCTAGCTGTCTGGTTCATCACTATCTCTGGTCTCTTACTTTCATAAATGCTGGGGAATTGTTGGTTGGGGAATTGATTACGCTGTTCTTCTGTGAATCTGCCAGGATTTTCTCCCAGGTGTAGGAGTACTGCAGTCACTCCGTCCTACTCCCCCGCCATTCGAAAATAAAACTTTAAATGATTGACTTAAGCTGTAACTTATCAGTAATCACATTAAATGTAAGTGGTCTCAATGCATAAACTAAAGGACAAAGATTGGCACATTGAACTAAAAAATTATGACTCACCTCAACATATATGTAGATTGAAAGTAAAAGTATGGAAAAGATATGCCATGCAAAAATACTTTTTAAAGCAGTAATGGCTATGTTGACTTATAGATAAATATATTCTTAGTAATGAAAATTGCCAGGGAAAGAGATAAAAAGAAAAAGAATCTGATAACGAAATGATAAAAGGGTCAATCCACCACAAATAAATACCAATTCTTAAAGCATATGTACAGAACAACAGAGCTCCAAAGTATGTGATGAAGAAACTGATAGAAATAGAGAAATAGACAAATTCTAAATTAATATTAGAGACATCAATACCATTCTCACAGAAATTGATAGAACAAGTGGTGAGGAAGAATATAGGACTTAACAGCAGTGTCTAAGTGATGGTCTGAGCCTACGTTAGAGCAGCACACCACTCGAGGTCCAGCTTCTTCCCCAAGCTAGAGCTCAGAATCATTTCTTGGAGGTAAACTCATTCCTGATTTGGGAATCAACATGGAAAAAGGGTCGGAAGTCTGAAGCACAAGTCCCATTTGCATAAAGGGACAATGTTAAACACACATAGTTGAGATGGAGATGTGGTTGAGAAAAATAGGCCAGTGGGAGAAATCTGAAAGGTCCTGGCCATCTCTCAGCCTCAGCTCTTGGAGCAAACCAATCTCTCTCTTGCTTTGGTCTTTCCATGTACTAGCTGGCTTCTCCTAGAGCCTCAGGTCTTAACTCAAATGGCACTTCCTCTAGGAAGACTTCTCTGACTCCCCAGAGCATATGCTGCTCAGCTAGCTACCTTCTGAGCAGCCTAGCACCCAGGAATAGACAGGAGTCATGCACAGTAACTATGCTATTCACTCATCTTTTATTGAATGCAGGTTTGCTCAAGGTAGAACATCAACATACTGCTCACTAATTATACTCATCATAATATCCTACTCACTAATATCCTACTCACACTCTAACAATCTAAGAGAAATATAACACACACACAGAGCAATCAATGGGAAATAATGAACCCAAGTCCCAGAGTCTCAGTCTGCAGGCCTGGGAGACAGCACACTGGGCAAGGGAGTTGTCAATGTCTTGCAAGGAAGGAATTTGGGAGCTAGGTGGGCAGCAGGGCAGACAAAGTCCTCAGTCTAGCAGGGCAGAGCCTCCAGCAGCTAGTGCCAGGGGACATCAGCGTAGCACGGAGTAGCACTCTGGTGTGTGGAGCTTGGCTGTCTCAGCAGTGGTCTGGAAACTACTTCAGTTATACCTTGAAAGTGGTGTACTCCATTCTTCTGGGTCTTTTGACAAATGTCTTGGCACCCCTGATGCCAAGTGGGGAATCTTCACAGGAGCCTCTCTATGGGTGGTCCTGTTCTACAAACATGTCTGTTCTGATCACAGGTGTAGATATCTAAGGTGTGTCTCCTTGCCAGATGTGTCTACTCTGACTAAGGTAGTTTTCCTCTTTAACCGAAGTGTCATGATGGACTGACAGCCATTTTGGTTGACACGAGTGACTCCACTTTATTTTATATATTTTATGCTATCTTGATTGTGTCAATGGCATTTTGTTGGTCCTGCTCTCCACATCTTGCCATGTATTACAGCACCTGGTGCTCCCCTACTCATAGCACCTTTTCACTGGAGATAGGGCTGTAAACTGATAGGAAGTTAGAATGTAGAATGGACAAGAAGTGTGGAAGGATGTAGGCAGGATTCCAAATACTTGCATAAAAAGAAGAATGTTTGCTTGTGTGTGAACCTTTTACATGCATCTGCTTATAAATGCATAAATGTCTCTGGAAATATTCCCAAGAATCTGATAACATTTGTTTAATTCCAGGAATGACTTTAGCTCCAAGAAATGGGTCAGGGATCTAGGTAAGATGTTTGGGGCAGAAGCTGGGACTAGAGTAGTAGTTTGGTTTCTGTTCCTCAAACATAGACCTGAAACCAGTATTTGGACACAGGTGGTTTATTTGGGAGGTGACCCATAGAAGCACAAGTGAGGGAGTGGAGGAGATGAGATAGGGAAGGGAGAAAAGCCAATAAGGGGCGCATTCGTGAGTAGGCTGCTGCTGTGGGCACCTGGGGCTCAATCTTCCTGACATCCCTTTGAGGAACCAGCTTGGTATTATCCCATTGTGGCTTGAAGAGGTTGGGTCACTGTTCATTGACTTCTAATTCCCTCCTCGCTGTTTGCACCCCATTTGCACCAGAATGCAGGAGAAAGCATGGCAGTGAAAATGTGTCCCTATATCTTCCCCTGCTGCAATTTGCATATATACCAGGAGGCTGTCTGCTCTGCTGAAAGCTTAAGAGGCACAGCCCTCAGAAGCCATTGTACGAAAGCAAGGGGAGCAGCAGGCAGCATAGTCCTTCTGGCAATGACTGGGGTAGACAGAGGAAGGGTTATTACCTTCTCCTTTCCCAGGTGAAGAGACTGAGACTCAGACATCGTACATAACTTGCTTTAGGACATCCAGTTCCTGCTAAAGGCAGACACCAACCCTCAAAGTTCCTGGTGCTCTTTACTTGCTTATCCCAGAAGCCAGACTCATCAGTATTTGCTAAGTATACATGTTAAATGAACCAGTTCCCACATCCCAATGGAAAAATATGAAGGGAACTTTAAAATATTCTTCTTATTCATTCCTAAACAGAGCTCCAAGAATGACTAGTGTTTGTGTACCAGCCAACTGTTTCCTAGAGGTGGAACTTGTCGGCATCAGACAGAGATGTTGAGGGTGTTACCTCAGGCCTGTGGAACTCTCGCAGAGAGAACTCACCTGAGCCCATAGGCCTCTGTCAGATAACCACTGGGATGCCTGCATTTAGACACTCAGGCACCCAGAGCAGAGGGCAGAGGCCTATGAATTTAGATAGTCTGCCCTTTGCTTTTTCGGTGGGCTGAGTGAACCCAGGAAACACTGTGGTTGTGATTTGGACTCTTCTTTGATATTGTTTTTCCCCATCAGTCCCAGCTGGAGGGTGACTGTGTTTGTACAATGCAACCTCACAACTGTGGCTGTGCTTATACTGGGGTGGGTGAGGAGAGCCAATCCTGAGTGATTGAGTCAGCCTTTTTGAGAACAAGAAGTAAGCCATGCAGAAATTACAGTCAGATGGTGGTGAGTTCTTGCCCTAGAAGGCCACTTGGAGCTGGGAGCAAAGCTGGGTCCTCTGCAACTCAGAGTTAGAAGGCTTTAAGGAAGCCAGGGGGTACAGTAGGAATTCTTCCTGTTACAAGAGGCAGAATATTAAAAGCAAATTAGCTTACACACAAGAGGGGATTTACTGGTTCAGGTAACTGTAAAAAGTCAAGAATAATGTAGGCATTAGGCACTGCTCTATGTGGGAGTTCAAGTGATGTTATACAATCTCTTTCTTCATTGCTGAACTCCATTCTACTTCCTTGCTGGTTTTACTCTCAGATAGGATTTATCTTGGTAATTGCCAGATGACTCTGACAGCTCCACAACCCACACCCAACTCATGAAACCTAACAGGAAAGAGAGCAAAAGCTTTACCACATCTCGCTGACTCTGATTGGACCATGACATCATCCCTGAACCAACTTCTGGGCCCAGACGGAACCGAGTGAGCTGATTGGTTAAGACCTGGTAACAAGTTGCATTGTAGCCTTGGTCAGTGGGCTCTTATCCATCATATGACAAAAGAAAGGAGAGGATCCTCAATATCTGTAAGAACAATGATTGGATTTTGGGTAGCCCAGAACACCATTACTAAATAGCAGAGAGGGAAATGGATCCAGTACCCAGAGTGAGAGACAGTGAAGCTATGGGAAGGAACAGAGAAAGACCAAGGGAAGGAGGGGAGTGAGTGAGATAGAAAGACTCCTTGTTTTCATACACATCTCCAGAAGTCCTGTGTGGAATTGCCTCTGTGTCCTCACAATGAACCTCCCTCTATCCTCAACGTGGATTTCTGTTTTTTACCACCATCCACCCCAAACTCAGGCAGAGAAATGCTTGGTTACCTTGGCCACCTGGACGGTGCACTGGGTCAACACAATGGCAAGGGCTACCTCCTGCACTTCATAGGTGAGACATGAGCTGCACTGTTGTGGCATTAATTTCTTGAACTGCAGTGGTCTCCCCCATTACTAAGCACGGTTTATCCTAATTAACCAGTTTTCAGTCAATCTTTCAGGTTATCAAGTAGTGAAATGAAATAATGAGCTCAGCTGAGGATGACTAGTGAGGTGATGAGTTCACTGGGGACCCAAGGTTTTATTACCAATTCTACTCAGGTGTAAGGTACAGAGGGTTTTTATTTTTTATTTCGCTACTTTCCTCCTAATCATACCTTTAAGTCAGGAGAATCATGTCTGGATATTAAGATGAAAGATGCCTCAATGTTTCCCCTTACAAACAGGCTCAATTTAATTCATGATTACACCCAGTTAATTTGAATGCCTTAATGATCCTGCTCTCAGGGAAAGGGAATCAAATGAATGTGTTATACCCACCTCATTCGATAACATCTCTAAGGAGTTTCTCTATTAGAAAACAAAATATTAAAAATTGTGGTCCTCTGTTTTCAGATGTGTGTTTGGCCTTTGACATTCTTTTATTTTGGTAACTTGAGTCAACAGAAAGTTTGTAGGAAAATAAAGTGGGCAGATCCACTTATTAAAACCAGAAGGTTCTATGTCCTTCGTAATCTGGACTTGTCTGACTTTCTAAATGGACTCATATATTAGGCACTCGATCAATGCTACAGGAAGGAGTGACCCTCCCTCCCCTAACCCCCAGACCTGACTCTGCACTCCTGCTGCCCCAGCTGGCTGGACCCTAGGGGATGCTGCTACCCTTGGATACCTGGTCCAAGTCTGGCTGAGCATTCTTGTTCTTTGCTCTCTTGAGTGGAGCAGAGACAGGCTGACATTTCCACAAATGCCATTATCACTGGGAATGTGAGAAGGATGGAAATAAACAAAGGAAATGCACTGACACATAAAATGTTCACATTCCTTGTGACCCTCAGAATTCCAATCAATGTGGCCGAGGGCTTTACTGGATTCAACTCTATGTGTCTTCTGTAGGCCAATCATGGCTCTGTCTGCACCCCTCTGTCCCCCATCTTCGTATGGTCATAGCTGGCTCTTTTCCATGTTGAAGGAGCTACTTGCTGGACACACTGTCCCTTTCCTGGGATAGTAACAGAAAGTCTCTTCCTTCCAGCATATCTCTCCATATTTTAGACACTCTCACTATAGTATAAAGCAGTGTTCTCAAGGTGAGGTCTCTGCTCCACTGGCATAAGAATCACCTGGAAACTTTTTGAATGCAAGTTCATAAGCCCTCTTCAGAGCTTCTGAACTAGAAATAATAATCCCAGTCCAGGAATATGTGTTAACTAGCCCACCAGGCAATTGTCATGCACATGAAGGTTTGAGAAGCACAGAAGTAAAGATCCATCCAGGATAAACAGTGCAATGAAGAGTTTACTCTATGAGGGTCATGGCTGTCTGTCATTGTCACATTTCTTGGAGGCCTGGAAGGAGGGGCCATGTAGCAAGGAGTGGCCATGTAGCAAGGAGCCCGTAAGAATAATTCTGATTGTGAAGGATCCTGCAGAAACCAATCCCAACCCCTGGGTCCAAGACCTAAGTTTTTGGCTTATACAGTTTTTAAGTTAATTTTTAAAATGAAAAAAACTTAGTATATTTAACGTGTACAATTGATGATTTGATATACATAAACATAGTGAAATGATTAATAAAGTAAAGCTAATTAATTTATCATCTCATACAGTTACTATTATTTTTGTAATGTGAGCATATGAAATCCACTTTCTTAGCAAATTTTACATATTCAATATAGTAGTAGTGACTATAGTCCCTGTGCTGTACCTTAGATCTCTAGGCTTATTTATCCTGCATAACTGCAACTCTGTACTCTTGGCTCTATATCTCCCCATTTCACACCTGATACCCACTGCTCTACTCTCCGTTTTTTGTGCAGCTTTCCTAGATTCCACATATAAGTGAGATCAGGCATTTGTTCTTACTGTTCCTGGTTTATTTCATTTAACATAATCTCCTTTAGATTAATACATGTTGTTGCAAATGGGAGAATCTCCTTTTTTAAAGCTAAGTAATATCCCTACGTGTGTGTGTTTGTACCACAGTTGTTTAATCCACCCATCTATCAATGGACTCTTACGTTGTTTCATATCTTGTCTATTGTGAATAATCCTGCAGTGAATATGGGAGTGCAGATGTTTTTGAGATCTGATTTTCTTTCCTTTGGATAAATACCCAGAAGAGGGATTCCTTGGTCATATGACAATTCTATTTTTAGTTTTTTGAGGAACTGCCATATTGTTTTCCATAATAGCTGTACCAGTTTATACCACCAACAATGTACAGGTTCCCCTTTTCTCCACATCCTTGCCAATTTGTTAGCTTTATTTTCTTTTTATTGCAGCCATCCTAAGGTATGAAGTGACATCTCATGTGATTTTAATTTGCATTTCCCTGATGATTAGGGATATTGAACATTATTTTTGTATACCTGTTGGCCATCTGTATGTATTTTTTGGAAAAACGTGTATTAGTGTCCTTTGCCCAGTTTTTAATCAGGTTGTTTGTTTGTAATTGAGTTATTCGAGTTCCACATATGTTTTGCATATTAACTCCTTAACAGATACATAGTTTGAGAATATTTTTTTCTCAATCTGTAGGTTGCCTTTTCATTGTCAAATAGCAGAGACCTCAAACTAGCAGATATTAGGAATATGAGTTTGTGTGGCCAGTGCAGAATTTCAAATTTTAAGGTAGTTGACTACTTTTAAAAATTAACATTTTTATGTCAACATTTGAATTTATAGCTTCTACTGAAAATCAGAAAACCTGGAAACACTGGATTTGTAGTCCTCATATGACATCAACTAGCTGGAGCTTAGTAGTGGCTTTATTTTTTAGATTGAGATTTCATTCTCAGGTTTGCCTTAGTCCCCATTATTCCCTGTAGTTCCCTGACACTGAGGTTGACTGTCAGTCATCATTTATCCTTGTGCTTGTCTTGTTGTTTTAGTAATTTTCCCTTTTTAGGAATGCAAAAACCAAATCTTTCTTGGGTTTATGCTACTTGTCAAAAGGGAGAGGATGTAGGTTAAGGAGGGTCAAGGGGCTTTAAGAGAACTGCTTAGAGTTAATTTGTTTGTGGAAATATTTAATCTGAAAGCCAACATAGCTTTCACTAAAAGAATACAACTTAAGATGGCAACTAAATATCACCCTAAATCATTCTTTTACATTATCTTTTTGGGTCAGTAGTTGTGTTTGCATTTGAGACTCCTGTACTATGATAATTGGTGTCTCTTTATCAGGTCTCAGTGTCTCGTAGTGAGTTTTCCTTCTGGTTCTACAACTACTTTACACACTACTTGTGCATCATGGTGCAAGTGACAGATGTAGGAGTCTGAGAGCACACTCGAGAAAGGCTCTCTGTTGGGCCCCTCAACAGCATGGATCAGAGAAGAGGAGGCAGCCAGGATATGCAGGGCAGGGTAGCTCAGTTCTAAATACTGCCTTACAGGGTTGCTCAAGAGGGCTCAGTGGACTCTGGCATAAGCTAAGCAAGTAAACAAACCTGTAGGATTCCAAACTAGCATATGGTTAGATTTTGGGAAGAAAGTTCTGGAAACATGATAAACTAGACTTCATATTTTTTCTTTGTGAAAGATACTGTAAAGGGAATAAAATGACAAGCCACAGACTTGGAGAAAATATTTGCAAAAGACACCTGATAATGTACTATCACCTGACATATGCAAAGAGCTCTTAAAACTCAACAATAAGAAAACAAACAACTTGATTAAAAATTAAGCCAATGTATTAGATACCTCACCAAATAAGATATACAGGAACAAGTACAAAGGACACATGGACAAAAACTAGGGGCGACGGTGGAAATGGGAGGGAGGTGGGGAGCACTGGGGGGGGGTGTGGGCTGGGATTGGAGTAAAAGATAGAAAACTGTTCTTGAACAACAATTAAAATAAAAAAGATATATAGATGATAAGTAAGTAAACAAAAAGATGTTATACATCACATGTAATCAGAGAAATGCAAGTTAAAACAAGAAATGCCACTACACACCTATGAGAATGCCCCAAATCCAGAACACAGACAACACCAAATGCTGGTGTCAAGGCCGTATTCCAAAGAAGTGAGCCCCAAATGCACTAACACTCATCAAGTGTCTATGTGAACCATGTTTGAGTGTGTCCAATCAGCCAAAGCAAATCACTAAAGATGGTGTGGAGTGAAATACTCAGGAGTATGAGTGATGTGATGCATGATGCCCTGGGACTTGTGCTGTAGTAAATGACCTAGGATAGTCCAGTAGAGGGCAGTCAATTTACTCTTAGTAGCACCCACTACCAGCTGGCCCCAAGATACTGAAGTGAACCCTCTGGTGGGGTGACTGATAGATACACACATTTGTTTCTCAGTTCTTGTTAGATTTTGTTGATCTCGTGGTTAGAGGTATTTTTAGGAGGAAACAGAAGATTCTGAAATAATCTTTTTCTTGTTTTTTTTTTTGGGTAAGATTATTGAGACTATCAAGGCAGGCATCCCTACTGAGGGGAGAAAGAGAAAGTGAACACCTTTGAGTAGCAAAGGCAGAGAGACTGGATTCTTTAAGATCGAGAAGAAAAATGAGGCCTGTAGGGTCCTTGATCACTGGAGATCTGTGACTGGTTTCCTCTTGGCATCCCATAGAGATTACAGAGCTGCTGGAGATAGAGTGGGGATGGCTGCATAGTGCCGTGCGAGGAGGTGGCCTGCAGAGTGTACACTTCATGCCATGCACTCCCAGGGCTCCATCTTCACATGCACAGTGTCCCTTGGAGGTATTCAACATGAGGCCCTGGACCCAGACATTGTACTGTTTGCTGACAAATATTCCCCTGCCCACTGGTGACTTTCAAATATCTGCTTTTCAGGACATTTTCAAGACTCATCTTTGGGGAGAAGGTGCCCAGTAAGTTAACCCCCTTCCTCCATGAACAGAATAGAGGTCATGAGATATAATTTGATTTAATTGCAATAATAATGTTAATGATATTTCTTGCACACTAAAACATTGAGACTCATTCTGCTGCAATCTTTGCTTGCCCAGGTGATTGAAAAATATCAAACAATTTTCTCTGTGAGTTGGCACTTCTTTCCTTCTCCTGGGTCCCCATCCACAGGGCATGGCTGTGCTGGCAATCACACATCTGCATTTCTCTGTGTTTCACTGCCTCAGCTATGCCTGGCCTCTTCCTTCTTCTCCATCTTCATTGTGCTTGTTATTGTTCTGTCCCAAGATCCCTCTGCTGAATATATCTGCCACCAAACACTGGCTAAAAAAGAAAGGAGAAGAAAAATACAGGCAGATATAGAGAGCTGCACTCTGGGGCTTGGATCAGGGCTGGCCTCTGGTAGGTCAAAGGATGTGAGTGAGAGAGGCTACCTGAGCCTGGCACTTGGCTGCAGTGTGAGGGAAGTCCTAGCAGGGCTTGGTGGGCACATTGGTGCTCATTTGTTTTCAAACAAAAATGATCATATTGAACTAGACTGTCAGAATGTGTGAGCACACTTTTGTGTTGGGAAACTGGACCTACTATACCAACTTCCTTGAGAAGAGATGAGTCATGCTCTGGCTGGGTTGCTCAGCTGGTGGAGTGCTATCTCTTACATCAAAAGGTTGTGGGTTCCATTCCTTACAGGCAATGGCAACCAATCAAAGTTTCTCTCTCACATCAATGTTTTCCCCTGCCTCTTCCTTCTAAAAATCAATGAACATGTCCTCTAATGACAATTTTAGAAAAAAGGGGTGAGTCATACTGAAGTTGGCCTGTATAGACAAGGGACTGTCCATCTTATCTGGGGGCCTTTGTGTTATTTTATCCCCATTTGGCTGATCACATCAGTTTGGGCATGCATGTGTGAGTGTGTGTGTTGTTGACATAATTTAGTAAGGAGGCCATGAGACTGAGGGGCTCAAGGGCCTCAGTCACCTATACCTGCAAAGCAAAGACTGACCAGAGTCTGTGTGCTGGATTCCTCAAAGTGAAACGTAAAACAATCCATCACAATGGCCAGCCAGGCTTTACAAATCAGGCAACAGCTTTAGTAACAGCCACCATACAATTGCTTTGTTTTGTGTCACAGTCTTCTCCATGAAAACCGTGCCCAAAACTCATGCTTGAGTAGCAATCCTAACTACATTATGTTTGGTGTTGCCTGACTGGAACTGATGTATGCTCAAATAAACTTCAAATTTTTCTTGTGCCTCAGTCTACCTTTGAACAGTGTGTATGCATGTGTGTGAGTGTGTGTGTGAGTGAGATAGTGAGAGGGACTTAGAATAAGAAGGGGATGAGGAAGAGGGGAGGAAAGAGAAGAAATCTAAAATCTCGAGCACCCATCTGTACTTCTCACCCCTGTGAAGGGTTACCTGCTCCCTGAAGCCCGCATGAACAGATGCCCATCCTACCAGCTCAGTAGGATAGAGCCCTCCCTCCACTCACTCTGCCCGACCATTAGGGACCCCATGCCATCCCAATAGTAGTTGTGTTCCAGTCCACGTCTTTTCATTCCTTGGTTCTGTGTGCCTGATTTGGCCCTAGCATATAAACAGCAACAATGGGTTATTTGAAAGAAAGATGGAACGAATGGATGAGTTCCAGTAGAATAAAAAAGAATTAGATTTTAAAATTTTAGATGCATTTGGGGGGGGGGGATTGCTACATTTGGCAGTGGCTTCAGAGGCTCAGATATTCCCACACTTATTTTCCGAGAGTTCAGCTTGATGAATAGTGCTCATGGGGTGCAGGTGGCCAGATGAGGATGGTGACCAGGGATAGGCCCCTCATCTCAGGTTGTAGGAAGCCCTCCACTCTTCAGAATAACTGCTGCAGACACAGAGGGGAGCCTTACTCCCCAGGCAGCCTCCAACCCACTACTCACCCCAAACATGGTTCAATTCCCTCTTTTAAAATTGGTAAAGTAAACTGATAATTAAACAATTAAACCTCAGATGGAAGTTTTTACAGCCCTGGTGCTTGTTCAGAAACCCTGTGAAGAAATTACAAATGAGGTAAAGGACAACAAATCTGAGTCCTGTTACCAAAGGACATGCAGTCCCAGGGTATCTGCTCAGGGAGGTCCAGGGAAGTTGACTAGAGAGATCTGGCTGTGGTGACATGTTCAGTCCTAGGCAGGCCTGGGACACTCTGGGACCTGGCATCTCTCCTGCCCCTCACTGCTTGGTTAGAATGGGGGTAGACTTTCCAGGTTGAGGGGGGCCCTTGAGCTGTGCTAGTCACAGAAAAACATGGTGCAATTTCCTATCAAGTCCATTGTCCTCAGACTGTTGAGATTATGGATGTCCACTGGTATCAGTTGGTAATTTAGAAAATCATTTTTAAAACCTGAAATAAACATCTCTTTATCACAAACTTCATGTGCCAGGCACTTCTCTCAGTACTGGGAGTACAGGAGAACATGAAACAAAATTCCTGGTCATGTAGAGTTTCTATTCTAGTTGGAGGAGACAGATAATTAACAAATGAATAAGTAAGTCGCACCCAGGATGTCAGGCTGTGATGTGTGTAATGCACAAAAATAGAGCAGAAAAGCTATGGTACCTTTACACAATGGAATTCTATGCTGCAGAAAGGAAGAAGGAACTACTACCCTTTGCAACATCATGGATGGAACTGGAAAGCATTATGCTGAGTGAAATAAGCCAGGAGGTGAAAGACAAATACCATATGATATCACTGTTAACAGGAATGTAAACAAAACAAACAAGCAAGCAAAATACGACCAATGACACTCAAATACGGAACAGGCTGACAGGGTCCAGAAGGGAGAGGGGAGAGAATCATAGGGGAAAAGGGGATGGACTCACATGAATAAGTATAAAGGACACATGGACAATTACTAAGGGTGGGGGGCGGAGATGGGAGGGAGGTGGGGAGCATGGGGCGGGGGGCGGGCAGGGTTGGGAATATAAGACAGAAAGCTGTACTTGAACAAGCATTAAATTGAAAAAATTATTTTGTTTTTTTGTTTGTTTTAAAGATTTTATTTATTTATTTATCTTTAGAGGGGAAGGAGAGGGAGAGAAACATCAATGTATGGTTGCCTTTCATGCGTACCCTGCTGGGAGTTGGCCTGCAGGGAACTGGCTTGCAACCCAGGCATGTGCCCTGACTGGGAATTGAACCATGATCCTCTGGTTCACAGGCCTGCACTCAATCCACTGAGCTACACCAGCCAGGGATAAATTTAAAAAATTATTAAAAAAGTAGATCAGAAAAGAGAGAGGCTGATGCTGTAGTGTGCAATTTAAATAGGGAGGAGAGGAAGGGACTGAAGTGGTAAAGAAATACCTTAAGATTCCCAACAACCCCCTCTGTTACTGTAGCAAAGTCCCTTTGTTCCCATCCTATCTCTTCTGGACTGTCTCCTAGCTGGTTTCTCTGTTTTTTTTTTTTTCATCCTGACCTGTCTCTCACACTCCAGCCAGAATAGCTTTGACCCTGACAGATCTGACTGGATCAGCCACTTGCTACAGAACCTGAGATGATTCCCATTCATCAGGGGCCAGTACACAAATGCCCTTGGGTGTGAGGCAGTGATGGAATGGGTGAGGTGGTAAGGCAAGGGCTATGGCAACCTGCAGGAACCACTGCCCCTCAGCTTCCGTCAGTAGCTGTAAGAGACATGGATCCAGTGTTGCCAGATTTTCAATTTGTAAGATGAGAGTGGAAATCTTGATAGTGACACAAAATATTTTCCCCTTCAAATGTTGTCAGTCAATTAAAATAATTTTACACATGAACAGAGCAAAAATATGCCTGTGGTCCAAACCTGGGCCCCTGGGCCACCAGTTTGTAGGTTCTAGCACAGAGGATAAGAGCCAGTCCCCCTAATGAAGCAGTCCTGGCATCTCACCATCTGTGCAGGCTAACCATCCAGCTTCATTTGTCTATGCTTCATCTACCCAGTGGTGGACAATTGTGTCCATATCCACGACCTCCTTTTATACTTCTGTGCTATTTCCCCTCTATAGAAGGGTGAACTCCTGTTCACATTACAAGACCCCACTCAAAATCACCCTCTTGGTGAATACTTCCACCTGCTCCAGACCATTCCTCCTTTCTCCGAACTTTCATAGCCTGACACACCTGTGTTTGCTGTTAGATACAGAAGATTGTATGGCAAGTCATTGGCATGTCTGTCCTACACACCTGTCTGTGACACTCTTGAAGTAGGGAGAGCTTTAGCATTTCCAGTTTGCAAGTCCCTCAAGGGACATTCTGAGAAACGAACAGTGCTCAGTAGATGAGTGGGAGGGCAGTAAAAAACAGTGGTTAGGAGCTTAGGCTGGGGACACAGAAAGACCTCCATTGAAATTTCAGCATCTCCATTTACATGTCTACACAAGACTTTGCTTGTCTGTAAAATGGGTATAATAATTAAAAGAGCTTATGCCTATAAAACACCTGGCAGGTAGTCAGCTCTCCATAAATGTTCAGAAAGATCAAAAGTAAGGGAAGTCAGTTTCTACATGTGGATACAGAAGAGTGGCTTTCAGAGCTTTCCCTGAGGCCTGTCCTGAATGAGGACAGATTCCACATTGCCTGCATCCCAGGGCCCACGCTTCAATTCCACAGTGGAACCCGAGTTCGGGGGGATGGAGCCAAAGCTGCAGGCTGGCCTCACTGTGCTAGACTTCAGAATCCTGGACTCACGTCCTTCCCCACTTCCCTGTCCAAGCACATTTTTCAGTAGGTTTAAACATTTTAAACATTAATTTTATTTATTTACTTGTTCATTAAAGTATTTATACTTACAATAGCTTATGTGATTACCATACTAAGCCTATTAACCACCACTCACCATGAAAACTTATCACAATATTACTGATTATAATCCCTTCCCCACTTTTGTCCATCCCCCCTCCCCTCTGGCAAGCATCCCTGAGTCTCTGTTTCTATGAGTCCGTTTTTGTTTTGTTTTGCTTGTTTTTTTTAGATCTCACAAATAAGTGAAATCATATAGTATTTGTCTTTCTCTGTCTGACTTATGTCACTTATCAAGATGCCCTAAAGTTTCCTCCATATTGCCACATTTCTCTTTTTAAATTCTGGATCCTTTGATTTATTAATAACACTAAAAACTCAAACTTAAGAGTCTTAACAGTTCTAAACATTGCTATTAGTCTCTAATTTCATTTTTGCAACAGTCTTCTAAAATAATTGATGCTGGTATTCACCTAAGCATTCTAAAGATGAGGCACCAGAGGCCCAGAGAGTGTAAGTGACTTTCCTAAAATCATACAGCAAAGTCAGTGGTGGAGCTGAAACTAGAAGGCCATTGCATTGCATCCTCTGGCTCCATGCCTATTGACTGTATTAGAACAAGTCTTACGTGGCCTTCATCTCACCCCAACATCATTCATTTGACTGATGTAGACTGGGTGCCTTCTCTGTGTAGGGCAGGAGGTACAGCAATGGGTGAGACAGCAATGTCCCTGGTCCCACAGAGCTCAAATTCCATGTCAAAATCTGCTAGATGGAGTCAAACCGTCTGAACTAAAGTGTGAAATCATGCTTCATGAGCAGGAATGGTGTTTGGAGAGGATATTTGTAGTTTGGGTGGTTGGAACCGTAGTAGTTTCCTAGGGCTGCCGTAACACATCAACAGAGATATAGTCCCCATAGTTCAGAAGGTCAGAAATCCAAATTCGGGGTGTGAGAAGGGTGTTTCTTTCTGGAGGCTGTGAAGGAGGTAACTCTCCGTGCCTATCTCCTGGCTGTCATGAGTGCTGGCTATTCTTGACTTGTAGATGCATCATCTCCATCTCTGCCTCAGTCTCTGCCTTCAGGTTGCTTTCTCTCCTGTGTGCTTTCTTTTTGCTTCTAATCTAAGGTCACCTGCCTGCCCTAAGCTAGCATGATCTTATCAAGAGACCTGTTGCTTATTTATAACTGCAAAGACCTTTTTGTTTTTTCCAAATAAGGTCACATTTGTAGGTCCCAGATGGACATTTATTTTTTTTTGTCAGGGGCTACTGTTAAATCCACTACAGGTAATTTTACAGAAAGCCTTATTATTTGGACTTAGGGGCTTTCTTTGGGGTCTAGGCAATTGAAATTATACCTGGAAAGATTATACCCCATAATCCTGGTATGACAAGGGATTGCTTATTTGAGGAGGCTTTGCACAGCAGTTCTGGGGATGAGAGGAGCCAGTACCAGACTTCTGGACATGGAGCCCCTCAGAATCTAAATCATAATCTCTAAACAAAGAATGCACCTTTGCAGGACCCACTGATCTAGGGGGATATTGTTATTTTTTTCCAAGATATCGTTCCTTCTAAAGGAAAGGAGAGGGTGGACATGGGCTAGCCTTTGATAATAGCAGCTGGAAACCATCCCATTGGGAAATACTTTTATGAGCAGACAAGTTTTGTTCCGGCATAAGGTAAGTCGCTCATGTAGCCATTTGTGTGAGACTAACAGCCTTCAAGAAGCGCAGGGAGTTTGAACCCATGGAGTCTAGACCCTGTGCCTTCATTTAGAGAGTGGATTGCACTGTGACAAAGATCCTAGGCTTGGAGTCAAGAACATCAGCCCTGTCACCTATTGGGTAGCCGGGGGTAAAACACTTGCCCTCTCTGACCTGCTGTCTGTTTGTGCATAATGTATGAGCAATAATAGTATCTATTTAACAAGGTTGTACTCATATTTACATTAAAAAATCAGTGTACAACTCCTAGCATAATGTCAACTCGCGGCAATATTCAATATAGTCTAGCTATGTACAATTTTTAATTCAGTTCTATTTTCTTATGAAGGGCTTTTCCTTTTCTGGGACCCTGATAGGGTTCTCCACCCAAGCATCCTCTAATGCAGAGCACATCTGGGCAGAAATAAGTTCTGAGAGGTTGGCATCTGGTGGAGGGTTCTGCTACCCTGGTTTTGTTGTTTCCCAGGCAAAGTATCTTTATGTAACAATGCAGGTGTGGGCTCTCAGTTTTTAAAATAATGACTCCATTTTTAAAACTACTCTTGCTCATTATAACTAATTCAAATGGTGCCAAAGTAGGAAGAAGGAAGTAAAATACATCATCCTGAATCTTCATACCTAAAAATAATCATTGTCAACATGAAATGCATATTATTCCAGACAGAATGAAAGAGAAAAAGAGATCCTATAATAAATAGATTTATAATATATGTGATATTTAAGTGGAAGTTATTAAATTTTTTTGAATTGAACAGAAGAAAAAGCAATTTAAGCACAACTGAGGGATTTTCTAAAATGTAATTCTTAACCATAACTATTCCCTATAAGAACCCTCTAATGCTAAGATAAAAATATTGAGAGAAACAGGAATTAGTGTTTTCTTTTAACTTCATACTTTAATTTTGAGCGGTATTTAGTGACTCCTGATAGGAAAGATGACAAACATTAGCACACGTGTATGCTACCCAGTGTCCTTGACCCTGTTGATTTCTATTAATTGTGTCTTTACTTTTACTTCATCACCATTTATTATTAATTCATACTTAGGTCTGGAGCCCTCACACACAGGATACTGAGTCTGAGATCTGTAATTACATGGACTCTGTGCTCACAGGGTTGCAGGTTGCTTACCAAAGTCCCCCAGTCTTGAACTCTTTGTTTTATCTTAACTGGCAAGACCGCTATTATTATATCATAATTCTAGATGAGCTCAGGGCACCTATCCTTTATGGTTTATTTCACCCTAAAGCATGTTTGCCCTGTTGCCTATATGCTGAGGAACATAAAGGAATGTTCTAGAATTATAGCTCCTTCTCCTCGGATCTCTGAACTTGGCTCCATTTTCTCCCTGATGTTTAGTGCTGTGGCCACCTTGACGTTTCCTCTTGTCCGTGACTTGCATTTTTCATGCCTGTATTATGGAAGCTCAGGAAGGCAGGGAGGTATGTCCTGGGGTTGTGTGCTCCCTGCCAGTTCCTCCTGGAGGCAAGCATGCATGTTCATTCTCCAGATTCAGTTCTGCTTTCAGAAAAATTTTTCTCTAATGTATTTGCATTTTTCCTTTTGTGTTTCTGGCATTCTCTGCTTCAGGGACACTAATGATCTTAACATTGGAACACTTTGTCTCTGTAGTTGCCTATCACCCATGTAAATGCTTTAATCTCATGGTTTTATTTCTCTATTTTAATAGTAATTATGTCAAGACTTTCTTCTGTGTTAGTAAATCAGTTTTTAGTTCCACCTATTTTATGTTTTGATGCTTTTAAATTACTAACTCCACATGAATATTACTTATTCAATTGTCTCCTCCCCTCTGTAATCTTTCCCAGTACCCCTCATTCTCTGAGAAAATTCTGTGTTTGAATTCCCATTTTGTTGACATTATGTTTTAATGGGGTTCTCTGCCATGAAGCATTTACACAGTATTTCTTTCTGTTTCCTTAAGGCAGTTTCTTCCAGAAAGGGATCCTCTTTTCCAGTTTCCTTTTCCTCTTTCATCCTGTCTTTCTCCACCCCCATAGTAATCCTGCATTGATGTCATATGTTTCCTTTCTGTCTTATTTATTTTCTTCTTGTTTCCACTTGCTCTGAGAGAGTATGGCTGAATTTTCCCTCATTCTCTTTCTGGACACATTGTTTTGTGGCCCAAGCCACAGTGCAAGGACTGCAGTTTTGGGTTTGCCTTGCAAACCACAGTTGAAGGGCTTGAGCCAGGTGAGCTGACAGGTGGAGGGCCTGTGGGGTGAGCACGGATTTAGAACAATGGACTCTATTCTCTTTTCAGAGACTGTTGCTGCCCTGGGCTGGGGTCCACTCACTACATGGGAGATATCCTGAGGGATACCATCTGCCTTCAAGTTGTTCTTCAGTTCAAGGTAGTGAAATGGGCCTTTGTTCCCATCAAAGTTATTGGCACCTGTTGTTTCTCTCCCATTTCACCCACGTCTCTCCATCAGGCCTTCAAGCCTGCCTATGTGACTAGCCCCACAACCAGGAGAAGAAAAGAACCCCCTTCTCAGTTCACTCATTTAACTTACCTGGAGACACTCCCAAGAATACGTGAGATTCTGTGAATGCACCAGGACCACATCTGTGGCACCTTGCTGCCACCAGTCTTGTTTTCTTCTCTTGGTGAAGCATTTTAAAGATGACAGTATTCCCTACTTCTTTTTTAAAAAATTTATTTAATTCGTAGTCAAGTACAGTTTTCTGTTTTATATTCCCTGCCCTGCCCCCCCCCCCCAGTGCTCCCCACCTCCCTCCCATTTCCGTCCCCCACCTTAATTATTGTCCATGTGTCCTTTATACTTATTCATGTGAGTCCCTCCCCTTTTCCCCTATGATTCTCTCCCCTCTCCTCTCTGGACCTAATTCTCCTTTTGTTTCTCTTATTGTTATTATCATTACTTTTTGGGTTACCTTTACTATTGTTTGTTTATTTTATTAGTATTGAGGATTTTTGATAGTTAATTTTTTTCCATTTTCCCAGAAGAGCCTTTAATGAGGACTAAAAAGTGAAAGTGAACATGGTGCTTGGAAACGAGAGGTTACAGTCCACACCAGAGCCACCTTGCTTATATGTATGTTTATAGGCACCTTTATATTGTGAAGTAGACATGGAATACAGGGATTCTTGCTTATCTGCCAGTGTGGTTATTCACCCTAGTTCCTTGTAAATCCCGAGCCACCTCCGGCACTTCGGAACCCAACTTTCCATCATGGGGGGCAGGCGGGGTGGTGGTTGAAAGCAGGTCCTCCGGCCTGGGCCAGCTAGAATTGAATCCCAGCTCACTGGTCTGTTATGGAAACCCTTGGAAAATTACTGACTCCTCTGAGCTTCATTTTCCTTGGATCTCCTGGGCCTGTTGCAGGATAAGGTGGGTGGATACATGCAGAGCTTAGGACACTGTAGGGCATACAATAAGCATCAGCTCCTTTCACTTCCACAACTTTACACGTGTCTAACCCTTAGTGCTGACTGTCCCATCAGAACAATTACCCATAGCTGTATTATGCCACATGCAGTGGTGCACAGTGAGGGCAGGAGGGCAACTTACTTCCCTGCTGGGCAGAGCCATCACACCTCCTGTGAATACCTGCAATGTACTTCCAGCAATGGACACATAGGCGAGGCTACCATTCATTAACAGGAAACTTCTCAAGCTTCCTGCCCACGTGTGTGTGGGATTTGGTTCTTTCTCTGACTGTTCATATCCCCCTTTGGCTTCCTGTGATCCCTTTGTTCTGAACAAGGATTTAAGGTAATATGTTAATTAGTTTGACTGCAGTGATCTTTTCATTATGTCAAATCATCATGTTGCACAATTTAAACATGTAAAACTTTTATTTTTTAATGCATTTAGAGACCCAGAGGAAACAATATACCATCTTAATACCTTGTTTTGCCTCATGTAGTCTCTTTGAGGCTGCTGTGGGTCCAGAGTGTGCTCTAGCTCCCATCTTCTCCAACACTGCTGAGATGGTGCCAGCAAGACTTCTGTAGCAGGACCCCTAGCCTGGTTCCTGGGGTGGTGCCATCAGGGTGGGGAGAACCCAATGAGCTCAGGTCTCCCCAGCATGGGCTCTGCCTTAATGTGGCTGCAGTGGACTTGATTGTCTGTTCATTATTTTGAACCTCATAATCTGGGCTCCTTTTTGTTTTCCTAACTCTCCAGTTCCCAAGTCATATGTAGGCCCACCTGGACTAGCTGGGCCATGGCCTCTCTTTTACTGACATGTGGCCTTTCTCCCTTGAGCCCAGCCTGATTTTAGGCAGTCTCTATTCCCTTTACCCACTGCTCGCCCTGTCAGCTGGATCTGTGCCTGTGAAAGATCAGGTTATTGTTCACCAACTATTTACTTACTACCTTACTTTTCCCACTGAGAGTAATAAATGCTTTCTAGCCCCCAGATTTGGGGCTGGGTCATGTGGCTTCTTTGGCCAAAGAGATACTGGCAGGCATGATGTAAGCAGGAGGCATGATGTAAGCAGAGGCCATGATGGGCTTTTTATCTGTGGCTTGGCTCTGGAGCTCTTGTGACAACATGGGAAGAACAGGCACTGAGTGTTCACTGCCCTTTCAGCTTGGGCCTGAGAACATGGAGTGGACCCGAACCCAGCCTATAACCTGGAACCAAGGCCAGCCAGCCTGCAGCATGACAGAATTGTTTGGGACACAACTGGTCTACAGAACCTATAGGTGTGAGAATAAATGCTTGGGTTTTTTTCTTTTTTGGTCATTTGTTACACAGCATTATTTTGCCAATGGACTGATACAATGGACTAGGGTGGTAACACTAACCTTGCCCTGCCAACCACCAGTATATTAAGAACAGGTTTACGGGTTATTTCTCCCATCTCAGTTCCATTCTTCCCATGTCCCAGCCTGCCATGCACTTAATCCCACCTAAGTTATATAACTCAGCCAATATACTCCATGACAAAGAAAGATACCAACAGTGCCATTCCCAGAGGTAATCTAACATTCTGTAACATAAAGTATGAGCACAAAGATGTAAAAACAAAGTACATCTAAGTGAAGTTCAGATAGGAACTTCCAGAGGAGGAATACATAGGAAAGAGGCTTTAGTTGAAAAGACTCGAAGGCTGCTTATGGAATATTCTCATGCCTTTTGTAGGTAGACGTATAATTATTTCATTATGTTTCCCTGTGAAGTGTGAAAACTCTCTTTACCAATCCTCTTAAATTAGTTAAATATAATATTCTGTGAGACAGGAGACAGAGCAATGTTAATTGAAAATGGAGAGGTGTTTATAGGTTGATACAGTGCAGCCAACTATGACTAAAATTAATGTTTGGGGATGCCTGAAGCTGCCAGATACCTCAAGTTTATTCTGGATTTCTAATAGCAGCTCCTGGTACCCAGAAGGTTTTGCTCAATGTGCCACAATTACAGGTTGCCTTGGAGAAGATTTCTTTGAATTGAGTCAAAGAAGATGCAATTTTAATTGTATTCTGTTTGTAAGACTTTGCCTGGTGGGGTGTTAAGGATAAGGGGAGAGCTTTCAAGAAAAGATTCATCTCACTCTGCATAGGTTGTTGGTAAAATTTCCACTGACCCTGTTCCTGGTCTTACTTTCGACAATCAGTGTTGGGATCTCTGCATTGTCTATACCAGCATAGGTAGACTCTGGAGTTTTACTTCTGTGGAAATTTCAGGATGTTAAGAGACAAAGACGGGTCAAAGGGTTTAATTCTACCTGTTTCTTGTGAAATGCAGTGTCAAGTCATTCTATGCCCTGCTCCTGCTTAAAAATGTGTTCTTCAACCATGTGACCAGACCTGGGTTTCGTTCTTTACTGAGTAAATGAAGGCCCCCTCCTGCCCCCAGCTGAGCCTTTCTGACTAGCATGACCAGTTGATCAAAAGGCCGAGCAGATATATTTTGATCTTTCTTTACTTCCTTCAGGGCAGAAATTGTAGGACCATGCTGGGATCCAATCACATCTTTCTTTATTTATTTGGAACACCTAGGGTATGTTGCTAACTATTCTTTTGTGGAGAAGTCTGGCATGTCTGGTTTAAACAAAAAAAGAACTTTTAACAGAATGCGGAGATGATTCAGTTTTCTTCCCTTTGTTACGTATGCAGACTATATTTTGGAAGGGAAGCAGAGATGTTAACATAACTTACTTAGGAATAATAAGTGACAATATTAACTGTTTATACCATTTTTTCCCATAAAGAAGAAAATAATGACACAGTGTGAGGCCTTGGGCCCCACGCCTGTGCAGCACCATTTTTACAAAAGCCACCATAACCACATTTCTCTAGCTTAGCAGTGGCCATGATTAGAGCTGGCTCAAGACTGCGGTTCCCTCTGCACCTGTCGTGAACATGCTGATGTTCACATGGGTCACTGAAGCACTGAGGGGCAGGACTTCTTTTTAGCCCAACACCTCTTTTTGAAAATTTTCTACATCTTAAGTCTCATGAATCCACTTCTGGCTACATTTGATTTATTTAGCATTTTAGTTCTTTATAAATGATATCTCCTTATAGAGGTCTTCTTTAATTGCCCAACCTAAAGTAGCCCATCAGCCACTTTTGACCTTATTGCCTTACATATTATTTGATTAATTTTATAATTATATATACTTCTGGCCTTTATTGATTTTTTTGTTTTAGCTTCACTAGAATATAAACCCCATGAGGTCAGGGTCCTTTCTGCTTATTCAGTGCTGTCTCCCAGCAGGTGTTCAATAAAAGTCTGTTGAAATAAACAATTGATGGCCAAGTAAATGCGGGTTCTTCACATTTGAACCATTTCTGAATTATCTCCTCTGAAAACAGAGATATCATTTTCTAAACTGCTCTGTTTTCCTCAACTTCCCATGGTTCAGAACTCTTCCTCACTTCCACTGCATCTTTTTGGAAGCTCCAGTTTTGTCAGTGCTTCGTGTTGGACTGTGCACCCAGAACCAGAGTACATATTTCAGGACTGGCCTGAGGAGGATGACTAGGTAGTTGGTTGAGAGATTCTGATTGGAGAGATGAGATAGAAGAATTTCAACAGGAAAAAAATGAGGGCAAACAGAGAAATTCTAGAAAGACATTGAAATGAAAGCCAATGCAGGAGCCTTCACCTGCTAGGTGCTTCGGAGAGGCCACTGGTGAAGAAATTATGCTGAAATGTCCAGATCCAGGAGAGTGAGGCTTCTAAAACAGGCAGGCCTGGGAGGGTGACCAAAAGAAGATGAAGGATGGACATTCATAGAGGCCACCAATAGACTTCAGGGACCCCACTGTTCACAATTAATTTAAAAGCAAGTTTCTCGTTTATAGATAAAAGCATAGAGGCTCTCTTTTATCCACAAGCCAAACACAAAGCTTTGTTAAAACTTTCCCGTCAGTCCCCAGACTAAGCTCTCTTGATTCAAGCATGTTTGGTGGTGGAATCTGGCAAACTCTTCTTTGGAAAATCCATTTCACCTGAGCGAATGAATCAGACTGGATGCCCTTGAGAAAGTGGGGGACATAGTTTCATAACATTGTACTATATGAACTTAACTGTTCCTCTGTTGAGTTCTCTCTTTGTTCTCACAGTGCCAAGTGACCTGGTGAGGGAGTGAGGCCTCCCTTCACTGACCTGGGACTCCCAGGTGCTGACTCGTGGGTTGGGGCTCAGGCTGGTTCTGCTCCAGCTCTCAGCAGAGCAGCCATTTGCAAAGATCTGTTCCACGTTTTGGCCAACACTTTCTCAATTTCACCCCTGAGTTCTTTCAAAACACTTGGGTGGATACTATCCAGGCCTGCTATTTATTGTTATCTTGTTTGTGCATTTCTTCAGATTAGATCTAGTGACTCAAATCCATGTGCTCCAAGAGATGATGAGTCAGGGAACGTCTCTATCACCTTCCTTGTTTCTTACACACAATTTCAAATGTTCTCAAGGTTATCAATAGAGAGAGTTTGCAACATGATTAAGAATTCCCCTACCATCTGCTGCTTGTCCTTGTGTATTCAGAAAATGTGATCTTTTAAGAGCCTCCTCACATTATCTTCTGAGCTACCTAAGGCTGGATGGGTCCTTTTGTCTGTGTTACTCATCTCTGGCTGTATAGTGGCATGTCTGGTGGGGTGCCAGTCGTGTTATAGGTCTCAAAATCCATTTAAAATTATCTACAAACTGTAAGATTCTGGGCTGTACCTGGTGAATTGCTCCTAAATTCTGCCCCCACTTGGACCTAACTGTGGGACAAATGTAGAATGGTCAAAAGGATGTTAGAGACAGGGGTTACTCAAATCACAAACGGACGTGAAGGGTGGGAACTTGAAATTATAAAACAAATTAAGAGAATGATAAATCCCTGTTTTAAATTATATCATTATCTCCTGGGATGAATATTATGTCATTTACCTTGGTCCAAGGAGGGTGAAAATGCAACCTAGACTTTAGCACACCCCATCTAAAGTGCTTTCGTATGTGTCTGTCTGTATGTGAGTGCTAAGCATCTTGAACAAGCTGTGAAGACCCATGTAGGGTACCGGAGAGAGTGCACAATCTATGCCCAGCTTTTATTTCCAGTTTCTTCATCCTGCACTTCACCTTCTCACTCTCCATTCACCTGAGATACATCCACACTGACTTCCCTAACATATAACCCCCAGTCATGTCTCCCCAGGCATGCACACTTCTTCCTCTCTCTTATACCTTGCAGACACAAACTGATCTGTAAGAACCCAGCACTGTGAAGACTTAGCACATATCCTTTCCTTGGAGTCTTGTCAGTTATTAACGCCATCATAGTACTTACTGTGTTAGATTATAATGATTATTTGTACACAATTGTTACTATACAAGGGACTCATGGCCCTGTCAGCTGCAGCACTGACACACTCGTATCTCTTGGTAGAGACAATGCTGCTTCTCAGGTGTTGCACTGGGAAGAATTCAAGGTCAGAACAAACAACATATAAAATTAATTTTACCTTGGGAACTAGTTCCTTTGCAGAGCGCTGATAGCCATCTCCTTTGCCCTTGCTCAGCCCACTGGTGGTGCCTTGCAGATGGCTGTTCTCAGCGCCTTTTCAGAGGAATGCAGCACTGAACAAACTACTTGAGTGTGTGTGTGTCTTTGTGTATAGTGGGAACATCTTTTATTTCCTTTCTTTCCCTTCCTCTCACCTCTTGGTGGATGCCTATTTTTGTGCTTTTCCTTTGCTTTTCTCTTCCCTCCTCCTCTCTGATTTTCTAAGAGTTCGGCCCTCCACTTTTCCTCTCTTATCTCTGTTCTCTCTTTCCTCTCCCTGTGTCCCCCCTTCTCTCCCCAGCCCTCTCTGTTCCGCTCTTTCATTTTTAATCTCTCTCCCCATCGTCTCTGTCTCACTCTCTCACATTTTCTTTTTGTCTTTACTCTTCCTCAATGTTCTCCTATCTCTGTCATAATCTCCATAAGGTGGTAGTGGTTTCTCATTTTAGACAATTCCACGGATTTCCGCTGGTCAAGGGGTGGGGATTATCGGGGCAGATTTGCCTGCTAAGCAAAATGGTATGAGGAACTCCTGGTTGTGCAAGATGATCTCAGGATGAAGAAGGAAAGCTTGGTCTTGGATGAGAGACAGACAAGATCACAAGGGTACTGGTTATGTCTGGGGGCATATGACACAGCAGACATGGGTGTGAATCCTGCTTCCTTCTGGTTGTTACTCTATGCGAGCCACAGCCTGTATGAGCACTTGCCTCCCTACATGTGAAATGGAGATGATACTTTGAAATAGTATGAGAATCCTATGAAATAATGCACAGAAAGTCTCCAGAAGAGTGCCTGACAATGGTAAGTTCTCAGTAAATATCTGTTGGATTAATGAATTAATAAATTAATGATGACTTCATATGGCACCTGTCACATGCTAAGAGTTCTATGATTCATTAGTATTGACCAAGGAGATCAATGACAGATGCTTTGTGGCCAGGCTTGGCCAGGCTGGGCAGGGCAGAAAGGGGATTTGAGCTAGCATTCCCCTTGGCAGTCATGTCAGAAACAGGGGGCAGGCAATCTCATGTTTCTGCTTCTATAATCTTGATCTCCCACCAGCGTCCTCACAGCCCATACCCATCAGGAGTGAAGGTGACCCAGGAGATCAGGAATGAGCACGTTTTCTGAGACACTGTGTTTTTACTCTTGTGATACTCTGAAAATTAACCTGACTCCTGAAATTGAAATGAACTTTGGCTTTGAACAAGACGTTGGGCTGTGCAGGCTTAGCAATCAGTGCAACCTTAAATGAGTCAGTTTATCTCTGGCACCTTAATGTGCTCATCTAGAAAACAGGCTTATTTGTTCCTGCTCACTTCCCAGGAAATCCTATGAAAATGGCAATGCATTATAGTGTAACATCTGCCCATGGCATGTGAACCATGATTTTTTAAAATTTTACATACGTTGTTTCAGTAGCTGGAGCTGCGTGTATGTATAAGGGAGGAGGCAATGGGCATAGTCAATAAAAGCCCTAAAAAAGACTTTTTCTTTTTAAAAAAAATTTAGTTTTATTTAGAGAGAGGGAAGGAAAGGAGAAAGAGAGGGAGAAAAAAAACTGTTGATGTGTGAGAGAAACATAGTCTGTTGCCACTTATACATACCCAGACCAGGGACTGGACCCTCAACCAGGCATGTGCTCTCAGCTGGGATCAAACTGGTGACCCTTTGCTTTGTGGGACGACACTCAACTAACTGAGCCACACCAGTCAGGACAAAGATGTTTTCTTAAAGACATTCACTGATGAGGGTTTTCATAAAAATTAAATGATTTGATACTTAAAAATATGTACATGCACATATGTGTGTATATATCTATATCTATACCTCTATATCTATCTCTATCTCTATATCTATGTCTATATCTATCTCTATCTCTATATCTATATCTATATCTATATCATCTATCTTTAGTATGCTTACATAATATCTAGGAATTTTATTTAATTTGGGAGCTAAAAATCTCATTTAAAGGTGAAAGTCTGTCTTTCCAAAGGCTGTTTCCTTACCGGGCACAGAGGGAACAAGTCTGTTGGCACTTTCTTAGGCTGCCAGCCTATCCTCACAGCAGCCTGCCCTGGGGGAATGAGGCACAAATACCAAAATCAACTTCACATCTCAGCACGACACCAAACTGGCATGTGTCCCAGTTGCGTCCTTCTCTGAACTGGAACGGAACAGAAACTTCTTAGGAGTGAAACGCAGCTCCAGCCCTACCCCTTTCTTGGTAAAATAAGTCAAAGAGAATTTAACTTCCCTAATTTGGGCACTTATCATTACATCCTTTGGCAAATAGTTTGGACTCTCTGATATCAAGGCTGAAATCTGACCACTCACAAATGGATCTGAATGAAAGGCCAGACAGCTCATTGCTCAGGGCATTTCCTCTATCTCTTGCTCATGACACATATCTCTGAACCTTCTTCATGAGTCCTCATTGCTGGATGCTTTGAAAAACACACCCCAACACCACCACTTGAGTCATAATCTCTGGATGGTGGGTCCCTAATACTGACACCATAAAAATTTCACCAGGCAGTAATAATGTAACCCAGGCTGAGAACCATGGCTAAAGCCCTCGCTCTAATCCAGCATAACCCCAGTTCTAACTGATTGCTAATGCTGCCCACATCCCATCCCCAGTGCCCCTAGCTCTCTCCCTAGGTCCTGTCTCTTTTTCTCTCTTCCTTCCTTCCTTCCTTCCTTCCTTCCTTCCTTCCTTCCTTCCTTCCTTCCTTCCTTCCTTCTTTCCTTCCTTCCTCCCTTCCTTCCTTCCTTCCTTCCTTTTCCTTCCTTCCTTCCTTCCTTCCTTCCTTCCTTCCTTCCTTCCTTCCTTCCTTCCTTTCTTTCTTCTGTCCTCATGCTGCTCCAGACTGACTGCCTGCTCCCTCCATCTCCATTCTCAGGGCTGGCCAGCTTTGGACTAAACCAGTGGTCCTCAGCCTCACATATAAAAGAATATATTTTAAACTTTTGGCTGTCCTGTACATTGCCATTGTGGAGCTCAGATTTTGAGAAAACTCTCTGCCTATTTTGCAGTTAAGAAGAAACAAAAATGTGCAATAATGTTAAGTCACTGGCTTCTGATGGAACATCAGCTCAGACCCAGAGCAGGATGGCTCTGGTCCATATGAAGTTCCTGGCACTCTGCTCCCTCTGTGGCCATGCCTCCCCTGGCAAGAATGTTCTCCACAGTGTGGGTGGGAGTGTGTCTATTGGCAATCTGCTCAAGCTTACTTTTGAAAAAGCAGAGCAAGTAACTCACACACTTGGATGCTTGATTAGTAGAAGGAATTTGCTAGCAGTTATGAAATGAGCTGATGTGCCCTAGGAACCCAGCACCTGGCAGGTACTCTGAGGAAAGCTTTGTTCATTGTGTGGGCTCATTTCATCCCAACAGCCCAGAAAGGGGTGTTCTTGCCCTCCACTTTTGCAGAGGAGGAAGCCAAGGTTCAGAGAGCTGAAAGTCTCACAGGTGGATCCCAGTGATCATTTATGACCTTAAATCCCAAACTTGTAACCACTGCACTGCACACACTCTCACATTGTATACAATGGACAACACCAATGACTTGTGAAACCATAGCTGTATTAGTCAGTGTAAACAGATCAATAGGGTGTAAATATAGGTATAGATACAGGTATACACATAGAATAGGCATTTATGATAAAGATGTCGATTCTTGCTGGGAACAGCTTTACCTGGTTTCAGAAGCTGTAACCCCCATGGCTAAGGCTATGTAAAAAGACCTTGGGACCACAAGGTCTTAAGACATAAGACAAATCCTCTTGGCAGGGGGACAACCTCTGCCCCCTTTATTTTACCCTGCTTGGTGCTGGGCGAATGACTAATTAGCCAGTGATGGGTAACCCACACTTAAGGGAGGGATGACCTAAGACAGGCATGGTTGTGTTGGGGTAATCAGGGAAGGACTTAGGGGATTACAGAAGAAAGAGGAAATGGACCCTCACTCCTCAGCTTTGACACATCCTGAGTCCTCATTCTGTCTATAAGAAGTCTCCTAATCTCTTGGCTGCCCATACCCCCCACCTGACTTGAGACTAAAACAGTGCCGGAGGGGAGTGTGGTCCTGTGCTGGAAGGGGCCAGTTCCCCTGGGCATTTAGTCCTAAGAAAAGGGTGCATAAAATCTCACGAAATCTCTTGCATTGAGAGACACCTTTCCATTGGCAGTGGAAAATGCGAACATAGTGGGGGGTCCTTTCAGTAATAATATAATTGTCCCCCATCCCATCTGTTCTGTAACATCCTCTTCCTCACCCTGAATAGCTCTCCAGCCCTCCCTACCCAGCCCATGACCCTCACCTGAGCCCCTGTCTGGATTTGGCTTTCCCAAGGCCCAGGGGATGGTTCACAGGGCTCCAACAGTGAATACAGGGACCACATAGACCTTTGCTCTCATCCTCCCTCTTTTCCCTCACCAAGTTTATGAGATTCCCAACCAGATGCCAGGGCCTACAGCTGTCCTCAGAAGCATGGGGACGTTGGCCTCTTTTCTCTCTCCTGTCAGCCCTGCAGCCCTGTAGTTGCTCTGAGATGGAGAAGGTGAAGCTCCAGGGTCTGCCATAGTGCAGATGGGCAAGGAGGTCAGTGCTGTTATGGGAAGGGAGAAAATGCCTTTCAGGCACATTAATTTTTCAGTTTGTGTTCAGATGTGCAGGCCCCCATCAGACTTAGAACTAAAAGATGGCTCTGAGTTTGTAACATAATTTAAGTCCATATGAGGCTTACCTGGCTGGGGCCACTGAGAAAAAGTTAGGGGACAGGCAGAAAGGATGCTGATACTAATGCAGCCTCCAAACACCAGGTGTGTTGCACATGGAATGTTATTAAATTAATCATTACCCTTGTCTGAGGGTGATTGTACTATCCCCAATACACATATAATAGAGATTCGGGTAGGGTATGGTTAATGTCATACAGCCATACTCATTCATCCAACAATATTGATCAGAAAATATGCTGGGAATTGTTCTGGTTCTTGGAACACAGTGCCCACCAAGACAGACAGTCTCTGCTTTGTGGGGCCACATGATCTAGCTGGGAAGAGTAGAAATGCAATGACTAGTTACTGCTATAATTCAAGTTGAGAAGCAAGCAACCATGGGACTGAGAAGGAGGATGCAAGGTAGAGATTTTCTTTAGACAGACTGTCCCAGACACCTCTTTGAGAAATTATGGGGCAGACCAGTAAAGACTGAGAAGCAGCCATTCATGAAAAAAAAAAGAGGTGGGGTGGGGAGGACATTCCTGGTGGGTGAGCAGCATGCCCAGGCTGTGAGGGAACAAAGGCCTGGGAGCGGCTTCATGTGGCTGTTGAATGTGGTCAGAAGAAAGAGCTGAGGGATGAAGCCAGAATACATCAGGGCCCAGACCACAGGTCCTTGTAGACAATAGTGGGCCTGAATTTTATTTGACTTAAACCCATTAAAATGTGAGATTTCACGCCAGGCCTTGAAGATTTCAAAGCCTTGATTTTTCCCCATTACAATGATGGTTTCCAAAGATAAATTTTTGAAGCAATAGAACCTTTTAATCAAATAGAATCTTATGAATATTTTCCCCCAGATACAGAACAGATAGGGAACATCAGATACAGATACAGATACAGATACAGAACATCAATCTGTTTTAAGCAAAAGTTTGGGGAATCCTAGCTTTGCCTCCTTTTCACCCCTGCAATGGGCCCTGAGGATTATAGCCCACAGGAAGTAAGCATATTTATTCATTCACTCACTTGTTTACTCATTTATTCATCTGGCAAATGTTTATTAAGCAAGTGCCAGGCACTATGTTAGGCATAGAAAGAGTAATGGAGGAGAGACATACAATTCTCAACTGCGTGGCTCTTACATTCTGGTGGCCCCTGCACTGAATGAAGAGTCGCAGGTGAGGCACAGAAAGAATGGAGCATTTTATAATCAAGGAGTGAGACTCTAAGGGATTCTCATAAATTCCCATAATTAATTTTGTCTCCCTCTTTTATAATAGTACTCAGAATTTCCCAGCCCATTGTTTTTAGGGGTGTTGACCTCCTCCCTCCACTCCATGGGTGAGTCCTTACTGGCTCTAATGATAGTGAGTGGAATAGAGACAAACACAGTACACCAGTTTGGTCAATAAGGGCCAACCAGATTTGGGGATATTTGTTTAAAATACTGAGAATATGAAAATTGTCTATTTTTATGAATTTGAACCTGGAAGTATTTTGTTATGGGAGCTGCTGGTGGTGATTGTAGAACCCAAAGAGAAGGGGTGCTGAAAGTGGAACAAGTAAATATGTGAAGCTGAGAAATAGAAGGGCAGTGTCCATATCTTTGTTATATTGCTTACACGATAGATCAAAAGCTGTCCTGGAAGCTGACCATACCTCTGCAATTTTTTGTAACATAATTTGCGAGTTTAAAAATTTATCTAGTATGATCTGGACTTTCATTGTTTGCAGCCAAATCATCTAAAAATATATGCTGGCCTAGTTTGGAGAGTAAGGGTAGGGTTATTGAGGAAGCTATCTTTATGGGAAGTAAGACAAAGTCATGCAAAGGGGGGAAATAAAAAAAGGCATTTTATGCAAAGGAAAAGAGAAGATTTATCTTTGAGCTTCACGAATTTGGGGAGGAGCCACTTTGCAGCTTTATTCCAGAATCTTATATTTTTCTGAAATGAAATCTATGCTCCATTGTTTCATTCTGCTCCAATGAACCTAGATGGTATAATGAAAAGCTAGCAAGAGCTCAGCGAGGGCCACAGAGTTGTGGTAAAACTTGCTTTGCAAGTTTGAGGTTTAAATAACATTAGGTATAAAAGCACCTGACACATAGTAGGTGTTTAAAAATAGTAACTTGTTATTTTGAAGAGTAGATTCAGATCTTTTAAAGCCATGAATCCGGGCATCTGAATCATCTTGCATCTGTGGGTTACTAAGAGATCAGTGTATCAAAGAAGTGGGTTTGTGGGGATCTCCGATGAGCATCAGCTGGATTTCAGAATCTTGAGCTTCCTAATATGGAGGGGTGGGCTGTGGCATGTGGATGGAGGCAAGAAAGTAAAAAGTAGTAAGTTGGGAGGGATGCTCTCTGAGAGAGAAAGATGCAGAGATGAAGGCAACATGGTGTTTGTTGACTAATCTGGCCTGAGCTCCGAGTACTACAGGGGCATGAGTAAGAGCTGGGGAACTCTGAGGTATAGGAACCCAGGGGACAGAGGGTGACTGAAAAGAAGGAGAGGACTTCTAATCCCATGGTTAGTTCCTCTGGCAACCAGCCCCCATCTTGGAATGGTCACCTTATTAACACAGACTCAGGTACAGTTGAAAGTGGTTTGCTATCAATAACAAGAGGTGCTCCTCTCTCCTATCACTCAGGAAATACCAAGTTTTTTAGGAGCTCTGTGCCAGGGACTAGGGGTATAGAGCAAACATATTTCTTATTATTACAGGTAGGGAGACTGGTTGGGTCTCAACAAGGGGAAACTGAGGCAGAAGCCCCATCTTGTGACCTAGACCAACCCTGGGTATGGAGCTCAGGGCTGCCCAAGGATGCAAGGTGCCACCTGGTATCCAGATCCTGAATCCGATTGGCAGCCCAGGAACCTGGGCTAAGTAGGGTTTTGACTGGTAAGTCCTACAATGGTCCACCACCTTTTTTCTGGAAATGTGTCTTCCTTTATACCCCACAAATGCCAATCTACTCAGTAATAGCTCAAGTGCTGGGGTAATCTGGGAATAGTGGTTGGGTATGAGCAGTAGCAGGTAATCCATCTTACAGTTTAGAGCAGTGAAGGAGTCCGTTGGCCGTGAGACTACTGCACCTTGCAGATAGTTAGACACAGCATCTGGCAGCCATGCCAGCATATGGTGGCACTGACCCCTCTCTATCTTTCCTCTGGGGTGGCTTCATTCTTGAGCTGACTCTCAGTTGGTCACCCAGCATCATCAGCTTCTGTCCTGCTGGCTTCAGAGACCTTGTGAAGAGACAAGGCTTCATTCATGTGGACTCACTCATGTGAAGACTCAGGGAGGACATGTGCTGTCCAGCTGCCATTGTGTCTCTGCTTCTGAACCATTGCTGGGTTAGAGGAATAGACATCAGGCTGTCTGTCCCCTCATCCTGTTTTCCTAGCATCTTTTGCCACATGCAGACCGATTTGTGCACACAGATCTGAGGGGATGGGCTTCTAGCACCACCAGCTCATTATTTACTCACAGACAAGTCTGAATCTTCATTAAGGCTGAGATTCAATAGCAGAAAAGCGCAAGCATGCTTGCATGCTGACATGCACACACATGCACACATATCCTGAGGAGAGCATAGCTCCCTGGTCAGTCATATGTACAATGTCAGCTTGGCATTCCTCTGCGTGTTTAGAAGCAAGATGAAGCGCTCTAGTGGGAAGTTGCTGGGGGGTTGTTTGCTGTAAACAGTGTTGTCAGTACACTTGGCACATTAGTTGTCTTTCTCTAGACAATGAGAATCTTATTTCCGCAGAGGGAGGTTAACACATGCCCACTTATTATGTTTGTGAAGTAACACAGCTGCAGGCACATTGTGTTTGGGGCATTGCTTGGCTTTGCTGCATGGCCACAGGAGGCAGTGCAAAGCCCTGGTTTGTGCCAGACTCTTGGCCCAGTCCCCCTCTGTTTTCCAATAGTGAGATGTCCCCATTGAAAACCCCTGCAAACACTAGCACCATTCCCAATATGTAGTAGCTCCAGCACTCCTCTTGACAGGAACTAACAATTACCAGCACTAAGTGCTGGGCACTGTTCTAAGCACCATGCACTGTATCAACTCACTTCATCCTGCATTGACCCTACCCGATATGTTCTGTTATAAGAAATACCTACCCTTTGTGCCTGAAGAAACTGGGGCACAAAGATTAAACTGCCTTTGCCAACAAATGTGGTGAGTATGGGCTTTAAATGCTTTCTGACTGCCTAGTGAGTATGTGGGTGGGTGGGGTGGTCTTGATCCAGGGGTCTGGGAATGGCATTTCCCTAGGCTGACACAACAACCTGCCAGTATTTCTGGGGAAATCCAGTGAGAGAAGCACAGGTGCTTCTGCATGCACCTGACAACAGGGACGCTGTAAACGAAGCTGAATTTGGCAGCAGCAGCAGCAGTGGGTAATTTTCCCCTCCTGTGCCTCTTTTTCTCACTCTCATCCTTACTCAGAATAGCTCCAAAGAAATCCTCTTGCTTATGTAACTGCTTCTTGGAAACTCTAATTGCCCTGTTTTCTAATATGGGCATTTGTACCTCATTGCCAGATACTGGGCGATTAGCGAGTACTGTTGCTTTGGGAGCATTGATGCTTGGAATGTCCTCTCGCCTTCCTGAGAAATTTTTATCATCATATGGAGGCTGCCAGCAAGGCCAGGGCCATGATAGCATCTCCCAGGGCCTGTGTTTCACTGACTACATCTTCCAGACTTCCCTACTGAGCCCCCACTTGCAGCCCTGCCTGGTGTTCAGGCCCAGCCAGACCATCCCTCCATGAATCTGATACATGGAACATGAACCTTGAGATGGGAGGGTCCTTAAGCCTTCCAGTCCAATATTTTATTCATGCCAAAAAGCATTTTTCCATAGTAGTTGAATTTATTTTTTACCAACTCACTTTTACACAAGATAGATAAAATTAGACCCTTCAGGCTGGGATGCCTTACTTTTCTCCACACACCACCCTTGCAATTGGCCTCCTAATCCCAGTCCTGTCTGTACCCGAGGGAAGCCTCTTGAGGCACCTCCCTTGGAGCTCTGCATTGTAACCATTCAAAACTGCCACTCTCTGGGCTAGGGGCTTCCTGCTAACGTGGTCATAAGCATCACCCAGCTGCAGCTTGCTGCTCCCAGCATGATGACCTTGGCCTTGTTAGAATAGCCTCTACTTAACTGGATCCCATCTCCAGTCTTGCACCCTCTTACCCACTACATACCGAGGACATAGGGATCCTTCCTGTACATCTGGCCATGTCACCCACCTGTTTAGCTGCCCCCCTTTTTTGGTAATTTTTAATTGACCTGGGGATGAAATCCAGACTCCTCACAAACATTCAACGACCCTTCTCATCTGAGCTGCTGCTCTTTCTCCATATGTCCCACAACCAGCTGGGCTGGGCTGTGAGCTGGACCTTAAATGTGCCATGCTTGCTCTGCTGTGGGCTTTGCCTAGGGTCGGCCCTCCACCAGGGACACCCTTCCCACCCTCCTCCTGGCACTTTACCTACCTGAGATCTCATCACCACTAACTCCTTCCAGCTCTTCTACTGCATTAGGGTCCTGGCTCTCCTGTGCTCCCAAAGCCCTATGGGTGCTCTTGGTTGCTGCAGGGGTCCCTGCTTTATTTCTTCATCTGTTACTTTTAACAAACCATTATTTCAATGATGGCAAGGACCATGGACATCTTGGTTCCTTACATAGTCCCAGTGCCTATTAAGGCTTGATGCAAAAAAGATGCTCAGCAGGTGTTTGCTGAACATATAGCTAGAATCACTTGCCCTGGCTCCCTGGCCCTCCATCCAGTGGTTTCCAGGCTTTCACAATCTTTTCCATTAATACCTAACTCAACTTGCCTGCTGCTCAGGATCCCTTTGTCTGGCTTCAGCCCTCACCAGTGACCTACATGTCCCATGATTTCCTTTTCTTTCCTGCTCCTGGCCTTCCAGCCATACCCCATGGCTGCTTCCATGTGGGAATGATAAGAACATGGGGATCCTTCCAGGAGGAAGGACCCCATCTTACCCATTGTGATATTCTAGTGCTTGGCTCTTACTAGGCACTGAATAAACATTTGTTCAGTAAGTGAAAAAAATCAGTCCTATTCCTGGAAGCATGCAGGGTCCACACACCATACAAATGGGAGCCAGAGCTAGCTCATTGCTGCCCAGCCTGTATGGACACAGGTGTTTTTGGCTCCTGTGGGCCACTCATGGAATTGCCTTTTGGGTTGAAGCTTTCCAAGGGCATAATTGCTTGTCTTGGAAACTCTTCTGATGACATTTAAGTTCTGGCTCTTACTTCCTGGGCCCAGAAATGTGTCTCCTCTCGGGCCATTCGGGAAGCCCAGCCTCTTGCAAGAGGAGAGATCTCAGCTCTCAGGAGAATGTGTTGCAAAGCTTAGATACTGCCAAACTCTATGATATTGGCTCCTGTCTAAATGCAGGCTCAGAAATAGAAATGACATTAAAGTTGTCTCTTTAGAAGGATTTCGCCAGCCTCAGGAAGCTGCTGCCTGGCCTGGAGAATTGATTTGCAGGAAGAAGGTGAGGGGGCCTGGGCAGCCAGTGACAAGACACATCTTTGCCAGTTGTTTCCAAAGAGCCCAGGCAAAAATATGTGGCAAGAGAAAGGAGAGTCTGTCAACTTTGTTTCCAGATCGGGATCCTTGTCTTCAAAACTCCCTAACATCAAGACTCTCTAGTTCCCATTAAAATCAAGAGTGTCTTATAAAATGATAACACATAAATAACAAATAAATTAAGCTAAGAATGTCTTATTTTTAAGTGGCAAAAAATTTATGATGTGTGCATCAACTTTAGATAAAAAATTAGAAAATGTCAAAATTAAGGCAAATAAGAAAGTTCACTTTATTGAGAAGCTTAAATGGAGTAAAAACGTCTATGCATGTGTGAAAGTGAGAGGTTCTCAGGAGGAAGTAAGATAGTACATAAAATGAATTGACTTTGGTAGAAGACAGATCTGGGCTCCAAACACACCTTGACTACTTTCCAGCTGGAATCCCCCAAATTACAGGTCTTGGCTGAGTTGCTTTGCCCTTTCATAAAGTAGGTTTAAGGGATATTTTAGTGTACTTCTGTTGTTCTGAATCTCTGCATTTCTCTGGAGAAATGGCCCTCCCCCGTTCATCCTTTCAGAAGAAGTTGATTCTGGCATCTGAACTCAGAGGTGGGCACATGGCCCATGTCTGGCTCAGCCAAGACCACTGAAGGCCAGTGGGGTAAAAAGGATCAGTGGCACAAGTCCTTCTTCACTCTCCCTGCATGCATGCCACTCCATTTCTCTCCTTGTAGGGCAGGGACTCTGTTTCTCTACCCCTGACATTGGGCAGGACTGGCTTGCAATGTTTTTTTGCCAATTGCACATGGTGGAAGTGGTGGTGAGTCACTGCTAGTAAGGCCTGGTGTGTTTCCACTTACTATCTTGTGCCTCCAGGACAACACACCTGGGCAAACTCTCTGGAAGAGGAGAGACATGTGGAACATGAGAGACAAGTCATCCCAGGTGCCTCACCTGCTAGCCAACCAACCTCTAGATATATAAGCAAGACCACCAAGACACCAAGATCAGCAGAGCCACAAACTAACCCCAACTGGCCCCAGATGCATAAAGCATTTTTATATGCCACTGAGGTTTTGTGTTTTTTTGTGGCAGTAGATAACTGATAGAGTTTGTGATCACTATTTGGCCAAAAAAGATTTGGGATGGATATGATTTTACTCATATATGGAATCTAATGAACAAACTGAACCAATAAGCAAAATAGAGACAGGCTCATAGAGGGCAGGCTGACAGCTTTGGGGAGTGGAGAGATCAAAGAAAAAGAAAAAGGACTCATGGACATGGACAACAGTATGAGGAGTGGGGTGGGTGGAGGTGGAAGAAGTTATAAGGTAAATAAATAGTAAAAATACAGTAAAAGTAAATAAAAAATTTTAAAAAGAGTTGGGACAGAGACTTTCACCAAGTGATTAGCACAGAGCTATGCATTTTTTTTTTTACTGGTGTTTTGCTGACAAGATATAAGGATACATACAGCAACTGAAGGGTCCATGCCAACTTAGAGAAAACCTTCTGAGACTGAAGCCAATGCAGAAGAATCACAGTTAAAAATGAGAAGGAAGAAACAATGTCTTTGGGGCTCTTGGATCCAGCTATGCCTGAAACAACTATAACTGGATTTTCTATTTAGATGGAATGATAGGGGTTTTTTTTTGGTTAAAGTCAAATTAGGTTGGATTTTTGACCCTTGCAATAAAGAGAGCCACAATCAGTGACATATCTAAAATGTAGAGTGCTGTGAGGATTAATGAGTTATGAATATGTTACAGTGGAGAATTGTAAGAGTGGGGAATTGTAACCCACCCCACCGTTCTTCTGACATTGTTTCTGTAAGTGCCAGTTGTGATTAATATGTAGCTTATAGATAAATAGCAACCCTAGGAACTAATGTCAAAAGATACAGACCCCAATCTTCAGGTGTCCCAGCTCTGGCAGATTTGCTGACCTTCAACTGCAGAGCCAGGATGACGCGAGGCCGGGATGACACACACCAGACCATCATTTGCCTCACAGGAATAGACTATGCTCGTCCACACGTAGAAAACTTTTTAACCCCCTTCCTTGATTCCTTTCTTTTGTTCCCCTCTCCCTCCTTGTAAAACCTCTGCCTCAGGGGAGGGGGAAGGGGACAGTGGGGAGAAGGGTTTTCAGGAAGTACTACAAAGGACACATGGACAAAACCAAGGGGGAGGGTGGAAGCAAGGGAGGGAAGTGGGTTTGGCTGGGGTAGGGGGGGAGTGGTGGGGAGAAAATGCAGACAACAGTAATTGAACAACAATAAAGTAATTTATAAAAAACAAAACAAAACAAAAACCCTCTGCCTCCACTAAGAGGAGGTGATAGGCTTTGAGACATGAGCCTCATCTTCCTAGGAGATGGGCTTTGAGACGTGAGTCTCTCATCTTCCAGATGGCTAGCATCTTTACATCATCACCTGCCTCTTAAGTATTAGCTTTTGTAACAGCAGGCAGCTGGACCTGTCCCAGCTGGAAAGGCAGAGCCTAGGAAATGCCTGTTTCCACAAAGTCCCAGGTAGTAACAAAACAACAGTTTATGTTCTTCCTTGTGCATTTTACTTTCTGGGGGACTAAGGCTTGGTAAGTACATTTTGCACCTCCCTGAGTTGTGGACAGGCAAGGAGAACTACTGCCCTACAGGATTTCACCAGTACATGGAGCAACCATGACTCAGTCCTTTCTCAGGTTTGGTGACCACAAAAACAAAGCAATTCGGAGAAAGACTCACCAGGTTGCTCTGTGGGTCAGGGATTTAAAACTCTTCATAGATGACAGAAACCAAGCATTTTAGACTTAAAAGACATGGCAAAGATCCACTCACTGAGAATTCATGGCTTATCAAGGAGGAAACCTAAGCAGAAAAGGGTGTGAGGGCAGTGCTGGTAGAGTCTGGTGTCCAAGCAGTGGTAAAAGGATGGGCGTTGGGGTCAGAGAGATGGTGGTTTGAACCCAGGGTCTGTTATCTGTACATTTAGCTACCTTGGCAAATTGCTCAACCTTTCCAGGCCTATATTTCTACCTCTGTAAAATTAGGGTGCAGTGCCACACAAGAGTGAAAGTTTGTTGCTCACAGACAATTCTGTTTAACATATATAGTTCCCCCTTCAGGAGGTAGAGCTTATTTTCCTGATATCACCAAACCCCCAATGCCAGTGGGGTTGACTTTGTGGCTTATTTATGAAGAATAAAGTATGGAAAGGGGAAAAACAGTAAGTTGACCATGGACAAACTGGGAAAACACTATGGTAAGCAAGTGATGAACAGTGACACCACCAGTAATGTCATGTGGCTGTCATGTGCTCCCTGATACCTCGTGATGGGAAAGCACTTTCCCTCTGTGGTCTTCATCCCCCAAACCACAGACTCAAGTCTGATCATGAGAAATACATCAGACAAACATAGAGAAGAGGACATTCTACAACATAGCTGGGCAGTAACTTCAGGGCTGTGAGGTTAAGGAAGGGAAGACTGAGAGGCTGTGGTGAATCAGAGATTGGGCAGATGGGATGACCAAATGCAACTTGGTGCCCTGGATTGGAACAGAATGAATGTTTCAATGGGAAAACAGGTGACATTGAAATAGGATCTGGAATTTAGTTAATAATATAACACACCAACGTTCATTTTCCAATTGTGGCAAATTTCACTGTTGTATAATATGTTGACAACAGGGGAAACAATGTGGGTACACAGGAATGTTCTCTATTATCTTTAAAACTATTCTCTAAATCTAAGATGACAACAAAAAAAATTTAATATCTTTAATGGAATGTTGAATTGATCTTAGTGCAGTTGTAGGCATCAGATCCACTTTTGGCCCAGAGGACCTCAAATCCTCTAGAGACCCAGACCTTGTGATTCAGGAGAACAGCTCAGGAGCAGCCTATCATCTGCAGTAGCTGTCGTGACACCATCTTCATGACTTACATCATGGCTGATGCCCACCCCCTCCAGTGGAATTTCCTGCCAAGCTTTCCTGGAGAACCTACAAGACTAGAATTTTCTTCAATGATTTCTGTTTGGAGTCACCTGGATTTGAAAGTATGCAGCTAACATATCCTGGTGATGGCAAAGCACCTACATTCATTATCATTTGCTGGGCACATACTCTGTGTTAGGCACTGGGTGGGACATTTTGTGCACTTTTTCTCATTTTATCCTTGCAGGGACATAATATCAGGGGAGGATACAGAGGCTCAGAGAGGTTGAGGGAGTTGTCCAACAAGATCTAGGATTTCAAAAAGGTCTTTCTGACTCCCAAGTGTATCTTTTTTTTTAAATTTTTTAAAAATATATTTTATTGATTATACCATTACAGTTGTTCTATTCCCGCCCTTCATTCCCCTCCACCCACACACTCCCTCCCCCACCATTCCCCCCCCACTTAGTTTATAACCACGTGTTTCAAGTTCTTTGGATNCACATACTCTGTGTTAGGCACTGGGTGGGACATTTTGTGCACTTTTTCTCATTTTATCCTTGCAGGGACATAATATCAGGGGAGGATACAGAGGCTCAGAGAGGTTGAGGGAGTTGTCCAACAAGATCTAGGATTTCAAAAAGGTCTTTCTGACTCCCAAGTGTATCTTTTTTTTAAAATTTTTTAAAAATATATTTTATTGATTATACCATTACAGTTGTTCTATTCCCGCCCTTCATTCCCCTCCACCCGCACACTCCCTCCCCCACCATTCCCCCCCCACTTAGTTTATAACCACGTGTTTCAAGTTCTTTGGATTCTATATTTCCCCCACTATTCTCGCCCTCCCCTCTATCTATTTTCTACCTACCCTCTATGCTATTTTCTGTGCCTTCTCCCCCCTTCTCCCCCTCCCACCCCCTATTTCTAACCCTCCATGTGTTCTTCATTTCTATGGTTCCACTCCTGATCTAGCTGTCCTCTTGGTTTGCTTTTGTTTTAGGTGTGGTTGTTAATAACTGTGTGTTTGCTGTCCTTTCACTGTTCATATTTTTCATCTTCTTTTTCTTAGATAAGTCCCTTTAGCATTTCATATAATAAGGGCTTGGTGATGATGAACTCCTTGAACTTGACCTTATCTGAGAAGCACTTTATCTGTCCTTCCATTCTAAATGAAAGTTTTGCTGGATAAAGCAATCTTGGCTGTAGGTCTTTGGATTTCATGACTTGGAATACTTCTTTCCAGCCCCTTCTTGCCTGTAAGGTCTCTTTTGAGAAATCCGCTGACAGTCTGATGGGTACTCCTTTGTAGGTGACTGTCCCCTTATCCCTTGCTGCTTCTAGGATTCTCTCCTTCATTTTGGTCTTGGCTAATGTAATTATGATGTGCCTTGGTGTGTTCCTTCTTGGGTCCAACTTCTTTGGCACTCTCTGAGCTTCCTGGATTTCCTGGAAGTCTATTTCCTTTGCCAGACTGGGGAAGTTCTCCTTTATTATTTGTTCAAATATGTTTTCCACTCGTGGCTGTTTCTTTCCCCCTTCTGGTACCCCTATAATTCGGATGTTGGAACGTTTAAAGATGTCCTGGAGGTTCCTAAGCCTCTCCTCATTTTTTTGAATTCTCATTTCTTCCTTCCTTTCTGGTGGGATGTTTTGTTCTTCCTTCTGGTCCATTCCATTGATTTGAGTCCCAGTTTCCTTTCCATCACTATTGGTTTCCTGTGCATCTCCCTTCATTTCAATTAGTTTAGCCTTCATAAGTTCCTCTAATTTGTGACTATGTTCCTCTAATTTGTGACTATAATCTACCAGTTCTGTGAGCATCCTGATAAATAGTGTCCTGAATTGTGCTTCTGAGAGGCTGGCAATTTCTTGGTCGCTTAGAGTTATTGCCTCTGGGACTTTGAGTTCTTCTCGCGCCATCTTTCGGATTGTTCATGCCTGTTCCATAGCAGGATCAGAGCCCTAAAGTGTTCACTAGAACAGGGCAACTAAGTCGCTGGGTTGTGACATTGTATGTGGGGGCAGGGTCAAAGAGGGATGATGGCTCTCACTGGTATTGCAGGGCAACTAAGTCGCTGGGTTGTGACGCTGTATGTGGGGGCGGGGTCAAAGAGACACTATGGCGTCCTGTCCGCCGCCTTCCGCCACGGCCCTCACCCGGTGCCGCAGTTGCTGCCCTCACCGGGCCCAGGCGTTTTGTCCCACTGCACGCGAGTGTGCCACCGCCATCAGCCCTCGCCCCCTGGGGCCTGCGTGGTCTGTCTCACTGTGCGCGAATATGCGCCCGTGGTCTGCCCCACACCCCAACTGGTTCCTGTCTGCCTCCGCACCTGGGTCGGGGGCCCTGTCCTGCCTGACCCTGCTCGCTGCTGGTTCCGCCCCTCTTACCGTCCCTGTTGAACGGTTAGATGTAGTCGGACTTCCGTATAATTCAATTTTCTGTCCTTTGGTTGTGTCTTTGTTTCTCCAAATCTGTGTTGTATTCAAACTTGGTTGTGGGAGAAGGCACAGTGTTTCCACCTATGCCTCCATCTTGGCGGAAGTCCCAAGTGTATCTTTTTAACTCCAATCTATGTCAACTGTGTTAACATAGATTGCTAAAACTTGGAAGGTTCTTTAGATATCTAATTCAGAGATCAAGAAATGGTGGTTTACTGAATCCAATCTTTAATTCACAGATGACTTTAGTTTGGAGCTGCATGGTGATTTATATATTTTCAGATTTTTTTATTGTTGTTGCTTTATCTTTAATTTGAGAAATTGTTAGCATTTGAAAATAGAAAGATTTCACTTTCAAATGTCAGACTTTTATTTTCTCCTGGTGACAATGAGGCCCTGGCCACATTGGGCCTCCATTCCTGCCCACAGCTGAGTCTTGACTGCCCTGCTAGGTGATGAAGTGTTCTCTAGTTAACCTAGACCCCCAACCACTTCATTCATTTGCTTCCTCTGTCTTCCCCCTGGAGTTGGCAGTATCTGATTTATTCCAATTTACAGGAGAGAAAATTGCCACTCAGAGATGGGGAGTGACTAGTCAGAAGTTACACAGCAAAAAGAAATAATTTCATTCTAGTGGTCCCTCATTCATGTTGTTGGAATTTGGAGGCCATCCCAGGTCCTAGCTTTCTGTTCCCTTTCTCCTCTGTGACTGACCTTTTGCAGCCTCCTCTCAGTACATTCCCTTAGTCACCACAAGAGTGGGTGTCCACTCTCACAGTGTTTTCACAATGGTATTTCACATAACAAGATCTTGTTATTACTCTCAAGATTTGTAAGGGTTAAACCTTTCCTTTTAGGAAGATGAAAAACTGGTTTGAATTTTTGCAATTTAACTTCATTGAATAAGAAAAAGAAAAGCAGAGAGGGGCAAAAGGAGGAAGGAAGGGAGGGTCAGAGGAGGAGGGATGGAGGGAGGGAAGGAGCAAGAGAGGGAGGGAAAAAGGGAAGGAAGGAGAGTCAGAAATCTGAGAATGTGATAACTGGTGTTTATTCCTTTCCTTGGTTAGTTCTGATGAAACTCCCACCACACCAATAACTCTCTTCCTCTTTTTCCAGGAAGGAAAGCAGAGATGTGAAGTCCCATATCTAGTGCCTGAGCCAGCCCTGTTTAAAGGAGGATGCATAAGTGGGGACTCTCTCTGGGGACCCAAAGCCAAGGCAAAGCCTTTCACGGACATCTCAAACTCTCTCTAATGCTCTAATTTTTAAAAGAAATAGAAGTAAAAATGCATTTTTGTAATTTTAATTTTTGTATGTGTCATACATAAAAGTGAATGATGAATATAGAATCTGTTCCCAGTTTGTGGACATTAATGGCATGAACATCTGTGTGCACACCACTGATTGAGGTGGGTTTGGTTCCATCCTTTAGAGGCTCTGCATGCCCTTCTCCAATTCCATCTCTTCCCTTCTTGCAACACAACTGCTTCCCTGAATTTTGTGTTATTCTACTTAGCCACTCCTATGGCCAGGTCATTCATTTGTAATCTTTTATTATGAAAATGATCAAACGAGCAGAAAATTAGAAAGGTTATTAACACTGAATATTTTATACCTAAACTGATCTCATCACCTTTTTATCATTTGTACCCTCCACTTTCTCCTCATTTTTCTATTTGCTAAGCCACTATTTAAGGATTTTCCTTTGTAAAATATTGACTGTGTAAAAGAAGAGACACTGGCATAATGGGTCCCACCAGCTTCAGCACAGTTTGTAAACCTTACTTTGTCCATTCTCTCGGTCACTGATGCCTCTTCCACCCTAATTCTGGAAGCAAATTCCAGACTTTATACACTTTCATTTGTAATAGTTCAGCCTGTATCTCTGAAAGATAAAGAAAGACTTTTAGAATTTTTAAAAATATTTTTATTTATTTATTTTCAGAGAAAGGGGAAGGGAAAGAGAGAGGGAGAGGAACAACAATGTGTGCCTCTCACGCACCCCCTACTGAGGTCCCCTACTAGGAACCTGGCCTGCAATCCAGGCGTGTGCCCTGACTGAGAATCAAACTGGCGACCCTTTGGTTTTCAGGCCAGCACTCAATCCACTGAGACACACCAGCCAGGGCAAGAAAGACTCTTACAAAACTGTAATCACAGTGCCACTATAACATCTAAAATAAACACTTTCACCATCACCAAATACCTACCTATTCAGTGTTCCAAATTCTTTGATCCTGCCCTTCTCAAACTCTCTCTCACCTCTGGGTTTGTACAGTGGCTGTCTTTGAATTGGGATTCAAAAAACTTCCCCACAGTGTATTTGGCTGATAACTGTCTTAAATCTCTGAGTTTCCTTTCTTGTGTTTTGGTTTTGTCATTCATTTTCCCCAGTGTAATTCATTTGTTGAAAAATCTAGGTTATTTTTCTTGCATAATTTTCTACATTCTGTGTTTTGCTGAGTCTACTGTGTGATATTAACAAATTCTTCCTTCACTTTTATCTCCTGTAAACTGGGAGTTAGTGGTAGAGGCTTGATCAGATTCCAGTTGGATTTTTGGCAAGAGTATTTCACAATTAGTGCTGGTGTAGTTCATCAAAAGGGACATGGTGTCTGCTTGTCTCTTTTTATGATATTAAGTAAAACCTGGTTTAAGTTGTATAATCTATCCATTATAAAGTCCCCAAAAGCTTTTCACCTGGTAGGTTTAACGGCCATTGGCAATCATTCTGTAAGAGTGGGGCTGAATCATTTTAAAATTAGTTTTGGCACCAAGCTGTGTGATCTTTAAATACTTAGAGAATGCATTGCCAAAGAAAATGTGTTATTTCTCATAACTCAACATCATTGCTTTACCTAATAAAATTAATAATTATTCTGTATTATTTAGTATCCAGTTACTATTAGACATTTCCCAATCACCCCCACTTGTTTTTAAGTCATTTAAAAAATTTTAGAATAGTTTTAGATTCACAGAAAAATTGGAGAGGTAATACAGGGAGCTCTCATATACCCACATCTAGTTTCCCTTCTTAGTTTTACCTTAGGTCCTTTTCTATCCCAAAAGGCTATCCAGGATACCACACTATATTTAGTGATCACGTCTCCTTAAGCTCCTTTTGGCTGTGATGGGTTTCATTTAGTTTTAATTTTCCTTTTAATCTCAAATAACATCTCCCACATTATCCTGTAGAATGTCCCACATCTTGACTTCATTTGTGTATTCGCTTGTGGTGATCTTTAACTTGTTTCTATATCCCTTGTATTTCTGTAAACTGGAAATTAGAGTAAAATGCTTAATTAGACTCAGGTTAGATATTTTTGCCTAGGATATTTTATAGGTGAAGTTGTGTCCGATATACACTGCCTCATAGCCATGAAGGTTAGGATGGAAAAGACAGGAGAAGAAAGAACAGGACAGATGAGTAGAAATGAGAAGCCCTTTCAGTGGAAGGGCTGAAGTGGAAGTACAGCTTCATCTCCTACAGTTAGGGAGAGGTTATTCCAAATGGCCTTTACATCTTGTTTTTCTTTCCTTAAACCTTAATAATATTCATTATTTCCAAAGGTGAATGTGGATGATCGTGAAGATTATGTTATTTTATTCTCTTTCCTTAGACTCTCTCTATATGAGTTTAGAGAAACATTAATTTGTACAGATTTGCCTATCAAAAAATCTGTATTATTTGGTCATGGCTATGCCTTGTAGACAGGTGGTCCAAAAAACTATCCCCAACCACCTGCATATCTGCAGCAGTGGTGACCAGGCATTGCAGTTATTCAGCCTTGGGGTGAACCTTGTTGACCAGTGCACATGCAGCAAGTGCAGCTTGAACACAGAAGGAGGGCACATGTAGCTTACATAGCAGACAACTCTGGAGTACTTGGTTCTAGTTGATCACAGAGATTCTACCACTGAGCTCCACAAGACACCTTCCATAAGGCCACTGTTTCACGACCAGCAGGCATAGCTAATCTACCTAATACACAGAGATGAACACAGAGAGCTAGATAAAATTAAGAAACAGAGGAATATATTTAGGACAAAAGAACAAGACAAAAATGTAGAAAAAAAACTAAATGAAATGGAGGTAAGCAGTTTACAAGATAAAGAATTTAAAGTAATGGTCATAAAGGTGCTCACTAAACTTGTGAGAAGAATGGATCAACATAGTGAAAACTTCAATAAATAAACAGAAAATATAAATAAGTACCAATCAGAAGTAAAAGTACAATCACTAAAATGAAAACTACTCTAGGAGAAATCAAGAACATATTAGATGAGTTATGGAAAACAGTATGGAATTTTCTCAGAAAACTAAAATTGGGCCTGCCTTTTGACCCAGCAATTCCACTGCTGGGATTGTATCCTAAGAACCCTAAAACACCAATCCCAAAGAACCTATGCACCCCAATGTTCATAGCAGCACAATTTACAATAGCCAAGAGTTGGAAGCAACCTAGGTGCCCGTCAGTAAATGAATGGATCAAAAAACTATGGTACATATACACAATGGAATTTTATGCTGCAGAAAGAAAGAAGGAGCTCCTACCTTTTGCAACAACATGGATGGAACTGGAAAGCATTATGCCGAGTGAAATAAGCCAGGTGTTGAAGAACAAATACCATATGATCTCACCTCTAACAGGAAGCTAAACTACAAAACAAACAGGCAAGCAAAATATCACCAAAGACACTGAAATAGAGAAGAGGCTGACAGTGACCAGAGGGGAGAGGGGAGGGAATTTCAGGGGAAATAAGGGAGGGATTTAGAGGAACATATATAAAGGATACATGGACAACAACTGAGAAGGGTGGAAATGGGAGGGAGGGGGGAGGATGGGAGGTGGGATGGGATGGGAGTAATAGACAGAAAACTGTACTTGAAAAATAATTAAATAAAAAATTGAAAAAATAAAATAAAATAAATAAAAATAAATTCTTAAAAAAAGAACAGATTAGATGATACAGAAATAGACAAAATAGAGACTGAAAAACAAAATAGGAGGTCAGTAAAACTAAGATCTGGGTCTTTAAAAAGATCAACAAGATTTACAAACCTTTAGCCAGACTTGTCAAGAAAAAATGGATAGGACAGAAATAAATAAAATTGGAAATGGAAGGAAAGTAACAACTGACAAATGATCATAAGGGAATATTATGAACAATTATAGACAACGTATTGGACAACCTGAAAAACATGGATAAATTCTTAGAAACATACTGTCTTCCAAGATTGAATCAGGAAAAATAAGAAAACCTGAATAGACTGATTACAAGTAATGAAACAGAAACAATAATTAGAAAAATCCTAACATATACATAACATATCCCAACAAACAAAACCCCAAGAATTAATACCTATCCTTCTCAAACTATTCCAAAAAATTAAAGATAAAGGGATACTTCCAAACTCATTTTATGAGAAACATTAACCTGCCATCAAAATCAGATAAAGACATACAAAAAAAGAAAATTGCAGGTCAATATCCATGATGAACATAGATACAAAAATTGTCAACAAAATATTAGCAAATCAAATGTAATAGATGTTGAGGATATGGGTATGAATAAATGAAGTTCCTGCTGTAAGAAAATTTCCATTCTAGTTCCAGAAAATAGACACCAAATTAATTGGGATACACTTTCATGTAGGGATAAGCTGCATGACACTGCATGAGAGATTAAAATAGAGTAAATGTATTGTGAGTGATAGGAAGGAGTAATCTGAGAAGGATTCTCTGAAGAGGTAATATTTGCGCGGAGGCCTTGGTGAAATGAGGAAAAGAGCCATAAAGACAACTAAGAAAAAATCTTTCCCAGTGGAGGAAATTGGAAACACAAAGGGCTTGAGATGGGAGAGGGCTAAATGTGTGTGAGGATCAGCAGGAAGGCTGGGTGTCTGGGCATGAGGGATATGGTGCAGCTTGGGGAGAATGGGATTCTGAACTGTGGAGCTGTGGAAAGGACTTAAAAATTTATTCTAAATGAGGGGATTTAAATAATATTTTAAGTCAACTTTACTGAGGTATAATTTTTATACAAATGCTCTCATTTTAAGTATGAAGTCCAATGAGTTTTTTAAATATATTTTATTGATTATGCCATTACAGTTGTTCTATTCCCCCCTTCATTCCCCTCCACCTTGCATACCCCCCCACCATTCCCCCTCTTTAGTTTATGACCACGTATCTCAAGTTCTTTAGATTCTATATTTCCCCTACTATTCTTGCCCCCCCCCATCTATTTTCTACCTACTGTTTATGCTACTTATTCTCTGTACCTTCTCCCCCTTCTCCTCTTCCCACTCCCCTGTTGCTAACCCTCCATGTGATCTTCATTTCTATGGTTCGGCTCCTGGTCTAGCTGTCCTCTTAGTTTGCTTTGGTTTTAGGTGTGGTTGTTAATAACTGTGAGTTTGTTGTCCTTTCAGTGTTCATATTTTTCATCTTCTTTTTCTTAGATAAGTCCCTTTAACATTTCATATAATAAGGGCTTGGTGATGATGAATTTGGTGATGATGAACTTGGTGAACTTGGTGATGATGAACTACTTGAATCTGATCTTATCTGAGAAGCACTTTATCTGTCCTTCCATTCTAAACGAAAGCTTTGCTGGATAGAGCAATCTTGGCTGTAGGTCTTTGGATTTCATGACTTGGAATACTTCTTTCCAGCCCCTTCTTGCCTGTAAGGTCTCTTTTGAGAAATCTACTGACAGTCTGATGGGAACTCCTTTGTGGGTGACTGTCCCCTTATCTCTTGCTGCTTGTAGAATTCTCTCCTTCATTTTAATCTTGTGTAATGTAATTATGATGTGCCTTGGTGTGTTCCTTCTTGGGTGTAGCCTCTTTGGGATTCTCTGAGCTTCCTGGATTTCCTGGAAGTCTATTTCCTTTGCCAGACTGGGGAAGTTCTCCTTCATTATTTGTTCAAATAAGTTTTCCACTCGTGGCTGTTCCTCTTCCCCTTCTGGTACCCCTATAATTCAGATGTTGGAACGTTTAAAGATGTCCTGGAGGTTCCTAAGCCTCTCCTCACTTTTTTGAATTCTTGTTTCTTTTTTTCTTTTCTTTGGTTGTTTCTTTCTTCCTTCTGGTCTACTTCCTTGATGTGAGTCCCAGTTTCCTTTCCATCACTATTGGTTTCCTGTGCATTTTCCTTCATTTCAATTAGTTTAGCCTTCATTTGTTCCTCTAATTTTTGACTAAAATCAACCAGTTCTGTGAGTATCCTGATCACCAGTGTTTTGAACTGTGCATCTGATAGATTGGCTATTTCTTGGTTGCTTAGAGTTATCAGCTTTGGGGCTTTGAGTTCTTTAGCCATATTTTGGTCTGTTCTCACCTGTTACGTATGAGGAATGGAGCCCTAGTTGTTCACTAGGGCAGGGCAACTCAGTCGCTGGGTTTTGACGCTGTATGTGGGAGTGGGGTCAGAAAGGGGCAATGGCGGTCTTCTCTGCTGCTTCCCACTGCTGGGGCCTGCACGGTCCGACTCACTGCTTGCTCCTTTGCTGGTTTATCTGCGCACAAATGTGTGACCTCGACCATCCTGCTGCCTCACACCCTCGGTGGGTCCACCCATTGCTACCCCACACTTGGGATCCATCCACAGCTGCCTGTGCACCTGGGTTGGGTACTCTTTCCAGCCTGACCCAGCTCTGCTGCTGGCTCCGCCTCTCTTACCGGTCAGGTTGAATGGTTCGTTGTTGTTGGACTTCCGTATAGCTTAATTTTCTGTGTTTTGGCTGCATTTTTGTTAACTAAAACTTTGTTGTCTTTAAACTTGGTTGTGGGAGAAGGCACAGTGTTTCCACCTATGCTCCCATCTTGGCAGAAGTCTGAGTCCAATGAGTTCTGATAAGTGTATACTCTGTAACTACTTCTCAGGTCAAGATATAGAATATTTTTATCACCCAGAAAGTCCCCTCATGCCATGCTGCAGTCAATCCTCCTTTGACTCTAGGCAATCTGCTTCCTATAACCTTAGGTTAGTCTGAAGCTTCTAAATCTTCAGATACATAGGACAATGCAGCACATAGTCTTTTAGATCCAGCTTCTTTCACTAGCCTAAGGTTTCTGAGTTTCATTCATGTTGTGTATATCAGATTTTTTTTTTATTTCTAAGGAGTACTTCATTATATGGATATACTATAATTTGTTTTCTATTCACCTGTTAATAGGTATTTGATCATTTTTAGCTTTGGCCATTATGAATAATGCTGCTATGAACTTTTCATGTATAGGTCTTTTAATGAACATATGTTTTCATTTCTTTTGGGTAAGCACTAGGAGTGGAATTGCTGGGCATATGGTGAATGAACATTTAATGTATAAGGGAAATGGCCAAACTGCTTTTTTCCCCAAAGTTCTTTTACCATTGGATATGAGAGAACTGAGCAAGGTGCTAACTTGAGAGACAAATACAGTCAGATTCACATTAAAAATATTACTACAGCTACTATGTGGAGAATGGACTGCACAGGCCAAGGGTGGGTATACTGAGTCATTTATGGAACTGAGTCATGGGAGGCTTTTGAGTGATTAACACACAGAAACATCAAGAAATTTGCCCAAGGCAGCATAACTAGTAAGCAGAGAAACCCAGAGGTGAACCCATCCTTATCTGTCTTGAGGGTCTAAGTCACATACACAATGCAGATTTGTTATCTAAGGCCTTCTGGGTGTTTTAATAATCAAATCAAAATATGTTATATAATATTAGTCATATATATCAACATACATCATTGTCATTATCTATCTGTTCTATTTTGAGTACACAACAAAATGTCCCTGTTTTTTAGAAACAATTCAATTCTTGTGTACCCTAAATTCAGGCATTAGGAACTCTTTTCCATTCAGAAATACCAATTATTGATGACATTCTGATCTCAAGGAAATAGCAATGAAATAAATGTTATCCTGGAGGAAAAAAATTCCTTAGGTTGCACTTGTGTGAATCCCATTTCCATACCAGGTGTAGCTCTTGACTCCTGCATACCTTGGGGCCTGTGTTGCTTGCTCCATGGTGGCAGCCTCACCAGTGGACTCCATTCAGCCTTTTTATTCCCTAGCTGCTCTCACAGGGTTTGGCCTGAACAGGATCCATGAAGCAGCAAAGATGCTTCTCTGTTCACCTGATTCCTTTTCCTCCTGGGTACACAGTTAGATTTCACTTCTCAGCCTTCTTTATAATTAGTAAGGGCCGTGAAACTAAACTCTGTCCAGGAAATGTGAACAGAGAGTTGCATGTCATCTCTAACTTGCCTTTGTGTCCTTCCATGCCACTCTCCACACCGTCTGGGAAACCACCCGCCGAAGGACAAGGAGGACTGCTCAGGGCCAGAGGAAGGCTGAGTGATGGATGGGAGAGGCCTGATTGCATGAATGATGGAGCAGATTCCTCCACCTACTCATGCTCTATGTGAGTAACAAACAAGTTGTGTTTAATTGCTAAGGTTTGGGATTTGCTTGTTACAGTAGTTAGTCCCCATCACCAATAGACCTCATGTTCTATTTCTGTTTTTCTTTATTTTTATTTATTCTTGTTTATTCTATTACAGTTGTCCCATTTTCCCCCTTTGCCCTCTTCTATGCAGTGTCCCCTACAGCCCCACCACTGCCCCCCTTCCAAAGTCAACTTGGCCTTTCTCTGTTCAACTTCCATAGACTCTGATGAAGATAGGACACTAAATACCTCCTTTCGCTCTTGTTTACATATTTCATTTGCTTGGAAAATGTTTATTGTTTTAGAAAGGACAGGAAGAGTAGTTCACTACAATTTAAAGGAACAGTAAATAATTAGGAACTCTGGAGGAAGAATGAAAGGGAGCTTACTCTTCAATTTATATCCTTTTGTATTTTTCAATTTTGGGCCACAGTATTCTTTAAAAAATACATTTTTGAAAAACAAATATCAATGTCTGCTCATTATGCTTTTAGCTTCTTTTGGGGCAAGGACCTCCTATCATTCCTGATTGCATCTGAGACTCCCAGCACTGGGAACAGGTAGCATTGTGTAGTGGTTAGAAATGTAGCTCCACAGTCAGACAGACATGCTGCTACCAGCTCCTGTCAGTGTGGCCATGCATTTGTTTCATCTTTTGTCTAAGCCTCAGCTTCTTCATTTTAATGTTGCATAATGCTAGGGCCTGTTTCTTATGATTGTTAGGAGGACTACCTGAGACAGTGGGTGCTAGCATCACTTAGCATAGCACATGTCATGGCACAACTATTCAATAAATGTTGATTACTGCAATGGGGCATTGAGCAAATGTTTTTGAATTCTGGCTATACTGAACAGGCTGGCCCTACACAAAATAAAGCTATATATATCTCACAGACATCCACACATCCCCAGCTAGTGCTGTCTAAGTTAGTTTTAGTTTTTCTGAATTTATTTGGACTAATACAATCAAACAGCCACAAAACAGTGTGCTGCTGAGGTCTTTCCCTTCCACAGTCCTTCTCATCCTATTTGGCATTTATTGATAGACATTTAGAAAGAGTATTTATTTCCTATGTAATCCCCTTTTCAGAAAGAATGAACAAGAATGGGTAGTATCATGAGGAGAAAATTTTATTAAGAGATTATTTAATGTTATTGATACTTTGCACCAAAAGTTAAGGAAATGCAGTGGGTATCAATAGATACCCACATTAATGTTTAATCTACTTTTAGCTCATTGCTGGAGTATTTAATTAGCTTGTGATTTGGAAAACTGTATAAAGTACACAAGGCAATGAATGTTCTGGAACTAAAGACATAGTAATTATTTTGCTCCCAGCATCTTATGAAAAAGAATGGCTGGAAAACATAGTGACATTGTGTAGAGAACTTAAAACAGGTGAGATGGTGTTGAGGACTCTCTGGAGGGAAAGTTTACTCTGGGTCTCATACTTATTCATATATGTTTTGCCTCAGTTAAATCTTACTGTGGGGTGGGTTGCTGATCCTACTTTGTACACGGGAAATAAACACTGGCTTAGGAACATTAAGGCATCTGCTCTGAGTTTGCTCCTGGTCACTGCCTCCATTGCATCAGTTCCTTCTACTCTGGCAGGTTGGAGTCATTACCTTGATACCTGTAAGTGTTCCTCTGTTTTTCCTTTCAGCACCCAGAGAAAGGTGGAGGGCAGAAGTGCTAACATGGCCATTTTGTGGTTTGGGCAAAGTGATAAGCAGAATCCTACTGGCCTCCCAAAGGTGTCTGTGTCCTAGTTTCTGGAAACTGTGAATCTGTTAGTTTACATGGCAAAGGGGGATACACTGAAAATGGGATTAAGATTGCTAATCAGTTGACCTGGAGATGAGAGACTATCCTGGATTTTCCAGGTGGGCCCAATGTAATTACAAGCGTTCTTATAAGTGGAAGAGGGAAACAAAAGAGAGAGGACCAGACACTTGGCAGCTTGAGGATGACTTGGCCAGAGGTTGATGACTTTGAAGAGAGGAAGGAGAGCCCCAAGCCCATGAACGCAGGTGCTGGAAAAGGTGAGAGAGAATGGGTTCTTCCCTAGAGCCTCCAGGAGGAATGCAGCACTGATGACACTGATTTTGAGTGAGGCTACACCAGACTTCTGACCTTCAGAACTGTCATGAATAAATGTGTGGTTTTTCAAGCCACCAAGGTTTTGGTAATCTGTGACAGAAATAGAAGACTATTACAGACCACCTCTTTTATGTGGGCAGTCCTCTATTTGTCTCCGTACTGGAGTTCACTCTTCACACAGCCCTGCCCACAGTGTATTAACAGATAGGCCGTGGGGATAAAAAGCAATCTATGAAAATCTTATGCTTGTTTCTGCTTCTCATAGAATGTAAGGCCTAAACTGTAGTCCTACATGGGGGAAGTCCTGCCCAGATCTTTTAGTTTCTCTGCATGTGTGCACTCACACCCTCAGGTCTGTTGTCCCATATGGATGGCCAGCTGGTGGCATCATATGGGCATTATTAGGCTGTGGGGAGTGGGAGGCTCCTGAAGATGACAGGTCTTTACTACATGCTCCAGCTGGTTTACCCACATGCTACCATCTGACACTTTGGGTTCATGTCTAAGTCACACTGAGGGAGAGCTTGGATTTCCCATCTAGCCTTTGTGTTCATAATTCCCTCGGTTTCTCAGGGCGGTGGTGTTTGTGTTTGGCGACAGTATTTATACATCTGCCTCAATACTGTCTTAGTTTTGTTGATTCCACCTTAACTTTAAGACAAATTCACTCCTGATGTTCATTTCCTTCCTGGTCCACCAGGTAAAGAAAGGGGTTGCCTAGTGTCAAAGGGCCTACAGAGGACTTTACATGCCCATGTAGGTCGTACATGCCTTCCTGTGAACAAAGATATTGACTATAACAGAGACCCTATGGGCTTGAGTTTGGCACAAAGATTATAATTTGCAAAAGGTTCAGAGGGTGGTTAGCATTTTTCAACACAAATATTTTTTATTTCAGGCATGTACATTGTTCTTTAGGCATAATGCTATTGCACACTTAATAACTATAGTGTAGTATCAATATAACTTTTATATCCACTAGGAATCCAAAAATTGTGTGATTTATTTTATTGTGATATTCACTTTATTGGGTCACCTGGAACCTAGCCCACAGTATCTCTGAGGTCCGCTTGTATTATCTCCCAGTTCCTGTGAGTCAGTCTTAACTTGGTCTTCTGGCTTTGGGATTCTTATAAGACTGTCATCAAAGTGTAGCCAGGGCTATGGTTATTCTTCAGATTCAATTAGTAAAGAATCCTCCTCCAGGCCCACAGGTGCAGTTGTTGGCAGTATTCAGTTTCTAGAGAGCTTTTGCAATGGAGGGCCTCTGCTCCTTGCTGCCAGTCAGCTGTTGGCACCCTCAGCTCCTTTCTATGTAAGTGTCTCCATAGGGCAGCTCATAGCATAGCAGGTTGGCTCATCAAATGAAGCCTAAATGAATGCAAAGAAAATGGAAGCCATAGTCTTGGGATTTCTAGATCTTGGAAATGATACGCCATCATTTTTGCATCATTCTATTCATTCAAAGCATGTTGCTCAGCACAACTGCACTCAGGGTAGGGCATTACACAGGCAGGGGCTATGGAGCCACCTTGGAAGCTGCCTACCACCTTACCACACTCACTGTGTTAGGGTTCTCCAGAGAAACAGAACCAACAGGAGATAGAGATATAGGTACAGAAATGCAGTTCAAAATAAACATAGATATGTAAAGAGGTTTATTATGAGAAAGTGGCTTATATGGTGACAGAGGCTGAGATGTCTTGTGATTTTCCATCTGCATGCTGGAGACCTAGAAAAGCTGGTGTTATAATTCCAGCTGGTGTTATAATTCTCAGGTGCCCCTCCCACAGCCTGTGGGGCTGTAAGATCTCTGATGCAATGAGTTCCATCACTGTGGTGAATTACCTGGTTCCCGTGTTGTTTGTCAGGGAGAAGGATTTATGGGAGGGATACAACTCTTTCTAGATACTTTCATCTTCCCTTTGCACACACATTCTGTATACATTCTGTATACAGGAATATGTATACAGGAATTCCTGTATGTATACAGGAATACATACATTCTGTATTCCTCCTCCCTTTCCTCATCCATCAGCTGCCTTGAGTGTGTATGTGTATGTATATGTATATGTGTGTATGTGTGCGTGTATACACACACACACACACACACACACACACACACACATATATATATATATATATATATATATATATATATATAATCATATAATATCGCCTGTTTCCTCTGTTACCTCTGTCCCTTGCTTGCTTTCTTTGAGCAAAACACAGCTAGGGGTGGTGAAGAGGCATAGCCTGGTTTGCTTTGGCAGTAGAAATCTCCGAGAGTCTTTGGGGATGAGCTTTCTTCTCATTCATGCTTCTTCACAGCTGAAATATGGCTGTGAGGAGCTGAAGAAATAGGCCTCAGCCTCTTTTCTCAAAAGAATAGAGCCATCTTTTTCCTGGTTGCTGCCTGCCACTCGTGCAGAAAGGTTAATCTGTTCCTCTTCTCCACTAGTGCATTTATCATAGGGAAGTGGTCTGTTGTGGAAACTATTGATCAAAGGCCTGCTAGGTCCTCTGCTGGGTTGAAATTGAGTGTTGCATTCAATCAATGGCTTGGCATTTGGCAGCGGGGAGAGAAGGTGGTGGCCTCCCCAGGTGCAGGCTGGTGAATGGAGGGAGGGACTAAGGAGGGGTGTACTTTCTAACTGCTTCTCCTGGTTGGCTCAGAGGTGTAGAGAGGGATCAATGTTGTTGGGCCAGGATTGGAAATATCTATGGGTGGTTGGCCTCAGCACCCTACAGATGAACCAGGCTCTGTAGGTTGACATAAGAGAAACTGGTCTCAATCTAATGAACAAAACAAACTAACAAACAAAACAGAAACAGACTCATAGAAACAGAGAACAGACTGACAGCTGTCAGAAGGGAGGGGTTTAGGGCCTAGGTAGAAAAGATGAAGGGATTAAGTGAAAAAAAAGAAAGGAAACTGCTCTTAACAGCTGAACTGGTCAGAGTCTCTTGAAATAACTTCTCAATAGAATGATACAACTGACACAAAAAATTTAGTTCAACTGAAGTTGTAGACATGGGCTATCCTCCCTACAAGTAAACTTTTGTTTCCAGAAATCCTGTCAACCTCCTGGCACAAATTATACCATGATTTAGTATTAACTCTGGGATTACAGCAGTCACTTAAATCTCTCCCCCTCTGATTGCCTGCCTGCCTCAAAGACTTGCCACTGAGTAGGTGCTGCCTGCCAGGCTCTTTTCTAATCATTAGAAATAGAGAGAAGGGCCAGTGTATTCCTCCCCCCTAGCTGCTCCCATTCTTGTTTAGAGAATGACTCTTTAGCAGGAAACCATTTTACAATTCACCCAGCTCTCTAGTCAAAGGAGGGCCAAGGTGACTAAACTGAAAGAGGAAGATATGCTTTATTAAGAAAGTAGTATAACAGGAAAGGCTTCAAGGAAGAAATGGCTCCTGAGCAGTGTCTTAAGGAAGGACTAAGAATGCATCAAGAAAGGTGATGTGAACTAGACATGGAAGTGTGTATGTAAAAGGAAAAACCTATGCAAAAAGGCCAAAAAATAGTTCAGTGTTGGCAGATGCAAAAAACACTGGGGCAGAGAGGTAAGTAAGCTGAGCCATGTTATAAAGGCCTGTATGACAAACTAAGGAGGTTATTGTGAAGAGAGTGGGATAATGTAAGTGAAGGACTTAACACAATGCTTGCCATAAAATAGGCACTTGAAATATTTTATTTCCCATAATAATTGGAATATTGGTTGTAAGTGACAGAAAGCCATCTGTATCAGTCAGGATCTCAGCTGGAAACATATGGAACATTCAATTTGGGTAACATGAGTAGAGTTTAATAAAGAAACTATTTATAAAAGTATGAGGCAGCCGTGAAGGAAACCACACCCCAGGGAATAGTAACAGTGGGGATGCCATTACTACTCCTGGGCCTGAAGTGGTGAGAGAAAGCTGGTACCCAATCCCAGAGAGAACAAGGACAGAGGAGAAGTAAGGAGGGACTACCTGGTGCCCTTGGCCAAGGTTATTCAGCCCACCCTCACTGATGATCTTCTGATCTCCTGTTCTTCCCTCCCTTTGGTCCCCTGTAAGGGTGACCTATTGGCCAAATTCTGCTGGAATTTGGAAGTCTTGGGGGCTGGTGATGAAGTGCATGTAGCCTCCCAGGACAGTGACCAAGTTGGGATGGGAGGTCCAGACAGCAAACAGAACACAGGGAGCTGTTAGCTCAAATCGAATTAAGCCAGAGTCATTTCATCAGTTTATGGGAGAAGAGCTGGGTTCAGGCATTGCTGATACCAAAGCACCCATGAGCTCTGTTTTCCTAGGTGATAGCTAAATTATTGGAGTATATACAATGGTCCAATACCTTGGGACTAACAAACATCCAATTAGCTGAGCTACCTAAGTGCAGAAAGGAGGTATCTTTCCCAGTCATTTTAACAAATAATCCAGGCCTATGTTCAGTACTACCTCCACTAACTCTCAATGAAATATTCTGAACCTTGGTTTCCTTATCTTTAAATGAAAACAGCAATACAAACTTAACTCAGTTGTGGAAAGAGGAAGCACAGAATAGTGGCCAAAATTACAGACTTTGGAATCATGCTACTTGGACTTAAATCTCAGATCATCCACCTACAGGGTTATGACCTTGGCTGTCTCTTAATCCCTCTGTGCTTCACTTTCCATGTCTATATTAGTAGGGATGGTAACAGCACCTACTTCATAAGGTGGTTAAACAGCAGAACAGATAAAATAACACATGAAAATTCTTAGCAGAATATCTGAAACCTGGAAGTGTTTGGTAAATGTCAGTTGATGTTTTTATTGTTGTTATTCTTATTCATGTTAGACTCTATTCAGGTGGGAAGCATCTTTTCCTCTTGAGTTTTCCAAAGAGGATCCTTCCACCTACCCTGTAAGGAGCTCCCCTCTGCTATGCTAAGAATGTCCGCCAGGTATAAATTTCTAATCTCAATCATGGGAGAGAACATTGATGCTGATTTACTTTGCTTCTCACATCCCATTTCTACCTTTTCCCATGAACTTATTTCCTGTTGATTCCAACTCTCCCATGTCCAAGAAGGATCTGTTTAGCCCAAGTGGTTTCTCTTGTCCTGTGGGGAGGTGGCAGTGATCTGCTGGTCTCCTCCATGGTGACCAGATTTTCCCTGCTGCCTGTCAGGGTTGCATCACTGAGAGTATCTGCAGGAGCCCTAGAGTATGTGACCAGCATGGTAACGTACTCAGGGATGGAGACGGCTCCTGGGTGGGCTTCCCACACTCTGGTGGACTTCCTTTCCCTGGCAAATGTGCATGCTGGGAAGAATGGGAAAACACTCATTTTTATTTTCTTTTGCTTTGTGAAAGAACCAATTGTCCATGAAATCAATAAAGGTGAAATACACATTAAAATACTGGGGGTCCACTAAATTCAGTTAGATGAAAAAACAAAGCTCCGAAGCAATGCCAGTCTGTGCCTCTGAGATTTATAGTCATATTACAGTACTTGTAGTTTGGTAACAACAATAAAAAATAAACATGTGAGTTTAAAATATGATTCTGGGCAGCATGGTGTGGTAAAAACACTCTCCACCAGAAATTAGGCGGCCAGATTCCAGTCTGCATTCATCCAGCTCCACTCAGAAGCCAGATCCCTGGAAGACTCAATCTCTCATCCATGAGCGATTTTGTCTGGGCCAGACACAATCTAGGGACCACCCAGCTTCACATTTTTCGGTTGTTTCTATTACTGTTTTTTTTGTTGAGAAGCTTCAGGAGGATTTTTTCTTTTTGGAATTAAGTGATGAGCAAAACCAGATAAAAGCTTTGGAAGCCCACCTTTCTTGTACCTCTTTTGGGTCTCAAAGCCTCTGAGTTACAATGAGGTGGTGGCTCACTTCTCTTCCAGCAGAGGGGACACATTGAGTTGGGCCTGTTTGCTCCACTCACACACAGGAAGAGTGGAAGGTTTTTTTTAACCTCTGTCCATCAAGTGTTCTGGGTCAGAATTAATTTTCAGAGGTGAAGCATGTAAGCCCCCACCTTTTGGGAAAGGTGATTATCCAGAAAGGGCCGACCTCAGTGCAGATTGAATAACAGAGAAGGTGTGCACCAACCCTGCTGGATGGGGAATAGGTTATTGGATGCTGACCTGACTGGTGCTCCCAGTGAAGCTTACACCCATGGACACAGGGGTGATGGGCAGGCACTCAGCCCTATGTGGCCTCTTGGCATAAACCAGCCCTCCTGAGAGTGGAAGTTGGGCACACAGGATGCTGATTTTATTCTTTTTGGGTCTTTCCAAATCTTGCTTTGTTTTCCCCTGAGCTCTACTTACCTCCACCCCTGAGTTAGTGTCTATGGCTTCTGTACTAAATTAGAACAAATTCATTGACCTAAAATAACACAAATCTATTACTTTACAGTTCTGGAGGTCAGATATCCAAAGTGATTCTGACTACAGCTGTAACAGGGTTGACTTCCTTCTGAAGACTTTAGGGAAGAATCTGTTTCCTGGCCTTTTCTAGCTTCTGGAGGGCATCTTCTTCCTTGTCATGTCCCCTTCCTCCATGTTCAAAGCCAGCAATCACATCACTCTGCCCTATGCTTCCATTATCACATCACCTTCTCTTACTCTGACCCTGTATCCCCCTTGTAGGGACTCTTGTGATTGCATTGTGCCCACTGAGGTAATCCAGGATAATGACCCATTTCAAGATCCTTAATTTCATGACATCTATAAAATCATTTTTGCCATATAAGGTGACGCATTTTTAGGTTCTAAGGATTAGGACAATGACATCTTTGCGGGGCCATTTTCTGCCAACCACATATGTAATCCCAATCTTTCCTCTTTATTCTCTTCTCAGTCCTGGAATCTTCCATTCTTGGATGTTTGGGGTAAAAAAGATTACTCAGATCTTGAAGTCTTCCAAAAGCATCTTTCTCTGCTCTAAAGGGCTCTGCTATAAAATCCTGCCCTGTGGCTATTGATGATTCATGATACAAGTTTAAAACAGTGATGGGCCATGGGGTAAAAAATAATTATCAGAGGCAGAAAAGATGTTGATAAACACATTACCATATTACCCCGATAAGGGGCATCCATCAGTCTGTGACACTGCAATGGACTCTAGAAGTTCATGGTTCCTGCTGGAATCCAGGGTGCCTAAGTCATAGCCATTTAATCATTCCTTATTTACAGACTTCTGAGTATTTCTAAAATGCAGGGCATGGTCTTAGGTCAGGTAGAATGGATACAATTATAGGAACACTGTCACACCCACCAGAGTGACTGAAACAAAGACAGAAAGTACAAGTGTTAGTGAGGATGTGAGACAACTGGGACTCCCCACACTGCTGGGTGGGGGTGTGTGTGTTTGCACAATAACCACCAAAGAAAACAACTGTGGGGATCTGCTAAGGGGAACACATACTTTCCTTAGGAGCTGACATTTTCATAGAAATGGGTATATGTAAGCCCCAAACACACACACAAGCATGTTCATAGTAACACAACTCAATTGCCCCAACACAAAAGGGACCAAGTACCACAGTACAATGGATAGGGGTGTGCAGAATAGTCACACTGTGAGCATCGTGCAGCAGTGCTCTCTCAGGCTGATTGGGCTGCTGTTACAAAATACTACAGACTCATTAACTTAAACAACAACATTCATTTCTCACAGTTCTGGAGCTTAGGAAGCCCAAGGTTCAGGCGCTGGCAGTGTCAGGGTCTGGTTAGAGCTCCTTTCCTAGTTGACAGTCAGCCCTCCTCTCTCACACAGCAGTAAAAGGGAAGGACAGCTTTCTGAAATCTTTTTTATAAGGACACTAATCCCATCCTTGAGAACTCTAGACTCATGACTTAATCACCTCCAAATGCTGTCACGCTGGGAATTAGAATTTCCACATATGAATTCCGAGGTGGAGGACACAAACCTTCAGCCTGTAACAAAAGGGAATGAGTGAAATACAAATACTCACAATAATATCACTAAATCACACAAAGTATTGTTTGATAGAAAAGAGCCACAAAAGAGGACACAACGCGATAGTCCAGTTATATAAAGTTAAAGAGCAGGCAGAAAGCATCTTCCTGCACTATGGAGTTGATACCTCTCCACTGACAGATGAGGTCCTGTTGGCTTTGGAAGTTGGATGAGCCTGAGACTGAGGTGGAAGGGAAGCTGTGTGACTCTTGAGGCTGGTCAAACATGTAAAATGCCCTTAGCCTGGTGTTCTCATGAGATTCACATATTGGGAGCCCCAAACTGCCATGTCTGGGCTGGGGAGACCACACAGAAAGATGGAGTGAGATGTCAGAGGAGCCCAGCCATATTTTGAGAGTTCCCAGTCCAGATGCAGATGCCTGAGTGAGTCTCTGGCTGAGCTCATCCCCTGGCCTCTGAGCTGCCCCTGCTGAGACTGAGCAGAGCACAGACGAGACAAGTCTTGCCCTGCCCAGCCTGCACATCTGTAAGCAAAATAAAACTAACCAACCAACAGCCAACAGGCAAAAATAATGGTGATGTTAAAAGTGGGCAGAGTGGTCACCTTTCAGGGGTGTGACTGAAAGCAGGTATAGAGGGAGTTCTGAGGGCTGGGGCTGGTGACACAAATGTGTTCAATTTGTGTAAGCTTGTTGAGCTGTTCACTGATGACTTGCCATTCTTTCTCTCTGTACATTTATGGACATATAGATAGGTACCAAATACGTTATTACATTTCAGTAAAAGAGAAAGACACACAAGACTGAGAGTAGAGTCCTGGTTCAGATCTAGTTTAGCCTCTGATTTAGACAAGGCATTTTTGTTTTATCTTTTTTACCCAAGAAACAAAGACTCAACTGCAACTGATTTAAGCCAAAAAGGATTTCTGGGACTCTCACATAAGTGAAAAGATCAAACTCAGGCACAGCTGAATGCAGAGGTTCAAACATTGTACCCAGGACTAGATCTTTTGTAACCTCTTTCTCTGCTGCTTAGCACTGCTCAGTCTGAGTGCTTGACTCCAGGTGGACTTTCTCCATGGGGCCTCTGCTCTCATAGCATACATTTTACATATCCAGTAGAAAGAGAGCTCATCTTTTCTACTTGTGTCCTCAAAAGAAATCAAATTGGTTCTCATTGGTTTTAAACAAATTATGTGTACGTTCCTGGACCAATTAAAAAGGTGAGGGAGATGAAATATTCTGGTTGTCCAGGGCAGAGTAATATATCTAGTCCTGAAAGCAGGGGTGGGGTTATTCACACCCAAATCATATCACTGTGACTGGTTTTTCAATTTTGGTTTGGCACTACTGACATTTTGGACCAAATAGTTCTGAGGTGGAGGTTGTCCTCTGCACTGTAGAATGTTTAGCAGCATCTGTGGCCCTTACTCACTAGAGGAAGGAACATCCCTCAACCCAAGTGTGACAATGAAAAATGTCACACTTCAAAACTTTGTCAAATGTCCCCTGAGGGACAAAGTCACCTGGGTGAGAATCACTGCTATAAATGCCATGATGAAAATCTGGCATTTGTCTCTTACCAGCCATGTGATTGTTTGATGACTATTAACTTCTTTGAGCCCCAGTTTTCCCATCTGAAAAACAGGGGTCAGAACCACAGTGACCATTTATAGCACCGGCATCAGGTACTCAGCCCCTGCCCAGCACTGTCAGTGCTTCACAAATGGGAGTTTAGGTGTCCTTCTTGCCAACCTGAGTATAATTCTACAGAGAGGATTTTTTTTGGCAAGTTTAAAACACACTGAATTTCTGAATGAGGACAGACATTTGTGGCCATTCCACTTGCTTAATTAGTATAACTCCATGACAGCCTGGCTCCTTCAAAGCATGCTCCCTGGGATGTGGACCCTCTGCAAATCTAGCTGTGAACTTGGAACAGAGTCAAATGTCTATCATCAAACGTTTCAAAGCTCATAAATGAGGTGTCTCTGTAAACGTCTCCCAGCTTGTTAAATTCCTGCAGTGGCTGCTGTAATTGGACCCGCCTCTCTAGCTTGGCTGATCTTGGCCCGAGAGCCCTGCACTGGTTTGGTTTCCAGAGCTGAGTTCCCGCTTCAGTCTTTCTCAGGCCCTCAGGAATGAATCCCAGATGCACTAACCCATTCATCCTGTCCCTGAGCCAATCCTAATCAACAGCTTCTGTTCCTGCCCACAGGTGCATGGAATAAAGTAGCCTTCCCTGAACTCACATTCATTGTCCCTCCTTGTCCCTCACTACCCAGCACATGGCCTGGCACAGAGTAGCTGATCAATATGTTGAATAAATTAATGACTTTGCCCTTTGGACTTTGTGATGGCCATCAGATGCAGAACCCCGAAGACAAAGTCTGGGGACTAAGTGACCTCCAAATTATAAGTTTTCCTGCCCTGCAAAACTACAGACCTAATCAGGAGTCACAGTTTGTTTGTTAGTCAGCACAAGACTGTTTTCTATAGTCAGATTAATGTTTAGGGAAACAGGTCATTGAAGTATTTTTTGAATAAGACATACATTCTCTGGTTTGTTGCAGTCTCTGTCACTATGTAGCTGTGCCCCTCTACCCCTCCAATCATTTATGTTTTCTACTTGCATGTTCCATGCATCTAAACTGGGAAGTGTGACAGGACAGGACAGGACTCCCTCATCCATATGGAAGTCCTAACAGGACAAATGCCCCAGAGTGAATGCTGAGGCACAAGGTGAATGCAGCAAAAATCCCATTTTAATGAATCTGAAGGAATGTCAGGATTTCTATGTCAATGGCAAGGTACGTCTTTGGAAACAGTGTCTCATATGCATGCAAAGCTCACATGGTGCTCAGAAGGCTGGTTTCTTAAGATAATAAAGTAACAGTATTTGACAGCACTTTACTCTGTTCTTCTTAGTTTAGAGCCAGGGAGTCTGAGGCACAAGGAATAGGGAGTCAGCCTGGATACTGAGAGGATCAAGAAACCTGACTTTGATGTGTTGCTCTGTAACCTCAAGCAAATAATGTCCTCTATCTGTAACTCAGTTTACCCATCTACAAAATGAGAAGGTTGGAATATTTCTAAAGTGGGAATTGTAAAGTTGAAATAATTACTAAAACCAAATGATTATATCTATTTAGAAATCCTTGATTGATACTGACCAGACCCAGTGTGATGTCACTTAAAGATGCAAAGCCTGCCCTAGCCGGGTGGTTCAGTCAGTTGGAGCCCTGTCCATACACCAAAAGAGCAGGTTTGATTCCCCCTCAGGTCACATACCCAGGTTGCAGGTTCAATTCATGGCCAGGGCACATGCAAAGGGCAATCAATGAATCTCTCTCTCTCTCCTCCTCCTCTCTCTCTAAAAAGAAAAATCAATAAACATGTCCTTGGATGAGGATTAAGAAAATCAAAGCCCAATGGGAGCTGCAGCCTTAGCTCATACATCTTTCAAATGTTTAATAAAGTCTTGTATTGACCTTGCTATGACTCCTATTAACATCTCCTCTCATATATACTGGAGTATGGTGAGAATGCAGTCAATCTCTCACCCAGGTTTTTCTACTAACAGACACCCAGTTACAGTGCTTCAAACAAATTAGGGAAACATTCTTTCACATAAAAGAAATCCAGATGTAAATAATTCAGGATTGGTTTTATGGTACCCAGAGTCATTGGGGATTTTTTGTTTTCTATCCTTCTATCCTCAAAGTGATGTGGTGGCTGCTGAAGCTCCAGCCTTTATGACAGTTTCCAAGAAAGAAGTGAAAGAGCAAGGGACAAACATCTATTCCTCTGAGTAATCCTCCTTTAAAGAGATTTCCCAGAAGCCCTACTCAATGATTTCTGCTAACAATCCATTGGCCAAGCCTTGTGCATAGTATTTTCACTGGGCATGTGGTCAACCCAAATAAAATAGGTGTTCATTTTGAAAGGAAGAGGAGAGAATTCATGCTGAATAGGCAAATAGCAGTTTTGACAATGTATTTCTCCATCTCTAATTAACATATCCTTGCCATCCTGGTCTTTCCACGTTCCTAATCCTCTGTGCTAGCACTAGCCCACAAGACCTGCTGAGTACAGGCTGTGTCTCCTGCAGGAAGCACCACTTTCCTGTCCTGATGACCTTGTGCCCTGTTGCTCCAGGGTTTGCTGCTCTTTTTGAACTAACTCAGGCAGAAAGGCTGGCTGCCTGCCACCTAGAACCCAGTTCCCCAACTTTCTCACTTAAAAAAAACCTTGATTTTCCATCCTCCCCCTTGTTTCATCCATGTGTCCTTTATAGCAGTTCCCAAAAAACCCTTAGAGCAAGGGAGGGAGGTGGGTTTGGCTGGGGTGGCAGGGGGTGACAGAGAGTGTTGGGAGGAAAATTCAGGCAATCATAACTGACAACAATAAAGTAATTAAAAATTTTTAACTGAAGTGACAGCTGAAAAAAAAACTTTATTTTCAAACCATCGTTGATTTCAATTCCAGATTAGGTCTCCTGAAATCCTGTTTGGAATATGTATAATCTGAGTCCTACTTTGTTGATAGCTTCTGGTTTGGAATTCTGGTTTCTTTATTGCCTCTCCACCTGACTCACCCTGTCTCCCCATTCCTAAACCTTGATTCCTGAGGTCCAGCTCAGAGGATCCCAGGCTCTTCTTAGCAAATTATGGTTTTACTCTACCCAGGAGGGCTGGGTCTCATAGATGAATGAAGTTCTCTTCTCTGCAAGGCAAAATCCATAGTAATAATTTCAATAACATACATGACTAGTATCTTTGAGATTCTATAGGTTATGAGTGGGAAGGAGACATTGAAAAAAATCACCCATCCCCTCAGCAATCATGAAAATGTGAAGTGCAACATCAGAGAGACCATTTCAGATGTTAATTGGCAAAGCACTAAAAAGTCCAACAACATCAAGTGTTGATGAGAATGCTGAGACTCTGAATGTCTTATCCACAGTTGATGCAACTGCAAATTTGAACAATGGCTTTGGGAAGAAGTCTAGAAGTATATAGTACAGTTAAAGATGGGCATACGTGCAATTTCACTCCCAGGTTCATACTTCAACAAAACTCTTACACAAGAGAACCTGGATGTGAATGTTCCTCACCACAACATTTACAAGGGCTTGCCACAGCTGAGAAGTTGGCTTCCCTAGTGTCTGACACTGAGTACAGACCCCAGAGAACTCTCTGCCCACCCTCAATAATGCTTATTAGACAGTTTCCTAGTGAAAGGGGCATGTGACTGGAGTAGAGACTAGAGACAATTCAAAAGAATAGCACCTACCAGCTTCTGTGTGACTCTTGAGAAATGAAGGACAAGTGACACTGGAACTTGTCCTTTTGTCTCATCTTGGCTTCATTAGTAACTTATCAGGAGAACTTGGGTGCCTTTCTTCTGGATGATCAGGCACAGTCTGGGCAGATTACACAAGAAGGTGGCACCTGATAGCAAATGATGGGAGTGGAGGCTGTGTAGTCGTTCTTGGAGACATTCTGAGCAGTGACTGAGACAAAGAAACAGAACCCCATGCTTGGGTGATGCTAGCAAGAGCTTGGAAAAATAATAGGTCCTGGATAATAATGGGATAGATGTCATTCAGGATCAGTCTCCAGTCACAAGAGGAGCTAGGATTGTACAAAAATTGTAAATTGTTATCATCTTCATAATAGCTAACCTTTGTTAGGCATTTATCATATGTCAAGAAATGTGTAAAGTGAATTTCCTACTAGGACAGGTACTGTTAATTGCACACTTACAATCATTCTCTCCTATGCCTCATAAACAGTGATTTTGTACAGAACAGCAACATACACAGAAAAAAAATCCCAGGATTTTCTGGAGCTAAAGTTGGGCCTGTAATATGGTGCTGGCCTATGAGATAAGGATAACTGTTTATTTGATAGTGTTTCCAGAAAAGCTGGCCTTTTGTCTTCAGTCTCCCTTTCTCTTGGCCTGGAATGTAGATATAATCGTCTGGATGAAGCAGTCAGGTTATGTTCAAGAGGAAAAGAAACTCATGCTAAGGATAGCAGAGCAGGAAAACAAAAGATTCTGCGCTTTGATGATGGTGACAGTGTCATGTACTGCTTCCCTCTGTGTTTCTTGTTTTATGAGAAAAAAAATACACTTATTTTGACTGGGCCAATGTGTCATTTAGATAAACACAATACTGAAAGATATACACAATCTCAGTTAATCCTTATAGAAAACTTCTCAGGTAGGTACTCTCATATGCCCATTTTACAGAAGAGGAAAGTAAAAAATAGAAAGGTTAATCTGGTAGAATCATGGCTATTTGTCTTTCACTGTGTGGCTTATTTCACTTAGCATAATGCTCTCCAGTTCCATTCATGCTGCCACAAAAGGTAGGAGCTCTTTTTTTTCTGTCTGCTGTATAGTATTCCATCATGTAGATGTACCATACTTTTTTGATCCACTCACTTACTGATGGGCGCTTAGGTTACTTCCGGTATATGATGTCACCTTTAAGTGGAACCTGATCAGCAAAATAAACAAGCAAGCAAAATATAAACAGAGACACTGAAATTAAGAACAAACTGATGGTAACCAGAGGGGAAGTGGGAGGGGATAATGGTACAGGAAAGTGGGAAGTGTTTACAGGAACATCTATAAAGGACACATGGACAAAACCAAGGTGTGGTGGGATTAAGGGTGGGAGATGGAGCTGGCTGGGGTGAGGGTGGGAAGTGGAGACAACTGTACTTGAACAATAAAAAAAAGAATCATGGCTATTGCTATATCTATCTCACTCTAAATTTGTCTCATTATTACTATGCTATTCAGCCTACTCACTATCACTGACTAGGGTTTTAGTACAATTCTTGAGGACTGGTTCAACAGACAGCCAGTGCGAGGAGGTAAGTTAGGGGAAGACTGTACCAATGCCTTCATTCTGAGAGGCATGAAAGTTGACATCATAAATCCCCTCTATTACTCCTTTCTCTAGTCAGTTCCTGCTGGGTAGAATGCCCTCAAATACTTCAGGGAAGGGATGGTGGGGGAGCTCCAATAGAAAAATATGTTTTCATTCTTCCAGCTGCACAGAATGAGCTGCAGTCACTGAATTCAGGAAGAGAGGGGAAAGTGGTTGTCCGGGGCAGGCAGTGAAGTCCAGCCAAGGGACAGAGACTTCTTTGTTGTACATTGATGCTTCTTTTGAAGATTATTATCAAAGCCTTGGTAAGAGTGGTGGACAGAGTGTTTGTTCCTGCCTCTCATCCCGTTTACCCCAGTGATGTGAAGACATCACCTCCACAGGTCCTGGGATGACAGACTCCTATGTGGGTGGCAGATGGCATCCTTCACAGAAGGATGAAGAGGGAGGCAATGCTGTGAGTTTTGAATCCTGGAACCCCACTTAATAGCTTTGTGATTCTAAAAGGAGTCACTTAACATTACTGGTTATTAGTGAATGACCCTCGAGTCCTCGTGAGAATGTGTGACCATGCCTGGCACATGTTGGGTGCAGAATGTAAAGATGCTCTTCCTTCTTCCTGTGTGAGCCAGAAACATGAAAGGGAAAGCTTCCCTCCTCTGTTTTTTCTTATTTCCTGGAAGATCCACATGCTCCTCAGGGGGCACACCAAGGCCTGCCATTTTTGCCAGGCACTCAGTGTTTTACATTCTGCATAGTTTTAAGTGCTCCCCAAGGCCCTTTGGGGTGGGATAATGGTCTCCTCTTACACTTAAAAGATGGCAAAAGTTCAGGAAAGTTTAAATAACCTGTCCTTTGGCACAAAGCTAGTAGGTAATAGAGATGAATTTTGATCATGAGAGTAGAATGAACATGCACTGGATTGCATCCCAGTCTGTCAAGATGGGCCAGGCGATGGCAATGCTGCTCTATGTCTCCTGGAATCACTTTCTTTCTTTGTACCCTTCACATTTCCACACCTCTCGTTTTTTGTCTCTTTCTCCCTCAAACATATTCAAGAGTGTCTTCTGCTTCGGACCAAGCCCATTTGTAGTGCTAGAAGGGTCATGGAGATGAATAAGACAATGTTTTTTACATTTTAAAGATTCTTTGATGTGGTACACAATGCACTGACTCTTGGAGAGATGAAAGGCAGAACTCTTTTTACTTAACAGTTTCCTGTCTCCAAATGAGACAGGACTTCAGACAGAGTCACACCGGGGTGACTAGGGACAGGGTAGCAGCAGGCTGGAGCTTAGGGGCAGCTTAAGTGTGTTGAGGGTGGTGGAGTTAGGTTTTGTGGGCTTTCTATGGATTGACTAATACTTTGAGGGCTTCTGGAACTTGGGAGATGTCCCTAGTTATATGGTGCCTGACTCTGTGGCAATTAGGGTGGGTGCTAATTGACAGTGCTATAAGGGAAGTGGTTGGGCTGTGGATATGATTGGCTGTTCAAGAAAGGACATTGACCTTCCATTTTTTTCTGGAGAAAAAATGATTATACAGTGATATTGATTCTTTGAGCAAAAGGATTGACTTCTAAGCAGAACCAGCTTGCTATTCCTCCTATATATACCTGGTAGCACTCAACTAATCTTGGTGAATATTTACATGGTTGTCTAAAGTGTGGGTGGTACACTGATCTGCCATGTTTTCACTCAGATTTTCCAGCGCAGTCTTAAATAGTTTAATCAATTCATTGAGTGATTAATTCAGTCAACAAATATCTACAAAAAACTTGTATCTGATAGTTCCTGGAGATGCCACAATAATCAGAGCCCCATACATAGAAAGTTCCTTGTGTGGGAGAGTAGATGAGCATTACACACATAGACATGGGTCGAATCTGGGCAGCAGAGAGTTATCCCAGCTTCAGACCACTTTGATCCAGTGTGGGCCTCATCTTTCTGTGTTTCTCTGTGTTACTGTGCTTTCCTCTGACTTGCTAAATTCTTAGTTTAGTGCCATCTTCAGGCTTACATAAAACATTGTGGCGTTTCCCTGGAGTGTCTCTCCCCGTTCCCATAAAAGTCTGAGCTCACTGAGCAGACTCTGTCAGGGGTAAGGGCTGGAATTGGCTGAATGGGCAGCTTCACTGGAGCCCAGGAGGAAGGGGGTGGTCAGTCCCACCCATGATGCTAGATTTGGTATTTGTAGTGGATTTCCTGAAAAAAGTGGGTTGCATTTCCCAGCTTGCCTAGATGCCAGCCAATCAAAGGCAACTTAGGTTGACAGGTACAGAAAAAAGCTTCTTGGGGACACTTGGAAAGAGTTTGAGGCCACTTGGCCTTTTGTGTGTACCTGGATCCTGTTTTTGTTTTTAACACTGGCCTTTCCTTAGTGGTCAGCTGTACAAGTGATTGTTTTCTCATCTCTTTCTGACACTGGTCACCTCTAGTTCCAGCATGACTCACCTGTTAAAACCACCCAAGGTTATGATATGTACCAGAGCCTTGCTCATAAAAGCACCTGTGTGACTATTCCATTTCAATGCCAAGTGCATCCAGGATGACACCGTGACAATTCCCAAAGGCTGTCATGCAAGTTATTGTTTGACGTCAGCTAAGAATCCGTTCATCATACGATGCTACTTGGGGTAAAAGGAACAAGAATATGAAGGTGATTTGAGTTCCAAGTCTTTTTAACAGAAATTCATATTCCTGTAGTTGCATTTCAGAAAAAAAGTGGCATCATTGTATGTACTCTAAATTTATACATAAGAAAATGAGGTTTTCTTAAGCTATTACTGGGAAAATTGCTGCTGAAGTTGCATACATAGAAAGAATCAAGTGTGTTAAAGAAAAAGTTATTCATGACACTTGATAAAGAGCCATGAGGCACACTTCATTAAGAACCATCATGATAGTCATAGGGACATTGCATGGGGTTTTGCTGTGTAGAGAGAGATTGAGCTTAATGACCCCAAAGGCAACAAGGAAAAGTTGGGATTTATAGCTATGGAGCAAAGTGGGGTCAGTGGATGGAAAAATGACTAGAAGGAAACATTAGGGGTAAAGGGGCTTCAGGCTAAACTGACCTAACAGAATTGTTGCTGACGGCAGCCCAGGGGAATCAGACATCACCCAGGGATGGTGGAGGATGAGAAACCTAATAACCAAATCCCCCTTTAAAGGTGGGGGATTTGGGCTAAATTAACTTAGCAGGAGTCTTGATAAAAGTAGACAATGCAGAGATGAGCACAGAAGCCCAAAAGTCAGGGCCAGAGGAGCCTGAGTGGAGTCTGGTCAAGGAGAGAATTGTCATGTGTGTCTCAGGCACCAGTACCTTTTCAAGTAGGGTCCTTTGGGTTCCTGTGGAGTAAGTCAGAATTGGATTGAGTCTCAGAAATTTAAATGACATTTTCTGTTAACCTTGAGGCTCTTTCACCAGAAGAAAAGGAGAAAATTTTGCATGTAGGAGCGGCTCACAGATTTTATGAATCTCAGAATTAGAACATCTCCTCCCTGCTCCAACTTCTGCATGAAAGACTTGAAGCTTCTGATCATTAATTCAGGGTCAGGTGTGGAGAAGGTCTTATCTTTTTGACCTTCCTTGATTTGCACCATAAATGAAGCTGGGACCCTGGGATTCCTAAGACCCAAGTCACTCCTCAGGAATCCTATTATGGATAGACTGCATTCGCCAGATATAGGGAGTGATGTTTCTCCCCTATTTTCTATCCTTGCCCATGTCTGCTGGAGGCTGTAAGCAGCCCAGTGCTACAGAACCTCCAGCAAGTATTCTAAGGCAATTTCCTGAAAACAAAGAAACAAAAAGTGAGCTTGGAAACACAGAGGAAGCAAGTCAGATCCCAGGTGGAGTAGGGCAGTCCTAGCAGGAATGAGAGGTGAGCTGTCACCCTCATCTGTCAATGTCACTTGATTATCAGGAATTCTGATGGTTTCTGATGGTCGATACACCAATTACTTGATTTTTCACATCAAGATATGTCTAAATTGATGTATGTATTTGATGCAATTTGATTTGTGTGTGTGTGTTGTTGATTTGCCATTTTTCCTCCCTGAAAAGCATTAATAAATCCATGGGTGCAGTATTTCTGAAGCAGGCAACAATATACAATCACAACTAGATAAAAATTCCTTGTGATTTGCATTTCTGTCATTTCTCATGTACTGTTTCTTTACACATCCATCTATTTAACAGAAATTTAGGAACATTACTTAACCTTTCTGTGTCTTACTTTCTTCACCTTTAAAGTGCAGTTGTAAAGATTAAATGAAATACTACAGTATTCACATATTTAATAGTGCCTGGTACAAAAAGCTAATGTTATTAAATTATTTGTTAATTAATTCATTCAGCTGCTCATTCATTCATTCAATGATCTTTGCTGATGTCTGGCATCTGCTAGATCACTTGAAGAATGGAGTTCATCAGATTCTGAAAGGTACCTTCAAGGAAAGTGAAGTCAATTCGGCCTGCATCCTATAAATGAGCACGCATGTACAGATGTCATAGAAAGTTCATCCAAGCAGCCTCTGCCCCCTGTAACTTTCCTAGCTTTCCTTGTAGATTCTATCCCAGTTTCTCCATGGGTCCTTGTGCACAGATAACACAAGCAGAGGGAGAGGAAAAGAGTGTAACTTTCCTGCTGTTATTATTCTGTCACAGGCCCATGTCCACTGCTGCCAGCTCTGCAGTGTTGCCATCACTCCTCCCTTCCCTCCCTTGCTCTTCACTCTCAGCTCAAACTTCTGTTCCTGCTCAGCTGTCTCTGCCATTATCAGATTGGGTTCTTCTACCATGGACACTGGGGCCATGGGAGAGAGTCCCAGGCTTCCCATGGTCTCCACTGCCTTTATCTGGCATTGGTGCGGCTTGGTGAGCTGGTCTCAGTCCTTGAAGAGTTAAAGTCCCACTGACAGCACCATGTATCTGGAAGCTGAGGTGGCTCTAGGATTCCACATGCAGCTATTTGGCATCCTAGAGTGTAAATTCCATGAGGGAAAGATTTTCATATGTTTTATTCACTGTTAAATACCCAACACCCATAACTATGCCTGACATTGAGTAAACATTCAACAAATATCTGTTTAATGAATGAATAAATCTATAGAAAATATCTTGGAGGCACAGATGTGAAGCTGCACTTTTTTTTTTCATGATGGTCAGGGATATTTCAGGGATGGTGGTTCCCTGGGAGATAACTGGCTGGAAAGGGGACAAGGATGGGAGTTTGCATGGCTGTATGTGTGGGTCTACAATATATGCAAATGCATGTGTTACATACACATGGGTGCATGCAGCACAAGAATGCATGAGAGTGTGTAAGTGTATGTGTACACAGATCACTTGTCTTCCTACAAATGGTTGTGCATGTGTGAATATGCCTGTGAGTTTCCCCTTGAATATGTATATACACATATAAGGTCTGTCTGGAAAAATCCAACCATTGTTAATATAATGAAAGTGGTTTATGCAACAGTGCAGTGCTGTAACCTGGCAACCAAGGAGAGTGGACTGGAATGCGCATGCATGATCAATGATGACTTCACTGTACTAGTCAGTGTGGGTGGTAGTCACCATTGAGTGAGCATGTGTACTGTGTGGCCATCGCATTCAAAATGACAGAGTAGGGCAATGAACTTGCATCAGCTTTTGCATTAAGCTTGAACATTCCTCTGCAGAACCTATTCAGATGATTCAGAAGGCTGAAGCAATGGGCAACTGGCAATTGGCAGCTTCATCATGACAGTGTGCCTGCTCATGCATCATGTCTCATGCAGAGGTTTTTGGTGAAACATTAAATCACCCAGGTGACTCAGCCCCGCTATGACCCATATTTGGCACCCTGTGACTCCTGGCTTTTCCCCAAACTAAAATCGCCTTTGAAAGGGAAAAGATTTCAGGCAATTGATGATATTCAGGAAAATGTGACGGGGCAGCTGATGGTTATTGGGGAAACTGTGTGAGGTCCCAAGATGTCTACTCTAAAGGGGATTGAGGTGCCATTATCCTATGTACAGTGTTTCATATATCTTCTTCAATAAATGTCTCTATTATTCATATTTCATGGCTGGATACTAGACAGATCTCATATGTGCACACCTGGTTGTGTGGACCCATGTGTGCATTAATGTACAATATAACTATCAGACATATATCTATACATGCATGAACATGGATGCATGCATATGTATATACATGTGTGTGCTCACACCTGCATGTACACACTTTTGTGGACATGTGTTGCAATAGGGGGAGGAGTATTCTCAGTTTATGTGTTAGCTAATGTCATTCAGATCAAACGGGGGAAACCATCAGGCAGGGTCCAGAGATATGTATCCATCTTGAGGTACACCCTACACACCCTGCCTTGAACTCAGCCAGAGAAGCTGGAATTATAAGGACTTTCTGGGTTGTAGGGAGGTTTTTGGGTTTTAGTTTCCTGGGATGGATCAGCGGCCCACACTGTTGACAGAAAGAGAGGTAAAACTGCAGGAGAGAAAACTCCAGATATTGGAATCTGTGTCCAGCAGACCTGAGGAAGCCTAAGCACAGAGTCTTGCCATGAAGACAGACTGCCTGATCTTGATTCCAAGCTGGGAGTCTTGATTCCCAGCTGGCTGTTACCAGCTCTGTGGTCTTGGGTTATCTGACTTCACTATGCCTCAGCTTGTGCATCTGTAAGTGGGGATAATAAGAGAAACTACAGAACAGTGTAGTAGGAGAATTAAAATAGTTAATAATAGGTGCTGAGTAAGTGTTGATTACTTTTAGTTAGAATATAGAGACCAAAAATTATTTTCTTATTCCAATAAAAGGTAGCCTTGGTTATTTTTAATTACATAAAACTTATACATGCCCTGGCTGGTGTGGCTCAGTGGACTGAATGCTGGCCTGTGAACCAAAGGGTAGCAGGTTTGAGATAGTTTGACAGGAGAATTCTACAAAGCATTTAAGGAAGAGCTAACCCCTATTCTTCACAGACTATTTAAAAAAATCCAAAATGATGGGAAACTCCCAACTCTTTTTATGAAGCCAGCATCATCCTAATTCCAATACCAGATAGAGACACAACAAAGAAAGAAAACTTTAGGCCAATATTGCTGATGAACATAGACACTAAAATCCTCAAAAAATGTTGGCAAATCTCATCCAACAATACATCAAAAATATCATACACCACGACCAAATGGGATTCATCCCAGGGATGCAAGGATGGTTCAATATACGCAAATCAGTAAATGTAATACATCACATAAACAAAAGCAAAGACAAAAAACACAGACATAGAACAAACACTTCAAAAATTTATATGGAACCAAAAAAACCCCAGAACAGCAGCTGCAATTTTGAGAAAGAAGAACAAAGTAGGAGGGATCACAATATCTGATATCAAACTGTATTATAGGGCCACTGTAATCAAAACAGTCTGGTACTGGCATAAAAACAGGCAAATAGACCAATGGAACAGAATAGAGAACCCAGAAATAAATCCAAGTCTCTATAGTCAATTAATATTTGACAAAGGGGGCAGTAACATAAAATGGGGTAAAGATAGCCTCTTCAACAAATGGTGTTGGGAGAACTGGACAGCTACCTGCAAAAAAAATGAAACTTGAGCACCAACTTACATCATACACCAAAATAAATTCAAGGTTGATAAAAGACTTAAATATAAGTCAGGACACCATTAAAGTCCTAGAGGAGACCATTGGCAGGAAAATCTCAGATATTTCACGCAGCAAGATTTTTACTGATACGTCCCCTAGAGCAAGGAATATAAAGGAAAGAATAAACACATGGGATCTCATCAAAGTAAAAAGCTTCTGCACAGCTAAAGAAAACAGCATTAAAATAAAAAGAAAACCAACTGTATGGGAAAACATATTTGCCAATGATACCTCAGACAAAGGTTTCATCTCCAAAATATACAAAGAACTCACACAACTTCACTCTAAGAAGACAACTAACCCAATTAAAAAATGGGGAAAGGACTTGAACAGACACTTCTGCAAGGAGGACATACAGAGGATCCAGAGACACATGAAAAGATGCTCAATATCGCTAGCTATCAGAGAGATGCAAATTAAAACTACAATGAGATACCACTTTACACCGGTGAGAATGGCTATCATAAACAAAGCAATAAACAACAAATGTTGGAGAGGGTGTGGGGAAAAGGGGACTCTGGTCCACTGTTGGTGGGATTGCAGACTGGTACAACCATTATGGAAAACAGTATGGAATTTTCTCAGAAAACTAAAATTGGACTTGCCTTTTGACCCAGCAATTCCACTGCTGGGATTGTATCCTAAGAACCCTAAAACACCAATCCCAAAGAACCTATGCACCCTAATGTTCATAGCAGCACAATTTACAATAACCAAGAGTTGGAAGCAACCTAGGTGCCCATCAGTAAATAAGTGGATCAAAAAATTATGGTACATATTCACAATGGAATTTTATGCAGCAAAAAGAAAGAAGGAGCTCCTACCTTTTACAACAGCATGGATGGAACTGGAAAGCATTATGCTGAGTGAAATAAGCCAGGTGTTGAAGGACAAATACCATATGATCTCACCTCTAACAGGAAGCTAAACAACAAAACAAACAAGCAAGCAAAACATAACCAAAGACACTGAAATAGAGAACAGGCTGATAGTGATCAGAGGGGAGAGGGGAGGGAATTTCAGGGTAAATAAGGGAGGTATTTAGAGGAACATATATAAAGGATACATGGACAACAACTGAGAAGGGTGGAAATGGGAGGGAGGGGGGAGCACGGGGGGTGGGATGGGATGGAGTAATAGAAAAGTGTACTTGAAAAATAATTAAATAAATAAGTAAATAACAAAACAAAAAACAAAGGGTGGCAAGTTTGATTCCTAGTCAGGGTATATACCTGAGTTGTGGGCCAGGTCCCTGGTGAAAGGCGTGCAAGAAGCAACCATACATTGATGTTTCTCTTCCTCTCTTTCTCTCTCTCTCTCTTTGTAAAAAAAAAAAATTATTCATTATGCCATTACAGTTGTCCCATTCCCCCCCTTCATTCCCCTCCACCCTGCACACTCCTCACCCACCATTCCCCCCTTTAGTTTATGTCCATGTGTCACAAGTTCTTTAGATTTTATATTTCCCAAACTATTCTTGCCCTCCCCCTGTGTATTTTCTACCTACCATCCATGCTACTTATTCTCTGTACCTTCTCCCCACTTCTCCTCCTCCTATTCCCCTGTTGCTGACCCTCCATGTGGTCTCCACTTCTATGGTTCTGCTCCTGATCTAGCTGTCCACTTAATTTGCTTTTGTTTTAGATGTGGTGGTTAATAACTGTAAGTTTGCTGTCCTTTCACTGTTCATATTTTTATCTTCTTTTTTTTAAGTCTCTCTCTCTTTCCCTCTCTCTAAAAGTAAATAAATAAAATCTTAAAAAAATTTGTGCATATTCACTCTAGACAATTTGGATAATAGAACTAGACCAATATAAGAAGAAAGACCCAACTTATGCTCTCTCCCTGTGACAAGATAAACACTCTAAATACTTTAAAGTATAACCATTTGGAAACTTCTGTAAATATGTTTTCCCACAATGGCAACTCTGTCACTGTGTACTGCAAGGGACTTCACATTGGTAGCCCCCAATGCACCATGCTCCCCCTATTCACATCCTTGTTCAGTTTCTTCTCCTTGCCTCTTGGCTGGTCCTGTGACTTGCTTTGACCAGTGAAATATGAACATATGATCCAGGCCTTAAGGAATTTTACCAGCTCTCATGTTAACATTTTTTGGAAGCTCCGAGCAGCATGTGAGAAGTATGTGTATGCTTCTGGAGAAGCCACGTGGGAAAATAAGGCCCTGAGACTCCATGGAGAGAAAAGCTCTGTCCACCTAGCCTTGCACCAGCCCTGCCCTGGGAAAGCACCCAACATGAGAGATCACCAGCAAGATCTGATGAAGAACCACCCAACTTAGCCCATCCTGGGTTGCAGATTTGCAAAAATGCTCTAAATTGCAATAAGAATGGTTGTTACTTTAAGCCATTACATTTTGGGGTGGTTTATTCCATAGTAGTAAATAGCTATGTAATCATACCCTTTAAAAGTTGTGATTGTTGATTTAACATCAGATCATATTTCTATGTTATTAAGTTGTGGTTAAAAGTGAGTTCTGAATCAGGTGGCCTGGGTTTTAATTTTGACTTTTCTATATATTAGCTATAACTTTGGCAAGTTGCTTTACCGAAAGTATAAAATAGACTTGATAAAAATCTCATAAATTTTGGGGAAAATAATGAGGCAATATGTATAAAACAAAGTGTCTGAAAAATTGTTAACAACTAAAGAGCTTTGTGTATTTCAGCAACTTTTTTTCTTAATGGCCATGATATTTACTCACATGGATGTGTCATAATTTAGCCAGTCTCCTACTTGGGCATTTATGCAGTTTCCAATTCTTTTACCAATATAGAGCAAAAGTTTTCATTTCCATTTTTCAGATGAGATCAGGTGCATTCAGGGTGGTATGGCCATAGACTCATTTCCATTTTTCAAAGGAAGAAACAGAGTGAGGCTGAAAGAGACCAAGCCACTTGCTCATGGTCACACAGGAGAGCTGAGGTTGAAAACCTTGCATTCTCATTCCTAGGGCCGTGTTTGTTCCAGTGCCCAGCTTGAGTATTTAGCAATCCACTTGCATACAGCTGTTGTCTTCTGCCTCTCAGATGACAATGTAACCGTTTCCCTGGAGACTAGAGTTGTCATAGGCAAAAAGAGATTTTTGACATGATAATTTTTCCAAAACAGTGAACATTCTCAGCTTCTTAACTCTGGCTGCTTCAGCCTTCTCTGTCAGTGAGCATCATTTCAGACTGTCAAGGGTATCTCCTGGTAGGAGGGACTGGAGGCAAAGATATGAGATGGTATATTATGGAGTGAACTTGACTTAACTGTTAGTTTCTAATAGTCCTGCATTTGAATTTTAGGTCTGTATGTTTCAAACTATATAATCAAAGGCAAGTTACTTACCTCTCTGAGCTTCGGTCTCTTTCTCTTTGTTGTGTGTGTGTCTTTTAAAAAAATGGATTAATTAATTAATTAATTTTAATTTCTTTATTTTAATTGTTGTTCAAGTACAAATAATTGTTGTTTCTTTATTTTAATTGTTGTTTAATTTCTTTATTTTAATTGTTGTTTCTTTATTTTAATTGTTGTTCAAATTTCTTGGCATACAATTCTTCATAGTAATTTCATACAATCCTTTGTATTTCTGTGGTGTCAGTTGTAATCTCTCCTCTTTCATTTCTGATTGTGTTTTTTTGTTTCTTCTCCCTTCTTATATTGATGAGTCTACTTAAAGGCCTGTCTATTTTGTCTATCTCTTCAAAAAACAACTCTTGGATTCATTGATCCTTAGAATTGTGATTTTAATCTGTATGTCATTTAATTCCTCTCTGATCTTGGTTATTTCCATTTTTCTACTTGCTCTGGGCTGTCTTTGTTGTTGTTCCTAGAGTTCTTGCAGGCGTAGGGTTGGGTTGTTTGTTTGAAAATTTCTATCTTCTTTACGTAGGCCTGTATTACTATGAACTTTCTTTTCAGGACTGCCTTCACTGTGCCCCATAAGTTTTGGGTTTTTGTGAGTTCATTTTCATTTGTTTCCAAAAACTTTTTGATGTCTTTCCCAATATCATTCTTGTCCCATTTGTTCTTTAATAGCATGCTATTTAATCTCCATGATTGAATGTTTTGGTTTTTTTCTTTTGGGGTTGGTTTTCAGTTTCAGTCCCTTTTGGTTGGAGAAAATGCTTGGTATGATTTCAATTATCTTGAATTTGTTGCAGCTCATTTTGTGTTCTATCATGTGGTCTATCTTTGAAAATGTTCCATGTGCATTTGAAAAGAATGTGTATTTAGCTTCTTTGGGATGAATGGCTGTATATATATATCAGTTAAGTTAATTTTATCTAGGGTATTGTTCAATGACAAAATATCTTTGTTGATATTTGGTTTTGAAGATCTATTTTTGATAGTGGGGTGTTAATACCCCCTACTATAATTGTGCTGCTGCCAGTATCTTTCTTGAAGCCCTCTAAGGTTTTGTTTTTCATGTATTTGGGTGGTCCTACATTGGGTGCATATATATTTACACTTTTTTATGTCTTCTTGGTGGATCCTTCCCTTGAGTATTATGAAGAAACCTTCTGGTTCTCTCTTTATGGCCCCTTTTTGGACCCCTTCTGGCCCCTTTTTTGAAGTCTATTTTGTCTGATATGAGTATGGCTACCCCGGGTTTTTTTCCTTGTTTGTTTGCTTGGAAAAATTTTTTTTCAGCTCTTTACTTTTTGTCTGTGTAGGTCTTTTGTCCTGAGTTGGGTCTCTTGTGGGCAGCATATGTGTGGATCATGCTTTCTTATCCATTCAGCTATTCTATGTCTTTTAATTGGAGTATTTAATCCATTTATGTTTAAGGTTATTATTGATAGGTACTTAGTCATTGCTGTTTTTGTACCTGTGTTCCACTCTGTCTCTCTCTTTTCTTTTTTTTTCCTTAGAGCAGTCCCTTTCACATCTCTGGCAGAGCTGATTTGGTGGAGGTGTATTCTTTTAGAATTTTTTTTGTCTGGTAAGCTTCTTACTTGGCCTTCTATCTTGATTGAGAGCCTTGCTGGGTAAAGCAGTCTTGTTGCAAGCCTTTGGTTCTCATTACTTGGAATATTCATTGCCATTCTCTTCTTGCTTGGAGTGTTTCCATTGAGACATCAGCAGCTAATCTTATTGGGGCTCTTTTCTATGTTACTTCCTCTTTCTCCCTTGCTGCCTTTAAGATTGTCTCTTTGTCTTGGAATTTTGCCATTTTAATGATAATGTGTCTTGAAGTGGGCTTCTTTGGGTTACTGTTGATTGAGACTCTTTGTGTTTCCTGGATTTGTGTGGCTTTTTTTTTCTCATCAGATTAAGAAAGTTTACCCTCATTACTCTTTCAAACAGGTTTTCTATTCCTTGTTCTTCTTCTTCTTCTCCTTCTGGTATCCTTATTGTTTGAATTTTATTATGTTTTGTATTGTCTTGCATTTTTCATATTCTCTCTTCATTTTTTTTCTGAGTCTTTTTTTCTTTTCTTGCTCTTTATGGGTGTTTTTTTCCACGGTGTTTTCCACCTCGTGGATCTGATCTTCTGCTTCATCGATCCTTCTTTTGATTCCTTCTACTGTGTTCTTCAGTTCAGAAATTGTATTCTTCATTTCCTCTTGGCCTTTGCTGATAGTTTCTATTTTCTTTTTCTTTTCTTTTTTGTAAGATTTTATTCATTTATCTTTAGAGTGGAAGGGAAGGAGAGAAGGAGAGAAATATGGTTGTCTCTGAGTCCCCTGCTGGGATCTGCCCTGCCACCCAGGCATGTGCCCTGACTGGGAATCAAACCGTGATCATGTGGTTTGCAGGCCCGCGCTCAATCCACTGAGCTACACCAGTCAGGGCTCTATTTTCTTTTTCATGGTGATATAGTTTGCAGTGAGTTCATTGTAGCTCCCCTGTAGTTTCTGGTAGCTCATTGTGAGCTGTTTGAGTTTCCTGATAACCAGTGGTTTGAATTCAATATCTGAGAGTTGACTTGCCTCTATTTCATCTAACATTCTTTCTGAGGCTTCCTTCTTTTCTTTCATTTGGAGATTGTTTCTTTGACTTTCCATTGTTTGTGAGACTATTCTTGTTAGCTTCAGCTTCTTAAATTGATTTGTTCTGGCTCCCTGGGTTTATGGTGTGAACTTCTATGGTAGAATACCTGTGAGATTCAGTGGTGTTTATCTCCCAATGTCACTGGTTTTAGGATGTCCTCCAAGTTGGGTCTGTGTTTGCTTTTGCATTTTGATTTTGGGGGGTCTTTCTTTTGTTGGTCCTTCCCACCAGTTGGTTAACTGATGGTCACTCTGTCCACCACCTCTTGTAATTTGTTGTGCTGGTGAGGGCATGTGGTGTTGAAGCTAGTTCTTCCATGTGTACAAGGCTTTGAGGATTCTCTTTTGCTCTTGTTCAGTTGTTTGTACTGGGTAGTTTCTCCACTATTTAGTTGTATTTTCAGATAGGTTTTAGATTGAGGTTTGTGTGGTTTCTGCTCACTGTTTCACCTTCTGTTGTTATCTGTTGGTGGTTCCTTTGTTGTTGGGTTTCCTTTTACAGTGGGTATTCTGGTGTTTACTGCTTTCACTTACTCTTTTTTTGTGACCAGTTGAAGGGGAGGGCAAAATGGTTTCTGACAGCAGTAGAGTATTCTATGATATATACAGTAGTAGCCAGTAGAGAAGAGCTAGGAGATTTTTTGGCTATGTGTAGTGTTAACCATGATCTTCAACCCAACTTAGCCACTTTTAAGAAAGAATGGAAAGAAGATAGGACTCTTGTTGGGGAGGGAAGGATTTTGAGTTGAATCTAGAAAGCAGTGAGGTTGTGGGAGGTCAGATTCTGAGGTCAGGTGAGAGTAAAAATAGTAAATTGGTGTAGTGTGTGAGGGAATAGAGTTAAGCACTACAGTAATAGAGTTCATGAAATTGTGAAGTAGGCTAAAATCCAGGAGGGGTGTTGTGAAGTATTTACAATTGTATGGAACAGCTGTTATTTACAATAATATTAGAGCAACAATCATATGACAGACTATGTGATCTGGATAACAAGAATAGGGGGTATAGAACTTTGAGTAGTGTGCTAAATGAACACAAGTGACGTGAAGGACAGTAAATTAGCAATACACTGTGGAAAAGAGAACAGGGGAAACCTGTCAAATGACACAATATAACCAGCCAAGCAAAGAAGAGTATACAGAAAGAAGAGAAATACAAAAATACTATTAAAATAAAAGATGTAAGAATAGTAAAAAAAATAATAATACAAGTATGCAGTAACTTGTAGTTTCTCTGCAATAGCAAATTGAAATTTGTCTCATTGTCTCAACTGTTGGGATGCCCCTATTTGGGTCCAAATCTGGTCTTTTCACAGTTCCAGATTTTTTTTGTCTCCCTTGTGGGTATAACAAAAAGAAAAAAGAAAAAAAGGCAGGAAAAGGGAGGAAGAAGAGATAATATTTGAAAGAAAGGAAGAAGGAATAGAATCAGAAAAAAGAAAAGAGAGGAAAATGATATCGAGACATAAAACAATAATAAAATGAAAAAAATAAAAGATTAGTTAAAAAAATATCCCAAACAAAAACACCTCTTGCTGGTTTCAAACCGGCCAAACCAGTTTTTCTGGTATTGTGGGCTGCAGCAGGCTGAGGGGTGATTGATGTGGCTGTTCTCCCTTTCCAATGTGTACTCAGCCAGTCTTGTTAGCACTCTCACAAGACCTAGTCTGGTGCCTCTCCCCAGCACCTTAGGTGGGGGATCCAGGTCTTCTTCAGAGCACTGTTTTCCCAGGGATTATTGCTGTGGACTTGGGCGTGGGCACGGACGCCCAGTCAGGCTGCCTTGGTCCCATGGGTTTGGGTGTGAACCCTTCCCAGTGATATGGGAGAATGCATGGCCTTCCGCCCAACCTCGGGATTGCTGCCCAGATGGGTGGGGAGTAGGCCAAGTGGCTGATGCAGGAGAATCTTCTAAAGAGTTTTACTTTTTGAGAAATTCCTCCTACTCAAGCCTGCCATTCAGTACAGCCCAATTCTCCAGCCATTCCAGTGACTGTCAGGATCAGTGTGCATCACTGACGGACTCCCAACTCTCCCAAGCTGGCAACCTCAGACTCAGAGGGTGATCATGGGCCTTGTGTCTTTTATTCTTTGTCCTTATTTCCCTCTCTGCAAATTCAAGCAACCACGTCTTTCCTGGTGCTGCTCAAACTCTGCTTGGTCAAGGAGGGAAGGAGCAGTTGACTTGGCTCTCTCTCAAGGACTCTGTGGCAGGCCTGAGGCTCCCAAGGAGTCTGTGGTAGACCCAGCGCCAGTGCTGGGCGTTGGGCGCCATGTCTGAGGCTATAGCTGCCCTGGTCCCCTCACTGGTCCCTGGGACCTTATTGTCCTGCAGCAGTCTCCTTACCATCTGATTTTTCAGTGTCCGCTACACTTTTTGGTTTCTTATTTTCATATATTCTAGGGTACTGTTGGCGGTTTGCTCTGTTCCTCCATAGATAGCCCAGGTTTTTCTCCTGTGTGTAGGGGGGAGTGCAATCTTCTCCCTCCTACTCCATCCCCATCTTCTAGGATCTACTGGCTTATTTATTCTTCACTGAGGAAGAGTCCAGTGCTATAACCCCAGTCCTCAAGGTGTTGATCCATTAAAATAATAGGCTTGGTTTCTATATCTGTGAAATAGTGGTATTTATTCCCTACCTCCTCCCTGCCATAGTCTTGAGGACTAAAGGAGATACTTTATTTAAAGTGCTTGACCCAAGTGCTCAAGAGGGGGTAATTATCAGTGGATTCTTGATATGAGTTAGGGGATCTCTAAGGAAGGCTACAATAATTTTTCATCTTCCTGCTTGGAGAAAGTATGGCCCTGGGAATGGAAATACATTTGGATCTGAAAACTGAATTCTTCTTGGTGTTCTTTGAGGTGTCAAGAAAGATGAAAACAAAAAGTAAAAATTATTTCTACTAATGGGAAGGCTTAGGGAAGATAGTTCATGTCAAATCACCAGTGGGTAAAATCCACTGATGATGATGATGGATGGTAAGAGGGAGCAGGAGGCCATGGCCACAGTTGCAGCTGTGGCCCAAGGAGAGTTCCCGCTCCACCGCTCTCATCCAGGCTTCTCTAATGGCTTCACCCTCTTCATCTCCTTCAAGACATATCATTGTCTCAGTCAATATCCAGCCACCAGGAGTAATTCTATCTTTGTACAAGGTGGAAAGTATCAAAGATGGTCAAATATCCTATTTCCATTCCTTCTGAAATGAACTTACATTGATAAATGGTCATTTTGATAACTTTTCATTTCATTTCTTCCGTTCTGAATTTTTTTCTGACAGTTTCCTTGGTATTAACCTGAATCAATAAATTCATATGCCAATAAAAATGCAGTTTTAAGGAAGCTTTTTGTGCTCTACTGAGAATATCATCATTCTTTCCTTTCTTCCATCTTTCTTTCTTTCCTTCCTTTTTCACTTTCTCCTTTCTTCTATCTTTCTTCAAACATGCATTAGGCATTTTCTATGTGCAGATCATATGTTGTATGTGGGGGATATAGATTTATATATAAGGGACAGTATTGTCCCTTGTTGCTCAGAGCTTCAAAAGGGGGAAAACAAGTGACAAATATTTGTTGTCTATCATCTAGTGCCACAGATGCTATGCAATAAACCACTGGCTTACAACAACAAGTATTTGTTCCCATGCTTGCAGGCTTGTTAATGTTGGGCTCAGTTGGTCATCCATGCTTTAGGTTGCCCATTAACTTTGGCTCCAGGCTGGAGTTTTTGATTGATGTCTGTCCTCTGTGTTCATTTTGGAGCCTGTCTGAAGGGTCAACTATTATCCAGGCATTCTCTTCCCCTAATGTATAATAGGAGAACCAGAATGCAAGACCAACCAGGCATAATGTAAGCCTCTGCTTACATTGTGCCTACTAACATCTCATTGGCCACAGAAGGTCACATGGCCAAGTCCAGCCTCAATGAAGCAGAACCTCATATCCCTCTCCCTCCAACAGACACACAACAGGAACAGAAGATAGTAAATATTTGCTTAAAATGTTTTAAATCATCACAGGAGGGATAAACAAAAGCATAAAAATTGTTTAGAGCACTGTGGGGGAGCAAAGGCAGAGTACCTAAGTCAATATAATCAGGGAAGACATCCTGGAGGAGGTGAACCTTCAGCTGAGCATTTAGAGTTTCAAGAAGTGAACTGGATGAAGACAGGATTGGATCGTCTCTTCAAAGGAGGAGGAATTGTCCATTTTAATGTATAAAAGTTTAAAATCCCAGGGCCTATTTGGTAGCTAGTGTTTTGAACCCCTGTGCAGATATGGGAAGAGATGTTTTTGGAAAAAGAGGGACATACGAGATCCCGAGGCATATCTTATAGGAGAGATATTAAAAGGATATGATCATCAGAAGTGATGGCAAGGCAGAGTTGAATGCTAAGCAGAGAAATAACAGTCACAACTCTATCTTTGAAGTTTATGTGAAAGCTGGTGTGACTGCTGAATGGAGGGGTGAGCACCTGGAGGTGAGGACACGAGTCAGGGCCCACTGTTGACTTACAGGTGAGAGACAATAATGGTGTGGAAGAAAGAGGGGATGATAAAAGGGAATATTTAAGAGATAGGATGCCCAGGACATACAGGATGGAAATAGGATGGAGTTTGAGAAAGACTCTGAAGCATCTATAGCTATTAGTTTCTCTGATAATAGTCACTGTACTGTGTGCCTTGTGAGGACCTGGTATGATGCCAGCAAACTGAAGATGAACAAATAGGGAACAAAATAAACTTTATAAATGGTAGTCTGGGCAATTGATTTTGTTCAAGGGCAATGGCCTTGATTGGGTTACAAGAGGAAGTGAACAGTAGAACGAAAAGCAGTGATTACCATAAGTCACCATAGAAATCACCTATCTTTTTTTTTAAGCAGAGTTATCAGGTGTGTGGCAAAAGAACTAAGGTTTTGGAGGCAGATATAAAAGGGTCTGAATCTCAGTTTTCACACCTGCTGGTTCTGTGACTTTGAACAAATTATTTCCCTCAACTCAGCAGCCCTCATTTCACCACTTGGACTCGGCTTCCTCTTATATAAAATGCAAAAAGTCTAGTTAATGTGGTTATCATAAAATTAAATAGGACAGTGAATGTAGAGTCCTAGGCAGGGTCTGACAAAGAGTTAACTCTCAACACACAGTTTGAGTGGTTTACATGAATTAACTCATTTTCTTTTTTTTCCCCCAAAACAAGCCTTTGAGATAGGAACTATTATTATCAGCACCTTTATTTCAGAATACAAAATGAAGTCCAGAGAAGTGATATAACTGGCCCAGGATCAGCTCATGTGGTAAAACCAGGTTTGGCCCAAGGAAGTCTGACTCAGAGATGGTGGTTTACCCATCTGCTCCATGATCATCCTGGGGCATTTCTACCTGTTCTGTTGCTGGTGAGCAAGTAGTCAATAAAAGCAGTATGCCTGGTCAAGGTTTGTGTCAGAGTCAGGGTAGTGAGTGCTGTTTCATGCTCTTCATTCTCACCTGCATCCAACTTCACATCCCTTTTTCTCTATTTCCCACATGCAGCCCCAAGAGCTGGTAGCACTTAATCAAAGTTGAACAAGCAGGCTGGCACTGGACAGTATTTGGTGGATGAATAAGATAAGATGGCCAAGGTTCTGAATGTTTCAGAAACTTGTCCTGAGTTAGAGCATTGGAGCAGTGGTTTGACGGTCTGGTGCAGAATCCTGGACAGCTCACAGGACAGCCAGGCCATGTGCATACAACCTGGGAATTACTGGTGTTGCTGTTGTTTGACAAATCGGATTTTGTAGAAACTTTGTTAGAACTTTTTTTTTTCTGTAAAAGTTTAATACTTATTAATTTAAATCATCACAGGAAGAACAAAGAATAAATGGAGGGGAGTAAGAATGCTGCTCTAAAAACACTCACTGCTTCACACTTGACTCCATACATAAATGTTCTCCTATTAAACAGCTTTCAGTATTCTTGGAAAACGCTCAATTTATATTCAGCCACAGTATATTTGCACAAAAAGCACCACTACTCAATGTTTATAAGAGAGCTACTGAATTTGTCATAAAGAACATTAGCTCTAAAGTCAGACAGACTTGTGTTTCACTTCTGGATTCGTCACATAGTAGGTGTGGGACCATGAAAAAGTTACTTAAGTTCTTTGAGCCTCAATTTACCCATTGGTAAGAAGAAAGTAAACATAAGGTCCGTAACATAGGTAAACCTGATCCTGACTGCTCTGCAGGGAAAGATCCATGACTGTATTTAGGCCTGAGAGAGAAGAGGAGAAAGATGACTCCCTGAGGGTGAAGAGCAGTGGTGACCACCCTGGTCCTTGAGAAGAAGAAGAAACTTAAGGGATAAGGAATTGGGCTGGCAGGTAACCTACTGCCAGCCGCTGTTCCTATTATAGTGATTTTCCTTTTGCTCCCACTTTGAACATTAAGGTATTGGTGTGTGAGGGTGCCTCACATACCTTTGTAGGGCCAACACACTGTTATTTGAGTGGGGAAAGAGCAAATAAAAATGCCCCAAATGTTCCTACCATTTTTAAGTCAACATTTATTTGGTTGCTACAAATTTTTGATGGATTTTCCAGCATTCTGACAAAGCTGGTTCAAACAGCTTCTGCTTTTTTTTGATGTTTGTGTAAGAGAATAGAGCTTGCTGCTGCCAACTCTGCCCTTTTGCTGATGTCACTGTTCACTCTGAACATGTTAACTCACCTGCCTTCTCTCCCAGCCTTCATTTACCAAGCTCACTCTGAAAGGGTCGACTGGGGTTCAGGGCATAACTCTGGAGCTGTGGGCCTGAGTTCCAATCCTACTGCCACCATTTCTCAGCCGTGTCGCCTTAGGCCAGTCACTTAACCCTACTGTGACTGGATTTCCTTCTCTGTAGAAAATGGGATAGTGAAGGTGGCCATTAAAGGAATCAATGGCAAAATAAAAACAAAGACACTGAAATAGAGAACAGGAGGACAGTGACCAGAGGAGAGAGGGGAGGGAATTTCAGGAGAAAAGGGGGAAGGATTTACAGAAACTAGTATAAAGGACACATGGAAAACAACTAAGGGGGTTGGAAATGGGAGGGAGGTGGGGAGCACTGGGGGAGATTTGGGCTGGGATAGGAGTAAAAGATAGAAAGCTGTACTTGAACAATAATTAAATAAAAATTTTTTACAAAAATCAATGGCAGTGATAACTATAAATCACTTGGAAGACTAAGCACTGTATAAAAAAGTTAAGTGTTTTCTCCCTGAATATCTGATTTACTCCTGATTTCCAAATTTCCTCTGTCTTCCTAAGTCTGTGGTCACCCCTGTGGGAGAGGACTCATCAGTCCCCTCACCCAGAGACTGAAACCATGGTCGATTCACATGGTTTACCCACCGGCTCCCAGTATCAAGTCTCCTTGCGGAATCCTCTTGAAGTGAAGCAAAGCTTGCAGGAAATTGAGTGACAACTCACTCACGTTTTAGTTCCACATGTAAGTGAGTCTGCCACTGAGCAGCTTTATTATACTCTGTTGAGTTCATCCATTCATCCTGCAACTGTTTGTTAAATACTTACTATGTTCAGGCCCATATTTCGGTACTGTGGTACAATAAAGGCCTTATTTGCAGAGAAGTAACATTCTGGTGTGTAAAGATAGACTAAAAACAAACAGAGCAAAAAGCAAATATCCCCCGGACATTCCAGGTAATGAGGAGTGCTCTGCACAGAAGTAAAATGGAGGTATATGCTGTCAGTGATTGGTTGGTGACTTTAAATATGATGACCAAGGAAGGCACACGAGAAGTGACATTTAGACAGATTTGAGTGATGGGAGGGACCCAGCCATGGAAAGATCAGGCTGGAGAATATTACTGGTGGAGGGAGCAGTTAGGGCAAAAGATCCAAAGTTGGAATGTAGCGTCATGGAAATAATTCCCGGTACACATCCTGGCATGTGCCCTCATGGACCACATTCCAGGGGATGCAATGGACAGTGGACAAGTAAATGAACAAAGAGGAAGGCAATGCCAGATTGTGGTGGAGTTGTGGAGTAATTAGACAAGGTCTTGTGGAAGAACAAATGGGGAGCATTGTAGGTAGGGCCATAGGCAAAGATGTGTTTGAGGGGCTGAGAGTTTGAGCTGCAGCCTGGCACTCCAAAGAATTAATACTAATTCTGGAGGTTCCTGGCTGATAATCTGAAGCTGTCAGGTGCTCCCATGGCCCAAGCCAGGGAAGTCCTTGGGAAGTCAGGGATGTCAGTGTCCCCTGGAGAAAGAGACTGAGGAAAGTAGGAGGATGGGGTACATAGGTCCTTGTGCTGCACACTTCAGGTTTGTTAATGAATCACCCCAAGTGCCCTGGCAGTTCTAGGAGGTAGGCACCATTACTCTTTCACATTCGATGTTCCCACACCCCAGCATCTTCTGAGAAGCCCATCTCCCCAGCAGTTAGCTTGCTCACCTGGAGCAGCAGCTTCTCTGTTAGACTGTTTAACTCCCAGCCCAGGAGTCGGATGCCAAGAGCAGGAATTTCTGATAACACTGAATATGTGCTCATGTATCAGTGTGTTTGATTACAGGATAATTCTCAGATGTGGCTGGCTCCAGTTCTTCCTTTTATTCTCTTACAGACCCATAGCTTTTGCCTGCTTCCTCTCCCTCCCTATTTTATTTATTTTAGGTAATTTAATATCACTGAGTTCCCTCCTTATTGTGGGGGCAATTTTGTCAGCAAGTTCCCCCATCCACAACAGATGAAAGTACCACTACCAAGGCATGATCTGCTTGGGGAGGAGAGGTGGCCAATCTCTCAGAGGAGAAAGGCCAGTTGCCCCTTCCTCAATGGCTTTTATTGGGTTGTAATACATAGGAATACAGGCGGTAAGGATCAAATAGTAGATAACATTTCAAAGAAATCTGAGGGCTTAGTCTGAGTCAGTGTCTGTCAGGAAAGGGGGTTGCAGAAACTTTGGGAGACACACTCATTTCTTGCTTGGGCCCTTAACATATGAATGAAAGCACTCTTAGCAAAGCAGGCTTCACAGAACTTTTAGGAATTCTTTCTTACTCCCGATCACCCCGTATCCTGCTCTAGCTGGGCAAGGGGCTGCAACACCTCCCCCACCACAGGTTTTCAGGCTTAAGTAGATTAGAGCCAGGAAGTGCTTCTCCCAGAGGACATAGGAACTCAGGCTATGTCAGAATAGCCGGCGGACGAGGGTCCATCACTCTTTGTTGCAGCCCCCTGAGTCCTTCCATGATGGCCTCCTAAGTGATCATGTCTGGCTTAGGTTGCCCCTCCTCTGAGGAGTCGTACTGGTCTCTAACTAACTGACCATGCACTGGGGGCAGGGGAGGAAGCAGAGACTATCTTTGTCTCCTTAGTGGTTCACATTCTGGAGGTCACTCATTCAGTCTTAGCCATGGGGGGGCAATTACAACTCCTGAAACCAGGCAGAGTGGTTCCCAACATCTCATGACATAGACCCCAGGCCTTTCTGGGGAGCCTTATTTTTCTTGGGGACATGTCCTCAGCCTAATGAAAAGGAAGACTCTGGCTGGATCCCACTCCCATATTACCTGCCAGACTCCACAGAAAAGCCCACAAACCCTTTCTCTGTAAAGGTTTTACTGTGAACCAGGTATTATACCATCAAGGACAAATAATTTGCAAAGATGGAGCTTTGAAAAAGTTTCCAGAACCTCCCAGATGTCTTGGCTATTATGTATGGACCTTTACTCCTTCTGAGACAGTAATAAAAAATTCCATTGAATTCATACCTCCAACATGAGCTTTTCCTTAAATGTGAAGTTCTAAAAACCTCCTTTTCTGTGAGGGTATAAAACCATAAAATGCTGAGAATATAAGTCCCCTTGATGGAGCCAGAGAAGTTATATTTTCCACCATGCAATGGGCACAGAATTGCTGTGAGGATTATTTGGTTTTGAGTTCTATTGAAGATGTGTGACTTCAGACATGAAAGAGTAGTGGTGCCTACCTCCCAGGACTGTCAGGGCACTTGGGGAGATTTGTTAACAAACCTGAAGTGTGCAACACATGGGTCTTTGCACCCCATCCTCCTACTTTCCTCAGTCTCTTTCTCCAGGGAACACTGACATCCCTGACCTCCCAAGGACTGCCCTGGCTTGGGCCATGGGAGCATCTAACAGTAGTGCATTACTGGGCAGAAACACCTGGAATTAGTCTTAATTCTCTAGACCCAGTGTCTGGAGTACCAGGCTACAGCTCAAATCCTCAGCCCCTCAAAGACATCTTTGCCTATGGCCCTAACTTCAGGGCCCCCAACTCGTTCTTCCACATGACATCATCTAATTACTCCATAACTTTTACTACAGTCTGATATTGCTTTGCTCACTTGTTTGTTTATTTGGCTGTTGTCCATTGCATTCACTGGAAGGTGATGTCCATGAGGACATGAGCTAGGTCGTTTCATCCTTGCTGAATACTAGCATTAATGTATGGTATGTTATAAATGTATGTTGGATGAGTAAACTATAGCTGGGGTGAGGATGGGGAAACCATAACCATATACAGTTCTATTCAGCTGTGGATTTTCTAGAATCTTCCACCTACTGTAGTTAGTCCTATGTTTGAATAGCTGCCTTGTTTTCTCCATCTGGCTCCCAACTGTCCGCTGAGACTGTGGTTGACTTGGTTGGGGTTCTGACATGCTGCCCCAGTCTCACTATGTTCTTCCCTTAGAAAGCTGCTTTCTGAGCCCTGAACCCTCCTCACAGTCTGGAATCCTGAAACAGACAGAGGGACTAATTGGAGCAGTCTGATGATCTCTTGAGTCTTTACTGCTGTGACTTGTCTGCACTTTGTTCCTTGTGAGACTTCAACTATGGCCAGAAATCACATTCAAGTTTGGACACTAGACATCATGTTTCCCAACTACTTTGACAGGATCAGCCTTAGGAGTAAGTTCATGCCTTCCTTTTCCTCTTTCATTTTCAGCACTTTGATCATCATTACTTTTATCACCATCATCACTGTCATCATCACCATCATCAACATCTCAATATCATTACCATTGTCATCACCATTATTTGCAGAGCACAGAGGTTAAGAACCTAGTCTTAAGTCTTCTACTTAGTCTTAGTAGAATCTTGCTCTACTACCAGCTCTGTAAACTTGCACCCACTGATGAGGCCCTCAGAGCCTCATCTCCTGGTCTATGAAGTAGGGGTGATAATCATCAGAGCAAAAGATATTGTGATGATCTAGTAAGAAAATGCATTCCAGTCAATGATGTATACTATATACTTAATGTATACCATAAACCACTAATAAAAGTTATTATTAATATTATTATAATCAATATATCTTACCACCATTTATTATACATGAACTTTTACTGGAAAGCAGGTATTGACCTCTGCTGAACTGTTTCTGTTCATTAAATCATCCAAAAGTAGAGAATGCCTGCTATGTGCTAAGTGTCAGTCTGGACTCTAGAAGTTTAGTGGAGAGCACAACAGATAAGGCCTCTACTTTCATGAGGTTTATACACCCAGTAAGTAAGATAAACAGTAAACAACTCCCCAACAATACTTTTACCTAGAAAAACCATTCCTGTTTTACAGATTTAAAAAAGGTTGGAGAGGTTGAGGTGTCTGGTCCCTATCCAAGCTACTTCTGGTATCTCCCCTCCTTCTGCCAAACAGTGAGGTAATGTCCCCAACTCCCTCTCATCTGATGTGACCAAAAGGCCTTCCTGGGTTTGCCTAGAGATGCCTCTCTGTCCTGCCCATTCTGTTGTTCAGGCACCCTCCTGCCCAGAAATCACTCTAGCTGCTCTGGACATGAAGAATAGCTGGATGAGCATCTTGCTTTTCTGTGAGCTAAAACATGCATAATGCTGGATTATCTGTCTCAGTGGGAACAGCATGTCTCCTCAGTGAAGGACAATTTTCAGCTAAGTGCATCTTATTTAAGGCTCTAAGAATGGCAGTTAAGCAAATGCAGGAAGAGAAACATACATGAAATGAAAGCTATCCATCGAAAGCCTGCAGCTAAATAAATGAAGTGCTGTGGGATGGTTTCCAGGTAGGAGTACACAGTCACTGCTCTCCAGGCACAGTGCAGCCATGATGGGGGCAAAAGGCTTTGGGGCTTCATTTGCTGTCATTGATTTTCTTTATAGATCAGTTTAATACTAGACATTATGAGGTTAATTTCAGATGATTAACTTCTCCATACCAGGGTATTTGATTTAGTTTTCCTCTCAGACACTTTCTTCCCATTGATTTTCAATATTGCACTTTCCAAGAAGGAGGTAAAAGCCCTCAGCAAGAGCCCACCAAACAGAGATTCCCTATGTGGCTCAGTATCCCACCCAGATCGACCCATAGGGCAGGAAGAATAATATGTGGGCAGCTGGGGAACACCCATATCCTGCGCCCTTCAAGGAGGCTGACAGTGACTACTTGCCTTGGAGACACCAGAGCAGGTCCAGGCAGTGGTGAATAGGAGTGAGGATTTCCCAGTATGTTACACCTAGGTTTACTTGTTTACTGGATGATCAACCTTGACAGTCATGTAACCTCTAAGCCTCAGTTTCCTCCTCAGTAACTGAAAATAGTGGGTAGTGACTGTTTTGAAGAAGAACATCCAGTTCTTCTTCATCTGGTCCTGGTACCCTTGCTGCTTTAAGGTGCCATGTTCCCTTACACCCTGGTCCTTTGCACATGCTGTTTCCCTTTCTTGTTTCATACACTTCTCCAGGCCCTTTTAGCTTCCCCACCACATGCCCACTCCTTTGCCTTCTCATATTCAATGACAGGATTCTGCCTCTTCTCTCATTGGACCCTAAGTCCCACAAAGTAGACATGATGGTTGTCTTGGTCGACAGTATGTAACAGAGTGTCTGATACTTTTTCCAGACACTGGAGACCCACACTGGATATTTATTCAAGAATGAGTGAGGTCAATAATTTTGGAATAGAACTGGGGAACGTGTTGACATTTAAACTCTATAGTGTTCTTCTTTATGATTCAGGCTTGAATGAAGACTCCCTCTTCTCAGCGCAGCCTGACTTCCCACCCGACTGCCTCTCGTACCTAAAAGTCCATTCCAGATACTCTCCATCTCAGCATGTTCTGGATTCTCAGTTACAGCTCCTGTTCTCCATCCCCTCTGTTTCCTATTCTGGCGAGGAGAGATGAACAAATGGAAACTTCAGGTATTCCCCTCAACCTTATCTTAAAAATCCTGGATCCAGAATCAATCCAATAATGTCAACAGTTATTGATCTCTGACTATGTACCAAACACTTTTAAATGCTTATTTACTCCTTGAGTTTTCATGAAGCCCTAAATGTTAGGTACTGTTATGACATTTATGTCCATTTTAGAGATAGTGACACCAAAACCTAGAGTGGTTACATAACTTGCCGAAGCTCACAAAGCCAAGTGGTACAGCTAGCACCCCACACAAATCATCACTACCTCAAGAGTAGATACCTTGCCCTCATCTTCCATATCCAAACCTCTTTTCTAGACCTATATTATCTCAGCTCAGATACTTGAGAAGGTGTCTCCAGTGTCTGACCTTGACATGTGTCCCAGAGTAGGGAAATCCCAAACTGGTTTTTGTTTCCTGCTTGAATCTGGGCCTGCCACCTGAAGTGCAACCGTAGTGATTATCTCACTCTAGGCCATGTCCACTCTGTCATGGCTCCTTCTCTCTGACCCCTTGGATACCAAATCCATCTGCTGTATGCTTCCCTTTGTCCCTTATAACTGAAAGAGTCTATCCAAATGGCTCCTCTGCCCCTGATACCTTCTTCTATAGACCTCCAGTGGTTTCCTACTAGGACTCCCCAGTTTCTCAGGTGTTCAGGGCCTTCCAAGGTATGAGAGTAGAGTCAAAACACCTGAGGAAACCATCTGTGCCTTAGGTCCTCAGAGGGTGCAAGACAGTGATCACCTGCCACTTGTGTATAGGCAGGAAACCCACTTCTGCCACACACTATCTACTGATATGAATCAAAAGTTATGTTTTACTATGAGAGGGCAAGAACCATTCCACATCTCAGTCACAACCTTCCTTTGAATGTAAGACCAAAGTTTGTGCCATTGTGAAAGACAATAAAACCTACTGGTCACCTGGTTCCACCTTGACACTGGAAAAATACAGAATGCCACTGGAGGAGGAAGAGAAACATATCCTCTTTATGCTGCACAAACACTAGACAAAAGTCATCTGCTGCTTTATACAAGGCATCATTTACCTGCCATAGGGTAGAGATTTGGAGGACAGGAAGCTGCATGAAAAAAGATTTGTCATGGGGGGAGGAATAGAATTGCTGACAAAGCCCCACCTATGAAATTCAGGTGCACTAATCTACTTTGACAAAAGCTGAAGTAGGATATCTGAGGAACTCCATGCCCTACCATAAGCCTGATATGAACAACAGAGACCAACTGGTGCGCACAAGGCAATACCAGAAAGAAAACTTTTTTGGAGCACGTACATAGGACCTGCTGAGGGTATAACAAGATTACTGAGGAAATCCTGCAGAAATTTAGGCCTCAAAGTAAATATGAAGTAGTGGCTACTGGAGGAATTTGAAAACTGTGTTACACTGAAAGTAATCATAGCAATGGCAACAACAACAAGGTTAAACCCAGTTCACTTATAGACTAAACTGACCAAACACCCAATTCTGAAGGCCTTTCAGAAGAGACTTACCAGTTTTCTGATATAAATATAATTCACTTAAATCTCTCTTGTTCTTTTATATACAGTATTTTGTATTCAATGAAAATTATGAAACACAGGAAAAAAGCCAGAAAAAATCACATTATTAAAAGATAAAACAGTGAACAAAACTAGACTCAGAGATGGGATATATTGTAACTAACAATCAGGCAAAGACTTTAACAATGAAATGAATACACTAAAGGATCTAGGTGATAGAGAAGATATGTAAGAGATGGAATATTTCATCATGAAAACTTTACTTGTTGCTCTATATTCTTTCAATAGTCCTATCAGCATAATGGTCATAGCAGAGGAAATAACTTGTCCACTTGAATATAGGTTAATAGAAATGAATCAAACTGAAAAAATGGGCAAAAGAGTGAAGAAGAAGGGGGAGGGAATTTTATTTTTCCATGGAAATAAACATTGGCAATCTTCTTTCCTATTCCAAAGATATGTTTTAAGACTTCCCTAGAGGCCTTCACTCCCTCAGCAGGTTTCTGGCCTTTCTAAAATTTACAGCCTGCAGGCTTACTGCTCTCGAATGGTCAGGTGGAGCCTGTTATGCTCTAGGTGTGAGCTCGAGTGGTACAAGTTCATGGATTCAGATATTTTAGGTAGAAATCTTAGAAATGCTATCTTCTAGCTACCACAATCAGCTTTTACTGCTCAGAAGACATCTCAGAATCTCAGTGGCCTACAGTTCTTAAAGTCAATTGCAGAACAGTTCACCTAGACTGTGTTCAGCTGGGTATCCCTGCTTTAAGCTGCAAGTCAACAAGGTAGGGGTTGAGTTTAGTCTGTTTCATATATCTGGTCCTCTTTGTACCATCAGTCATCAGAGGTTTGTGTTAAAGAAAAATATTATGTGTGACACTTGTTGAAGATGGTAAGATAGACTTTCTCCAAGGAGGGCCATTATGATAGGTGTAGGGACCACTGCAATGGAGTCTCACATGGGAAAGAGGGATTGGACTCAACTCTGAATACAACCAAAAAAAGTGGGAATTTATAACCAAGGAGCAATGTGAGGGGGTCAGTGGATGGACCATTACTAAGAGCAAACCTCAGGGGTAAGGTGATATTCTGATTAAATTGATAGCAGGATTTCTGTTAAAGTTAGTCAATATAGAGACAGACACAGAAATCCAAAAGTTGAGGCCTAGTTGGAAAGTTCAGGGCATCCTGAGTTGAGTTTTGCCACACATTTGCTTGGCATGTCAGCAGAGCACCAGAGCCAGGCCAGATCATATGAGCATACCTAAGGACTACTTTTGTGTCATATATGAATCCTTTCTGGGGCAATAAAAAGTCATATAGCCAACCCCAAAATCAATGATGTGGAGGAAATGTGTTCCTCCTACAATACTAAACAAGAATTCCAACTGTTATACTACCTATGTACATTTGGACTATTAATCTCTTTGAGCCTCAGTTTCTTTCTGTAAAAATGTAAATATCATCTCCAACTCAATAGTGCTTCTGTGAAATTTAAATGAGGTAAAAACACAAAGCACTTAGTCCACTGCCTCATAGCCGATCTTCAATATATGAATTTTCTCCATTCTATTTATTCATTTGACAAATATTTGAAGTAGGATCCGTTGACACAGAATTTTTTTAAAAAACTATTATTATGCAAACCTTTAACATGTTGGGAAGAAAGTGAGAAATTTGAAGAACAGTTTGTCTTTTAGTGAGGACTGGTTTTGTAACACTGAAACACTACTCCTGAAATTCAAATTTAATTAAATTTGAGTTTAAGGTTTAAACCTGTCAAGATGTTTCTCACCAAGGCCAGGCAGCGGGAAAAAGCAATGGCACTCATGATAAAACTGCCTTGGAGATAAAACTTGCAAAACTGTTGTTTAGTCTGAAGACACATGGTGGTTTTGGGTCCCCAAGGTGCCATTTACAGCAGCTTGTCTCCACCTGGCCTTCTAGTGCTGGCTTCATATCTGGGAAGTATCTTCAAAGCATTTTTGCTGTGGAGCATATTTAGCTGAGCTGAGCACTAAGAGAGGGGTTTCTCTGCTTATACCTGAATCAGCATGGCCTCAGAAGTCCATTCCTAAAGTATGAGTGACTGTGTTTCAGAAATGAGTTGCAGCTCTATCTGCTGGTTTGGAGAGACTTCAGTAGGTGGTAATTTCAGGCCTATGATTTTTGTCATCAACAATGGTGTGATGGCAAATTCAGGAAGAATTAGATTTTGATTGTTTTCATTAAGACTTTCAGCTTGAGGTTTTAAGGTATAAAAGTGAAACTCCATCTCCAGCAATGTGACAACCAGATCCTTGGAAGGTGAATCCACATTTCAGGTCAAGTTGCCAGATAAAATAGAGAATATCCAGGTAAATTTGAATTTCTGGTAAATGACAAATAATTTCTGTAGTAATTGGAAATTACCTACTGAAATACTTATTGTTTACTTGACATTCAAACTTAACTGGGTGTCCTAAATTTTTATTTTGTAAATATAGCAATCCTTCTTCTAGGAAGAGGGAACCTTTGTGAGAAGGAAGGCTGAACAGTTACACAGGTCCTAAGCTGGTATGTGGGACTTGAAAGTCACAGCAGGGCCATCTAAAATGGAGAGTAGTCACAGGAGGTTCTGAAGGGAGTGACTTTAAAGAGTCACAAACAAAGCAGAATTCCAGTACAAGGTGAGGGTATATGTATACTCTTGTGTGGAAGTGGCTAGTCAAAAAAGCAGCAAAAATACCATTTGTAATTTTATGAAAATGAGAGCCAGCTGGGATATTTAAGACATGAGAACAATTTTAATGTGTAGGCAATTAGGTATGAGCATAACATAATGATAGGCCAGTTACAAAATGGCCCCAGGGCAGAAAGTCTTGGGTACTTGCAATGGGCAAAACTAGAGAAAACAAGTATTATAGGCTAGGACCTTAATCTCATGGTAACCTTTCCTCCCCTTAACATGTCACTACTTATGTGATGTAGAACCCCCTGAACTTTCATATCGCTAATCATGTGGTAGACCTTCTGAGAAGAGGAACAAGGGAGTCAGAGAATAGCCTCATACAACACCCATACAATCTCTGCACAACCACTTCTTTAAGCAGTAAGCCCTCAGGACAATGAGGTCCTGACCTGCATCAAATAACCTTAGGAACAAAGCCTTGGGTCTTTTGACCACAAAGACAGAGTTGGTCAAACTAGAGATGGCATTTAGGCCCCAGTAGTGTTTTAGCTCCAGGCCTAAAAAAGCAGCAAAACTAGACAAACCAATGCCATGGCTAACGTCAAGATCAGCTGCAATGACCACTAATGCCCAACCACCCTAACTCTGACCATTCAGTAGAGACCACCACTCTGAAAGGTCACACCCGGGAAGCTGATGAATATTCTATTGAGATCCTCCCCTGAGACCTTTCCTAAAAATATTTGCCTTTGGAACACAGATAAAAACTCTTAGGACAAAGGACCCAGTATTTTCTCTCTCTCTCTCTCTCTGTCTCTGTCTCTGTCTCTGTCTCTGTCTCTCTCCTGCACTTTTCTCCCTTTTGCCTCAGGCATGTTATCCTTGCTTTCTTTCTCCTAAGCTGCAAGGGCACTCATTTTTCCTCTAGAATTTGTTTCCTAGGTGCACATAGCTCATGTAGCTCACTTCTTTCACCTCTGTGACTTTTTCCTAAATAAACTTTCTCTTGTGTTAGAGTTCTAGGCTCTAAATTCTTTCTTAGCTGAACTCAAGAACTGAGGTTGCTGAACAGAGGTCCAACATTTGCTGCTAACAGATGGATTATAAGGTTCAGGAGGGGAGTACTGGAAGGTAAATAGGTAGCCACCTTTAGCAAAATTAAAGCATGGCTTGTATGAGCATAATCAAGTACATTCACACATGCTACCTCATTAATCCTCACAACTACCTTGTAGAATACAGTGTCATTTGATGTCATTCATTTGTGTCAGAGCCAAGCAGCCTCAGAGTTGCTAGAGTAGAATCAGCCCAGTGAAGATGTTCCACACCAATGACACCATATCAACCCAAGCACTTCTTCCTTTGTGCAATGTAAATGCAGGGATCACAGGGAAAGGGCAGGCTATCCAAACTCCCTCACTCACCATCTTTAGTAAGGTTTGGCAATCACTCTGGCTTCTTAGGAAGCCTGCTGTGCATCCAAGAACTGGAGAGGCTAGGAAGCTGTGTGATTCTTTGGGTGATGAATTGTCCCTTCTTGTACTTTATGGAACTGTATATCCTTAATTTTTTGATAGCAAGCTAAGTGATTTCTAAATATGTCTTCTTTGAATCCTAAGAGACAGAACCAGCTGGATCATTACTGTCCCTAAGGTTTCTTGGCAGGTCAGCTCTCTGAAATAAGAATGGGCTTTCTTGCAGAACAATACTGTAAATTGAAGTTAAACTCACATATGCTCCCTTTAACCTATTATAGACTGTTTTATCTAATTATACTCTACCTTAGATGTTACTCAGGATATTTACTGTTTATGACTCTGATCTAATTTCTAACAGCACTGTGAACACCATCTCTTATAGTCCAAAATCCTCACCCCAGTGAATAGAGAGATTATCTGGGATGAATACAGGTACAGCTTAACTTAATTAGATTTCCTTGACATATTTGACAACAAATTGATATTCAGGACTAAAGAGAATGTCAGGGATTCAAACACAGTGCCCCTCCTTGGCTAATACAATTACATCTTTCATGATTGTTAGCCACCTGAAGAGTAGCTATCTTATACTTCTTTCTCAATCAGAAAGTCTGAAGCCATTGATTTATCCATATGGGAATCTATACCTGGCCAGTGTTTCATGCTCTGTAGGTCCTCTCAAGTACTTTAAATAAATACATGATCATGAATGGCTTAGTGACATGATCTGGCAGGGAATATCAAAACAGGGAAAGGTAAATTTGGTTTGGGATAGCTGACCTCTAAAATAAACTACTGTCCAAGACACAGTCCAATTGCTTTTGGTGTACTTGACCTCGATGTGAGGTGGAGTTAATATTAGAAAGGAGTGAGGGAAATTGTTTTGGCAGAATTGTGGGTTTGGGGTTCCAATAGGACCAGATCTGCAATAAACAGCATCCCCCACTTTCTAACTTGGGACCCTGTAACATTGGGTAAATGAATTAATTATATACATTGTCTGATCTTCATCATTCCTTTTTAAATTTAATTATTTTTTAAGTACAGTTATGTGTCCTTTATACTAGTTCCTCCAAATCCCTCCCATTTTCCACCTGAAATTCCCTCTCCTCTTCCCTCTGGCGGCTGTCCCCCTGTTCTCTATTTCAATGTCTTTGTTTTTATTTTGCTTGCTTCTTTGTTTTGTTGTTTAGCTTCCTGTTAAAGGTGAGATCATATGGTATTTGTCTTTCAACACCTGGCTTATTTCACTCAGCATAATGCTTTCCAGTTCCATCCATGCTGTTACAAAGGGTAGGAGTTTCTTCTTTCTTACTTCTGCATAGAATTCCATTGTTTATATGTACCATAGTTTTTTGATCCATTCATTTACTGATGGGCACCTAGGTTGCTTCCAACTCTTGGCTATTGTAAATTGTGCTGCTATGAACATTGGGGTACATAGGTTCTTTTGGATTGGTGCTTTAGAGTTCTTAGGATATACTCCCAGCAGTGGAATTGCTGGGTCAAAAGGCAGGTCCATTTTTAGTTTTCTTAGAAAATTCCATACTGTTTTCCACAATGGTTGTACCAGTCTGCAATCCCACCAACAGTGAGCTAGGGTCCCCTTTTCCCCACAACCTCTCCAACATTTGTTGTTTGTTGCTTTGTTTATGATAGCCATTCTGACCAGTGTAAAGTAGTATCTCATTGTGGTTTTAATTTGCATCTCCATCATAGCTACCAATATTGAGCATTTTTTCAATGGTCAAATGTTTCAATGGTCAAATTTTTTCCTTGGACAAATGTCTGTTCAAGTCCATTTCTGATTTTTTAATTGGGTTAGTTGTCTTCTTAGAGTGAAGTTGTGTGAGTTCCTTGCATATTTTGGAGATGAAACCTTTGTCTGAGGTATCATTGGCAACTATGTTTTCCCATACATTTGGTTGTCTTTTTATTTTAATGCTGTTTTCTTTAGCTGTGCAGAAGCCTTTTATTTTGAAGAGTTCCCATGTGTTTATTCTTTCCTTTATATTCCTTTCTCTAGGGGACACATCAGTAAAAATGTTGCTGCATGAAATATGTGATATTTTCCTGCTAATATTCTCCTCTAGGACTTTAAAGGTGTCCTGACTTATATTTAAGTCTTTTATCCAACTTGAATTTATTTTGGTGTATGGTGTAAGTCGGTGCTCAAGGTTTTTTTTGCACGTAGCTGTCCAGTTCTCCCAACACCATTTGTTGAAAAGGCTATTTTTCTCCATTTTATGTTACTGCCACCTTTGTCGAATGTTAATTGACTGTAGAGAGTTGGATTTATTTCTGGGATCTCTGTTCTGTTCCATTGGTCTATGTGCCTGTGTTTATGCCAGTACCAGGCTGTTTTGATTACAGTGGCCTTGTAATACAGTTTGATATCAGGTATTGTGATCCTTCCTATTTTGTTCTTCTTTCTCAAAATTGTGACTGCTATTCGGCGTTGTTTATGGTTCCATATGACTTTTTGCAGTATTTGTTCTATGTCTGTGAAATATCCCATTGGTACCTTAATTGGTATTGCATTGAATCTGTAAATTGTTTTGAGTAGTATGGACATTTTGATGGTATTAATTCTGCCAATCCACAAACACGGTATATGTTTCCATTTGTGTCTTCCTTGATTTCTTTCTTCAGTGTTGTGTAGTTTTCTGCATACAGGTGTTTTACCTCCTTGGTTAGATTTATTCCCAGATATTTTATTTTTGTTTTTGCTATATTGAATGGGATTTTTTCTTGATTTCTGCTTCTGCTGTTTCATTGTTAGTATACAAAAATGCCTTTGATTTCTGGATATTGACTTTGTAACATGCTGTTTTGCCAAATTCATTTATTAGTTCAAGCAGTTTTTGGGTAGAGCCTATAGGATCTTCCATGTAGACTATCATGTAATCTGCGAACAATGACAGTTTTGTTTCCTCCTTTCCAATTTGGATGCCTTGTATTTCCTTTTCTTGTCTGATTGCTGTGGTGAAAACTTCCGATATTATATTGAATAGAAGTGGTGAAAGTGGACAACCTTGTCTTGTTCCTGATCTTACTGGAAAAGATTTTAGTTTTTGCCCATTGAGTATTAAGTTGGTTGTAGGTCTCTCATATATGGCCTTGATCATATTGAGAAATGCTCCCTCTATTCCCACTTTGCTGAGTACCTTTATCATAAATGGGCATTGAACCTTATCAAAAGCTTTTTCCACATCTATTGGTATGACCATGTAGTTTTTGTCTTCACTTTTGTTTATGTGATGTATTACATTTACTGGTTTGTGAATATTGAACCATCCTTGCATCCCTGGGATGAATCCCACTTGGTCATGGTGTATGATCTTTTTGATATATTGTTGGATGAGATTTGCCAATATTTTATTGAGGATTTTAGCATCTATGTTCATCAGTGATATTGGTCTGAAGTTTTCTTTCTTTGTTGTGTCTCTATCTGGTATTGGAATTAGGATGATGCTGGCTTCATAAAAAGAGTTTGGGAGTTTTCCCTTATTTTGGATTTTTGGAAATAGTCTGTGTAGAATCGGGGTTAGTTCTTCCTTAAAAGCTTTGTAGAATTCTCCTGTGAAACCATCTGGTCCAGAGCTTTTGTGCGATGGGAGTTTTTTGATTACTTCTTCATTTCATCTGCTGTTATTGGCCTGTTCAGGTTTTCTGCTTCTTTTTTATTGAGTTTTGGAAGATTCTATTTTTCTAGAAGTTTGTCCATTTCACCTAGGTTTTCAAATTTTTTGGCATACAGCTCTGCATAGTAATTCATTACAATCCCTTCTATTTCTGTGGGGTCAGTGGTAATCTCTCCTCTTTCATTTCTGATTGTGTTTATTTGGGTCCTCTCTCTTCTTTTCTTGATGAGCCTACTTAAAGGCTTGTCTATTTTGTTTATCTTTTCAAAAAACCAACTCCTAGATTCATTGATCCTTAGAATTGTGCTTTTAGTCTGTATGTCATTTAATTCTGCTCTGATCTTGGTTATTTCCTTCCTTCTGCTTGCTCTGGGCTGTCTCTGTTGATGTTCTTCGAGTTCTTGGAGGCATTGGGTTAGGTCGTTTGTTTGAAATGTTTGTATCTTCTTTAGGCGAGCCTGTATCACTATGAACTTCCCTCTCAGGACTGCCTTGGCCGTGTCCCATAAGTTTTGGGTTGTTGTGAGTTCATTTTCATTTGTTTCCAGAAACTTTTTGATTTCTTCCCTAATTTCAATCTTGACCCATTCGTTGTTTAATAGCTTACCATTCAGTCTCCATGATTTTGGGTGTTTTTGCTTTTTTCCTGTGGGGTTAGTTTCCAATTTCAGTCCCTTGTCATCAGAGAAAATGCTTGGTATGATTTCTATTTTCCTAAATTTGTTGAGTCTTGTTTTGTGTCCTATCATGTGATCTATCTTGGGAAATGTTCCATGTGCATTTGAAAGGAATGTGTATTTAGTTTCTTTAGGATGAAGGGCTCTGTATATATCAGTCAAGTCCATTTCATCTAGGGTGTTGTTTAGTGCAGCTATATCTTTGTTGATATTTTGTTTGGGAGATCTGTCCATTTTTGACAGTGGGGTGTTAAAATCCCCTAGTATAATTGTGTTGCTGTCAATATATTTCTTGAAGTCTTCTAGAATTTTTCTTATATATTTGGGTGCTCCTATGTTGGGTGCATATATATTTCCGATGTTAATGTCTTCTTGCTGGATCCTTCCCTTGAGGAATATGAAGTGACCTTCTGGGTCTCTCTTTACAGCCCCTTTTTTTGAAGTCTATTTTGTCTGATATTAGAATTGCTACCCCGGCTTTTTTTTTTTGTCCATTTGCTTGGAAAATTTGTTTCCATCCTTTCATTTTTAGTCTGTGGTTGTCTTTTGACCTGAGGTGGGTCTCTTGTAGGCAGCATATGTGTGGGTCATGCTTTCTTATCCATTCAGCTATTCTGTGTCTTTTAATTGTTGCATTTCATCCATTTACATTTAAGGTTATTATCGAAAGGTACTTATTCATTGCCATTTATGTACCTGTGTTCCTCTCTGTCTCTCTCTTTTCCTTCCTTTCCTTAAAGCAGCCCTTTTAGTAATTCTTGTAGAGCTGGTTTTGTGGAGGCATATTCTTTTAGACTTCTTTTGTCTTGGAAGCTCTTTATTTGGCCTTCTATCATGATTGAGAGCCTTGTTGGGTAAAGTAGCCTTGGTTGTAGGCCTTTGTTTCTCATTACTTGAAATATTTCTTGCCATTCTCTTATTGCTAGGAATGTTTCTATTGAGAAGTCAGTAGCTAACCTTATTGGGGCTCCCTTGTATGTTACTTCCTTTTTCTCCCTTGCTGCCTTTAGGATTCTCTCGTTGTCTTGGAATTTTGCCATTTTAATGATGATGTGTCTTGAAGTGGGCCTCTTTGGGTCCCCCTTGAATGCGACTCTGTGATTTCTGGATTTGTGTGACTTTTTCTCTCATCAAATTAGGAATATTTTCCATCATTACTCTTTCAAATGGGTTTTTAAATCTCTCTTCTTCTCCTCTTTCTTCTCATTCTCTTTCTTTCTTTCTTTCTTTCTTTCTTTCTTTCTTTCTTTCTTTTCTTCTTCTTCTTCTTCTTCTTCTTCTTCTTCTTCTTCTTCTTCTTCTTCTTCTTCTTCTTCTTCTTCCTCTGGTATTCCTGTTATTTGGATATTATTATGTTTCATATTTTCTTTCATTTCTTCTAACCCCTCTGCATTCTTTCTTAGCCTTTTTAATCTTTTCTTGGCCTTCCTGGATGTTTTTTCTACTTCATCCTCCATCTTGCTGGTCTGATCTTCTGCTTCATTGATCCTGCTTTTGATTCCTTCTACTGTGTACTTCAGTTCAGAAATTGTATTCTTCATTTCCTCTTCGCCTTTGCTGGTAGTTTGTATTTCATTTTTCTTGTTGATATAGTTTGCGGTGAGTTCATTGTAGCTCCCCTGTACTTTCTGGTAACTCATTGTTAGCTCTTTGAATTTCCTGATAACCAATGGGTTGAATTCAATATCTGAAATTTGACTTGTCTCTATTTCATCTAACATTCTTTCTGCAGCTTCCTCCTTTTCTTTCATTTGGGGATTGTTTCTTTGACTTCTCATTGTTTGTGTGACTATTCTTGTTAGCCTCAGCTCCTTAAATCTATCTGTTCTGACTCCCTGGGCTTATGGTGTGAACTTTTGTGGTAGAATACCTGTGACATTCAGTGATGCAGTTTCCTTCAGGTATCTTGATGTTCTCCACTTCCACCTACTTCTTTGTGTGTGTGTGTGTGTGTGATCAGTTGGAGGGGGAGGCAAAATGGTTTATGACAGTAGAACAGTATTTTATTTACAGTCACAGGTGGTAGAGAGGAGATAGAAGATCTTTAGTTTATATATAGTGTTAACCATAATCTTCAACCCAACTTTCCACTTTTAAAAAAGAATGGACAAAAGATAAGTCTCTTTTTGGGGAGGGAAGGCTTGTGAGTTGGATCTAGAAATCAGTGAGATTGCAGGTGGTCAGATTTTGAGGTAAAGTGATAGTAAAGAATAGGAAATAGGTGTTGCATGTGAGCAAATAGAGTTAATCACTACAGTAATAGAATTCAGGAATCTGTAAAGTGGGCTAAGACTTGAGAGATGTGTTGTGAAGTATTTACAGTTGTATACAACAGCTATTATTTACAATAATATTAGAGCAACAATCATATGACAGACTCTATGTGATCTGTCTGAATAGGGGTATAGAACTTTGAGTAGTGTACTAAAGTAAATCAAGTGGTGTAAAGTATAGAAAATTAGCAATACACTGTGGAGGAAAGAACAGGGGAAACCTGTCAAATAATAGAATATAATCAGCCAAGACTATGAAGTCCATACAGAAAGAGGAGGAATACAAAGATACTATTAAAATACAAAAGAAGTGAGAATAATGAAAAAAATACAAGTAGGCAGCAACTTGTGGCTTCTCTGCTTTAGCAAAGTGAAATTTATCTCCCTGTCTCTGCTGTTGAGATGCCCCCTCTTTGGGTCCCAGTCTGGTCTTTTCGCAGTTCCCAGTTGTTTATGTCTCTTGTGGGTAAAAGAAAAGAAAGCAACACACAGACAACAACAACAAAAAAGGGGGCAGAGAAGGGAGGAAAATGCGATAAGTTTGGGAAGAAAGGAAGAAGGACTAAAACAGAAAAAAGAAAGGAGAGGAACAAAGTATTGAAAGATAAAGCAATAATAAAATTAAAAAAATAAGATTAAAAAAAGACCTTCCCTTGTCGGTTTTAAACTGTCCAAACTGCTTTTACTGGTTGCAGCAGGACCTCTCTGTGGGCTGGGGTGCAGGCATGTGCACCAGCCAGGCTGCTGGACTGGGGTCAGTGGCCTGCGCACCCACCCAGCTGCCTGGGTCCTGCGAGATCTGGCAGGGTCCTTCCTAGTCCTGTGCTGGGCCTCAAATGCTTCCACCCCTCCTCTGAATAGCTGCCATGCTGGGTGGGAAGGGAGCCAAGCTGCCGTTGCAGGAGAACACCTCAGTCCACTTTCCATAGAAAACTTCTCCAGAAAGTCTGCCTCTCATCCCAGCCCAATCCCCAGCCAGACCAGTAACGACAATGTGCCTCTCAATTCTCCCAGGTTGGTGACCACAGAGTCCGCATTTGAACACGGCCCTTTGTCCTTGTTACTCTCTCTGTAAACTCAAGCAGCAGGTCTCTGCCCGGTGTTTCCCAGCCTTGCTTAGATGGGAAAGGAGGGAGCTGATGACCCACCTCTCTCCCAAGGACCCTGCAGCAGGCTCCAGGCTCCCACAGAATCTGTCGTAGCCCTGCTGGGTGCCAGGCTCTGGAAGAGTCCTCTGTGTCGACGCCCCTGGCGCTAGTCACCTACCGAGGCCGAAGGGTGCCCAGGCTCACATGGCAGATGCCTTCTGGCTCTGGTCCCAGACCAATGCCTCTGCACCCTGACTTCAGCGCCGGCCCCCCAGCCACTGCTCTTGTCTTTACCAGGTCCCCGAGACCCCACTGACCTGCCACTGTCTGGTCCTTCAACATCCGTCACAATCTCTGGTCTCTTAAATTCATAAATGCTGGGGAACTGTTGGTTGATTGTGCTGTTCCTCAGTAGATCTGCCAGGATTTTCTCCCATTTGTACAGGAGCTGGTATCCGCTCTGTCCTGCTCTGTCACTATCTTCCCAGCCTCTGATCTTCAGCATTCTTATAAATAAAATGGGGATTATAATATTGCTTTTCTATACAGTTGTTCATTCTAGAAATATTTTTTGAGCACTGACGTTGTTCTGTGTGTTTTTTCTGGGCATGGAAGGCATGACAAAGAGTAAGACAGAATGAAGGCATGACAGAGAGTAAGACGGAATGACTTCCTTCTTCTACCCTCAGCTGCTGACATTCTATTACACCACTAAACAAATAATTAATTTAACTGTATGATAAACTGATAAGCATTATTAAAGAGATAAAAAAGAGGTAATATGATTTTGCCCTGGACAGGTGGCTCAGTTAGTTGGAACATCCTCCTGTACACCAGAAGGTTGTGAGTTCAGTCCTTGGTTGGTATGTATATGGGAGGTGACCACTTCATGTTTCTTTCTCACATCAATGTTTCTTTCTTTCTCTCTCTGAAATCAATAAACATATCCTCTTGAGATGATTTAAAGAAGAATGTAATATGATTGTGACTAGGATGGATGATATCCCACTAAAATTAGGATCATCAAGGAAGTCTTCTCTGAAGAGATAATACTTAGCTTGAGGCTAGGATAATAAAAATAAGGAAGCTTTTTAAAGAGCCAAGTGAAGCCCATTCTAGGAACCTGGTACAAATGCCCCAACAATGGAAGAATTAGTATGTATTAGGGTTAAATGAAATTATTCATGTACAGAACTTAACACAGTGCTCAGGACATGATAAATGTTCAGCTATTCATAGCTGAATAGTAGCTATGATAATGATAAAGATGATGAAGAGAAGGAGGAGGAGGTTATGAATTGTCACTAGGGTCTGGCCATGGCAACAGGAGGCAGTCTCTGGAAAGACAGCAGCAAGGACAAGGCTATGTTTGCTGTTGATGCAAATACACTTTTGGTGAGATAGGCAGTAAGACTTTCACTTGTAGGAAAGCTTCCCTTGAGCTCATCAGACCCTATCTCCACACCACAGGATTGGGGGACAAAAGTGCTCGTAATAACCCTTCCCGTTACACTAAGTTCGGCCTCTAACACTAGGTGGAGTTGAAGTGACAGATTGGAGGTGATGTTTCTGCAACTGAGCAGAACTGAAACATCAGGAGCTGACCCTTCCTGCACTCAATTTACCAGTATAACCCACAGCCCAGGGAACCTTTATTCCATATATTTCATAAGCTCTGGAAGCCCAGCAGTAGCTCAGAGGGGTTTGGGGCTAAGTTTATAAACATGTGGGTGCCCACTGAGGCTGGCAGGTAAACACCATTGATGAGCATGTCCTCATCTAAGATCTTTGTTGGAACACTCTGGTACCAGATCTCATTAGCATTCTGAGAAGGTTTTTGCAAAGATTGTCTCTTCTTGACATCTCCTTCTAAGTGAGCTGAGACTTTTATGGTGTTTGCTTCACTCCCCCCAACACTGGAGCATTTATATTTGATGCTGTTGGGATGAATTATATACACACTTCACTGAACATGGATTTAATAAGGGGATTTCTTTTTCTGCTGCTTGCTTTGGCTTTTAATGGATTCTAGCTTTGAATTAAGCATTGGCTCAACAACTTGATGCTGCAGGGGATGCAGAGAGAGAAGCATCCCTCAACAAGGGATACAGAGGTGGCTGCTTTGACAACCAGCTCCATCTACAGGTTTGCTCCATGTGGATCTTATTTCTGGGTCTTGGATGAGTCCAGTGAGGAAGTCCTCTATTAGGGTTACGGAACAAATATCACACTAGGCAAGAGGAGGAGAAAACAGACTCCAGGAACACAGGTGACCCAAAGGTCATGGGTGAGCCATAGCTGTAGAGGTACAGTTCTGAAGGGAAAATATAGAGTTGCAAATAGAAAACATGTCATGGGCTTAGGAACTGCCACAGCCACTGCTCCACATTGGTTCACTTTTATTCTGTAATTGATAGCTTGATTTTCCTAATAGGAAAATAACTTCTTTATTTCAAACTGATACTGCGCAAGGAGGGGTTGCTGCACCCTCTGCACCAAATAGAGGACAAGTCAATAACAGCCTTCATCCTTTTGGCTAAATAATTGGTTCAGGGCCCTGGCTGGTGTGTGGCTCTGTTTGTTGGAATATCATCTCATAAACCAAAATGTCACAGGTTTGATTCCCAGTCAGAGCACATGCCTAGGTTGTCAGTTTGATACCCAGTTGGAGCACATATGAAAGGTAATCAATTAATGTTTTTCTCTCAATTGGCTGTTTTTCTCTCTCCATTCCCCTCTCCCTAAAACCAATTAGCAGGTCCTTTGGGAGAAGGGACAATATATATATATATATATATATATATATATATAGGTTTAGGTGTGTGAGTATATGACCTAAATCTAGAATAAGTTATGGGATGTTTATCAGAAAATATGAAAATAAGATTTTTTTTTGCTTTCTGCAGTTGCTAAGTGGTAGGATATGCATCTATGGAGCTGGTGTGGGCTGCCATATGAACAGGACTCTGACCATAAAGTAAATGATCAAGCCTATGATCAATAAAGCATATACCAGAGAAATAGAAGCCAATACTACATGTAGTCATATCTGAAGCTAGTTATAAACTAATGCATTGAAACTTTATGAAGCTTTTTAAAGTTTGTTTTATTTTATTTCATTTTTTCCCCAATTTTTTATTTAATTATTTTTCAAGTACAGTTTTCTGTCTATTACTCCCATCCCATCCCACCCCATGCTCCCCCCTCCCATTTCCACCATTCTCAGTTGTTGTCCATGTATCCTTTATATATGTTCCTCTAAATCCCTCCCCTATTTCCCCTGAAATTCCCTCCCCTCTCCCCCCTGGTGACTGTCAGCCTGTTCTCTATTTCAGTGTCTTTGGTTATATTTTGCTTGCTTGTTTGTTTTCTTGTTTAACTTCCTGTTAAAGCTGAGATCATATGGTATTTGTCCTTCAACAGCTGGCTTATTTCACTCAGCATAATGCTTTCCAGTTCCATCCATGATGTTGCAAAAGGTAGAAGCTCCTTCTTTCTTTCTGCAGCATAAAATTCCATTGTGTATATGTACCATAGGTTTCTGATCCATTCATTTACTGATGGCCACCTAGGTTGCTTACAACTCTTGGCTATTGTAAATTGTGCTGCTATGAACATTGGGGTGCATAGGTTCTTTGGGATTGGTGTTTTAGGGTTCTTAGGATACAATCCCAGCAGTGGAATTGCTGGGTCAAAAGGCAAGTCCAATTTTAGTTTTCTGAGAAAATTCCATACTGTTTTCCACAATGGTTGTACCAGTCTGCAATCCCACCAACAGTGGACCAGAGTCCCCTTTCACCCTCTCCAACATTTGTTGTTTATTGCTTTGTTTCTGATAGCCATTCTCACCGCTGTAAAGTGGTATCTCATTGTGGTTTTACTTTGCATCTCTCTGATAGCTAGCGATATTGAGCATCTCTTCATGTGTCTCTGGATCCTCTGTATGTCCTCGTTGGAGAAGTGTCTGCTCAAGTCCTTTCCCCATTTTTTAATTGGGTTAGTTGTCTTAGAGTGAAGTTGAATGAGTTCTTTGTATATTTTGGAGATTAAACTTTTGTCTGAGGTATCATTGGCAACTATGTTTTCCCATACATTTGGTTGTCTTTTTATTTTAATGCTGTTTTCTTTAGCTGTGCAGAAGCTTTTTATTTTGAAGAGATTCTATTTGTTTATTCTTTCCTTTATATTCCTTGCTCTAGGGGACATATCAGTAAAAATGTTGCTGCATGAAATATGTGATATTTTCCTGCTAATATTCTCCTCTAGGACTTTAATGGTGTCCTGACTTATATTTAAGTCTTTTATCAACCTTGAATTTATTTTGGTGTATGATGTAAGTTGGTGCTCTTGTTTCATTTTTTTTTTTTACATGTAGCTGTCCAGTTCTCCCAATACCATTTGTTGAAGAGGCTATCTTTACCTCATTTTATGTTACTGCCCCCTTGGTCAAATATTAATTGACTGTAGAGAGTTAGGTTTATTTCTGGGTTCTCTATTCTGTTCCATTGGTCTATTTGCCTGTTTTTATGCCAGTACCAGGCTGTTTTGATTACAGTGGCCTTGTAATACAGTTTGACATCAGGTATTGTGATCCCTCCTACTTTGTTCTTCTTTCTTAACATTGCAGCTGCTATTCGGGGTCTTTTATGGTTCCATATAAATTTTTGAAGTGTTTGTTCTATGTCTGTGAAATATGCCATTGGTACTTTAATAGGTATTGCATTGAATCTGTAAATTGCTTTGGGTAGTATGGACATTTTGATGATGTTAATTCTTCCAATCCATGAACACGGTATACGTCTCCATTTGTTTGTGTCTTCCTTGATTTCTGTCTTCAGTGTTGTGTAATTTTCTGCATACAGGTCTTTAACCTCCTTGGTTAGATTTATTCCCAGATATTTTATTTTTCTTTTTGCTATATCGAATGGGATTTTTTTCTTGATTTCTGCTTCTGCTGATTCATTGTTAGTATACAGAAATGCCTTTGATTTCTGGATATTGACTTTGTATCCCGCTGTTTTGCCAAATTCATTTATTAGTTCCAGCAGTTTTTTGGTAGAGTCTATAGGATTTTCCATGTACACTATCATGTCATCTGCAAACAGTGACAGTTTTGTTTCCTCCTTTCCGATTTGGATGCCTTTTATTTCCTTTTCTTGTCTGATTGCTGTGGCTAGAACTTCCAATACTATATTAAATAGAAGTGGTGAAAGTGGACAACCTTGTCTTGTTCCTGATCTTAGTGGAAAAGCTTTCAGTTTTTGCCCATTCAGTATGATGTTGGCTGTAGGTCTTTCATATATGGCCTTTATTATATTGAGGAATGCTCCCTCTATTCCCACTTTGCTGAGTACCTTTATCATAAATGGGTGTTGTACCTTATCAAAAGCTTTTTCCGCGTCTATTGATATGACCATGTGGTTTTTGTCCTTGCTTTTGTTTATGTGGTGTATTACATTTACTGATTTGCGGATATTGAACCATCCTTGCATCCCTGGGATGAATCCCACTTGGTCATGGTGTATGATCTTTTTGATGTATTGTTGGATGCGATTTGCCAATATTTTGTTGAGGATTTTAGCATCTATGTTCATCAGTGATATTGGCCTGTAATTTTCTTTCTTTGTTGTGTCTCTCTCTGGTTTTGGAATTAGGATAATGCTCGCTTCATAAAAAGAGTTTGGGAGTTTCCCATCATTTTGGATTTTTTGGAATAGTCTGTGAAGAATAGGGGTTAGCTCTTCCTTAAACGCTTTGTAGAATTCTCCTGTGAAACCATCTGGTCCGGGGCTTTTGTGTGATGGGAGTTTTTTGATTACTGCTTCAATTTCATTTGCTGTTATTGGTCTGTTCAGGCTTTCTACTTCTTCTTCATTGAGTTTTGGAAGATTATATTTTTCTAGAAATTTGTCCATTTCACCTAGGTTTTCAAATTTCTTGGCATACAGTTCTTCATAGTAATTCCTTACAATCCCTTCTATTTCTGTGGTATCAGTTGTAATCTCTCCTCTTTCATTTCTGATTGTGTTTATTTGTGTCCTCTCTCTTCTTTTCTTAATGAGCCTACTTAAAGGCTTGTCTATTTTGTTTATCTTTTCAAAAAACCAACTCTTGGATTCATTGATCCTTATAATTGTGCTTTTGGTCTCTATGTCATTTAATTCTGCTCTGATCTTGGTTATTTCCTTCCTTGTACTTGCTCTGGGCTGTCTTTGTTGTTGTTCTTCGAGTTCTTGCAGGCGTCGGGTTAGGTTGTTTGTTTGAAATGTTTCTATTTTCTTTAGGTAAGCCTGTATTGCTATGAACTTCCCTCTCAGGACTGCCTTGGCCGTGTCCCATAAGTTTTGGGTTGTTGTGAGTTCATTTTCATTTGTTTCCAGAAACTTTTTGATTTCTTCCCTAATTTCAATCTTGACCCATTCGTTGTTTAATAGCATACCATTCAGTCTCCATGATTTTGGGTGTTTTGGGTTTTTTCCTTTGGGGTTGGTTTCTAATTTCAGTCCCTTGTGGTCAGAGAAAATGCTTGGTATGATTTCAATTTTCTTGAATTTGTTGAGGCTCATTTTGTGTCCTATCATGTGGTCTATCTTTGAAAATGTTCCATGTGCATTTGAAAAGAATGTGTATTTAGCTTCTTTGGGATGAAGCGCTCTATATATATCAGTCAAGTCCATTTCTTCTAGAGTTTCATTTAATGCTGCTATATCTTTGTTGATATTTTGTTTGGAAGATCTGTCCATTTTTGACAGTGGGGTGTTAAAATCCCCTACTATAATTGTGTTGCTGTCAATATCTTTCTTGAAGTCTTCTAGGATTTTTCTTATATATTTGGGTGCTCCTATGTTGGGTGCATATATATTTATGATGTTAATGTCTTCGTGCTGGATTCTTCCCTTGAGCAATATGAAGTGACCTTCTGGGTCTCTCTTTATGGCCCTTTTTTTGAAGTCTATTTTGTCTGATATTAGAATTGCTACCCCGGCTTTTTTTTCTTGTCCATTTGCTTGGAAAATTTGTTTCCAGCCTTTCACTTTTAGTCTGTGATGGTCTTTTGTCCTGAGGTGGGTCTCCTGTAGGCAGCATATGTGTGGGTCATGCTTTCTTATCCATTCAGCTATTCTATGTCTTTTGATTGGAGCATTTAATCCATTTACATTTAAGGTTATTATTGATAGGGACTTATTCATTGCCATTTTTGTACCACAGTTCCTCTCTGTCTCTCTCTTTTCCTTCCTTTCCTTAAAGCAGCCCTTTTAGTATTTCTTGTAGAGCTGGTTTGGTGGAGGCATATTCTTTTAGACTTCTTTTGTCTTGGAAGCTCTTTATTTGGCCTTCTATCTTGATTGAGAGCCTTGCTGGGTAAAGTAGCCTTGGTTGTAGGCCTCTGGTTCTCATTACTTGAAATATTTCTTGCCATTCTCTTCTTGCTTGGAGTGTTTCCATTGAGAAGTCAGTAGCTAACCTTATTGGGGCTCCCTTGTATGTTACTTCCTTTTTCTCCCTTGCTGCCTTTAGGATTCTCTCTTTGTCTTGAAATTTTGCCATTTTAATGATGATGTGTCTTGAAGTGGGCCTCTTTGGGTTCCTCTTGAATGGGACTCTCTGTGATTCCTGGATTCGTGTAACTTTTTCTCTCATCAAATTAGGAAAATTTTCCATCATTACTCTTTCAAATAGGTTTTCTATCCCTTGTTCTTCTTCTTCTCCTTCTGATATTCCTATTTTTCAGATATTATTACCTTTCGTTTTATCTTGCATTTCTCTTAGTCCATCTTCATTCTTTTTGAGCCTCTTTTCCCTTTCTTGCTCTTTCTGGGAGATTCTTTCTACTGTGTCCTCCAACTGGCTGATCTGATCTTCTGCCTCATCGATCCTGCTTTTCATTCCTTCTTCTGTGTTCTTCAGTTCCGAAATTGTATTCTTCATTTCCTCTGGGCCTTTTCTGATAGTTTCTATTTCCTTTTTCATGTTGATATAATTTGCGGAGAGCTCATTGTAGCTCCCCTCTAGTTTCTGGTAGCTCCCCTGTAATTTCTGGTAACTCATTGTGAGCTCTTTGAATTTCCTGATAACTAGTGCTTTGAATTCAGTATCTGATAGCTGACTTGCCTCTCTTTCATCTGACATTATTTCTGAGACTTTCACCTTTTCTTTCATTTGGGCATTGTTTCTTTGTGTTCTCATTGCTTATGAGACTCTTCTTGTTAGCTTCAGCTTCTTAAATTGATCTGGTCTGACTCCCTAGGTTTATGGTGTGAACTTCTGTGGTAGAATACCTGTGAAATTCAGTGGTGCAGTCTCCTGAATGTATCTTGATGTTCTCCACTTCTACCCACTCCTTTCTTTGTGTGTGTGTGATCAGCTGGAGGGGAAGGCAAAATGGTTTATGACAGCAGGAGAGTAATTTATGATATTTACAGTCACAGCCGGTAGAGAAGAGATAGAAGATCTTTAGGCTCTATACAGTGTTAACTGTAATCTTCAACCCAATTTGCCACTTTTAAGAGAGGATATACCAAAGATAAGTCTCTTGTTGGGGAGGGAAGGCTTGTGAGTTTTATCTTGAAAGCAGTGAGGTTTCGGGTGGTCAGATTTTGAGGTAAGGTGAGAGTAAAGAATAGTAAATAGGCATAGCATGTGAGCAAGTAGAGTTAATCACTACAGTAATAGAATTCAGGAATCTCTAAAGTGGGCTAAGACCCAAGCGATGTGTTTTGAAGTATTTACAGTGGTATAGAAAGCAACAAACAAACAAACAGACACACAAAAAAAGGGTAAGAGAAGTGAGGAAAAAGGAGTAAGTTTGGGGTGAAATGAAGAAGGACTAAAACAGGAAAAAAGAAAGGAGAGGAACAGAGTACTTAAAGATACAGCAACGATAAAATTGAAAAAATATACGATTACTGAAAAATTTTTTTTAAAAGTTTTAAAAAAAAGTTAAAAAAAAAAAACCTAATTCCTTGTTGGTTTCAAACTGTCCAATCTGGTTTTTCTGGTTTCGGCAGGACTGCTCTGTGGGCTTGGTTGTAGGCCCAGGCGCACACCCACCCACCAGCCAGGCTACCAGACTGGGGTGCGGGCGCCCACCCACCTGACAGGCTGCCTGGGTCCCACCGGATCTGGTACTGGTCCTTCCCAGTCCTGTGGCTGGTTGAGAAGGAAGTCAAGCTGCCTTCACAGGAGAACACCTCAGTCCACTTTCCAGTAAAAACTTCTCCAGAAAGCTTGCCTCTCAGCCCAGCCCAATCCCCAACCTGACTGGTTAGGACAATGCTCCTCTCAAATTTCCTGGGCTGGCAGGCTGGTGGGATGGTGACCACAGAGATCGCAACTGAACATGTCCCCCTGTCCTTGCCACCCTCCCTGCACACCTAGGCAGACAGGTCTCTATCACCCAGCCCCGCCTAGATGGTGAGGGAGGGCGCCAGCTCTTCCAAGGACCCCGAAGCCGCCCAATGCTCCACTGGGTGCTGGGCTCCCTATGAGTCCTCCTTGGCACTGGCCGCAGAAGGAAGCCTCTACACCCCTAACGCAGGGGCAGCAGCAGCTCCGAGGCATTTAGGGCTGGCCGAGGGCAGCCAGCCCTGCCGCTGCCCCTTTTGTCTTTACTCACAGGTGCTGGGCTCCTGATGAGTCCTCTGTGACACACGCCGCAACGCTGGCCTTAGATAGAGTCCTCCAGGACCTGGAAGCTGCGGCAGCAGCAGCTCCGAGGTCTTTATGCGCCGGCCAATGGTTGCTGGTCCCGCCGCTGCTGCTTTTGACTTACTCACAGGTGCCAGGGTCTGATGAGTTCTCTGTGGCAGATGCCCCTGTTGCTGGGCACAGACGGAAGGAAGCCTCTGGGCTCTGACCGCTGCACAGCCAGGTCTCAGAGGTCTTTACGCTCCGGCAAATGGCGGCCACTGGCCTGGCTGCCTCAGTTCTTACTCACGTCCCTGAGACCCCAAGGACCTGTAGCTGTCTCGTTCGTCACTATCTCTGGTTTCTTATTTTCATAAATGCTGGGGAATTGTTGGTTGGGGAATTGATTGTGCTGTTCTTCAGTAGATCTGCCATAATTTTCTCCCAGGGGTACGAGAACTGGAGTTGCTCCGTCCTACTCTGCCACCATTTTTCTGCACCGGGTCCTGTTTTATTTTCTTTTTAAAAAGAAATTACCTTGACTTACATGAAACCCAATAAGAAACCAAAAAGATCAAGAAAAGAGCATAAAGAAATTCAAGAAAAATGGATCAAAGCGTAGTAGGAAATGAAGAATTGTTTTTATGGGGTAATTTTTTTTTGACATGAAGATAAATCTCCTACTTGTAGATACAGGACTGGTCTGGTCACCTCTCAATTTCTGTGTCATTTTTATCTCTGAATTTAGAATTGTAAGAATGAAATATTTGCTGTGAAATTGATACATATGAAAATAATTTCAGTAAACTGAAAATTAGAAAACAATTGGAAGCAATTTAACTATACTGTACAGAAAATTGATCCAAGAGTTAAACAGGTTTGGAAAATATACTTCCAGAAATAGTTTCTCCATGCAAATACAGCAAATTTATTAGAACTTTGATGAACATAGTTGTCATTTCCTTGTGTTAATACTCATGAGGGCTTCAATCACACTTAGAATGAATCCTGAACTCTTTACTAAATAGAACATAATCTGACTATTTGACCACGTGGTTTACATCTATCTCCTGTCTGCCTAAGAACCTCAAGTCATGATAGTGTCATTCTATTCCTTGAGTCAAATTTGTTCCTGTTTTTTTGCACATGCTATTCCCTCTGCCTAGAATGCTGTTCTTCATTTTTATTCTATTCTCAGTAGAAATATCACCTTCTCAGAGAAGTCTTCTTTTAACACCCCCATCTAAAATAGCTCACATATTCACTCCCTGTTTCATCAGAATATGTTCATAGCCTTTTTAGTTATCTGCAATCATCTTGTCTGTTTATTGTACACTTGCTTGTTTCCAACTTTCTCAAAACCTGTGAGATCTGAAAGATCAGGAGCCCTGTATTCTTGTTCACTTCTGAATGAGCAGGTGTTCAAAAAAGGATTTTAGTTTTACACACCAACCAAAGATTGCTCGTTGTCCACTAACATCCATTCTTCCTGAGTTTGCTTCTAGGCACATGCCACGTGGGTGGGCACTGAGATGAGCTGCCTGGATTTGTTTTTAAGGAAGAGCTTGTTCTCCCCACTGTTGGGAGGGTATCAGTAGGTGAGTGTTCTGTGTGTGTGTGGGGGGGGTGTGGGTGTGTGTTTTGTCAGCTCTTTTCAGGTCTTTTTGGCCTCACCTGTGTTTGTGCCCTTCCATTGGGGAGCCTGGATCTGGCAACTGAGTGAGGCAGGCATACAAAGGTCCAGCCATTTCAGCCCATACATGGGGCAATGCAGATGGGCAATTCTTACGTAGACGGGAATCTCCCACCAGGTCAGTGAAGCCATCCCAGTTTGACTAATCCTGTTCCATACTTCTTTCCATAGGTGTTGACCTCTAATGACCATCTTGAACTGCAAATGCTAATAGGGGACTTTCAGCATTGGCTAATAGGGGACTCATCTTGTAGCAAAACTCGGCAAAAATTTATTTTTCTGTTTATCCCCTGCATTTGGATGTGGTAAGTTCTTGCCTATGGAATGTGAATGGAAGCAATCTATGAAACTTATATCTGATTTTTAAAAGCTAATACTGTGCCCTCTTCTATTTCTTTTTAGGGGGTACAATATGGCCATGATGGCACAGATCAGGGTGCAATGACAAGGTAGAAGGTCCTGGACCCTTTGACAACTTCATGGGACAGAGGACTCTGTCTTGCACTGGACCATCATCTTACCTCTGGATTGTGGCATGCCAACCAAATAAACTTCTATTTGGTTGGATCAGCTATACTTTGGTCTCCTAGGTTATAGAAGCTTAGCATATATCATAATTAGTATGACTTGGGAGAAAATTACCCCATTCAACACAGAGTTTTGGGTACCGAGAGTCTCCCTTTGCATCTAATCAGACTTAAGAGCCAACATTCCAGGACTAAGCTCTAGATACCTAAAGAATATACATTCCATATTTCAGTGTGTCTAACCTTTTCCTGTATAGGAAACCTGATCAGGGTTTGGTTTCTGACCAGTCTCATTCCTCAGATCTATCAGCATAATGGTGATCACTCACCTGACCCCTGAGTCACCGCCACCTGGTTCCTTATCTTGGTGCTTCACTGACCTGGTTGAACACCCCTGCACAACTATTCCTCTGAACATTAAGAGCAGACACTGTGCATGTTCCAAATCTGTCTATAGTTGATCTCTCCAAGGCTTCCTGGACATAGCCACTGTTTCACCCTGTACTTAAACACTTCCTCCTGTCTTGATCTGAGCAGCCCATAATTCTCCAGGCTCAAACATGTTCTAGTAGCAATATTGTCATCTCTCAGTTTGACCTACTGATATAAAATGAACACACACACACAAACATTTACAAATGCATCTGTATCTTAGATCACAGTAATAGAATTGTAGTGCTTAGACTGGGGGAGGTGATTGTTCCACCCCTAAATGATCAGAAGAATTTGGAATCTTTTGCCTTCAGCCCAAATTATGCTATCATAATAGTACAGTAGAAAACTTAGAACATGCTCTTAGGAGGATATCCACTTACTCATTAATTAATTAGAAAAACATTTATTGAACACCTAGTATATGTCAAATATATTGCTGGGTGATGATCGAGATAAATATGACATAATTGAGGGGGAGTTGGAATGAGAAGTCTGGATGTTCTCCACAAAGGAGCCATCAGCAATGCTGTGAACAGGATTTCTTTCACTCATTCAACAGGCAATAACATGCAGGCACAATTCTGAACATCAAGAGCAGAGTGGAGAGTTTTCCTGCCCTCCTGAAGTTTGCCTTCTTACTCAGTCTGTTGATATGGGAAGGGTTGAAGCTCCACATGGGATTGGAAAGGTAAGCCCCAAGGTCATCAGAACTAGCTCTGGTTCACAGGTAGGAAAGCCAGATTTGAGAAAGGTGACTGAGTATGCAACACATCTGCTACCTATGGATTTCATGATTTTGTACAGGACAGTGAACATATTTGGCTCATCTTCTCCATCAGTAAAATAGTCTTTTAAATTTTTTACTCGAGCATTACTTTTTCCTTAAAGTCTAGTTCACCTCAAGATTATGAAGAAACTTTATATTTCTTCCATACTTACAGCTTTCTTCTAAAGAAGGAGGCCCCAGGTGGCTCTTAATAGTATAAAGTGTTTGAATAAACAAAACAAAAAGATACTTATAGATAAAGAGAACAGCATGATGATTGCCAGAGGGGAGGAAGGTTGGGGGACTGGGTTAAAAAAACGGAATAATTGAGAAGCACAGATTGGTAGTTATAGAATAGTCATGGGAGTATAAACTACAGCTTAGGAAATATAGTCAATAATATTAGAATAACTCTGTATAGTGCCAGGTGGGTACTGGAAATATGAGGGGATCACATTTTAAAGTATATGATTATCTAATCATAATGCCCTATGTATGAAATTAATGATGCCCTATGTATGAAATTAATACAAAATAAGTACTGAATGTAAATTGTAATTGAAAAACAGTTTATTTTTTACTGTTGTTCAAGTACAGTTGTCTCCATTTTCACCCCGCCCCACCCATCCCCACCTCCCACCCTTGAACCTACCTGCTTTGACTTTTCCCATGTGTCCTTTATACATGTTCCTTGATAGAGCATCTCCTATTTTCCCTCATTATTCCTCTCCTTACTCCCCTTTGGTTACTGTCAGTTTGTTCTTTATTTCAATGTCTCTGGTTATATTTTGCTTGCACATTTATGTTTTAAAAAGCTTACTTATTTATTTTTAGACAGAGGGGAAGGGGGGTGCAGAGAAACATTAATGTGTGGTTACCTCTCAGGTGGCCTCCACCGGGGACCTGGCCCACAACCCAGGCATGTGCCCTAGACCTGGAATCAAACCGATGACCCTTTGGTTCATGGGCCGGTGCTCAGTCCACTGAGCCACACCAGCCAGAGCTAATTGAAAAACATTTTAAATAAAAAGGTAAAAAAAGAAAGGGTTTATAATCCACTGCTAGGATTATACCCTAAGAACCCTGAAACACGAATCCGAAAGAACCTATGCACCTTAATATTCATAGCAGCACAATTTACAATAGCCAAGTGCTGGAAGCAACCTAGGTGCCCATCAGTAAATGAATAGATCAGAAAACTATGGTACATTTACACAATGGGATTCTATGCAGCAGAAAGAACAAAGGAGTTCCCTACCCTTTGCAACAGCATGGATGGTACTGGGAAGCATTATGCTAAGTGAAATAAGCTAGGTGATGAAAGACAAATACCATATGATCTCACCTTTAACAGGAACCTAATCAACAAAACAAACAAACAAACAAGCAAAATATAACCAAATACACTGAAATAGAGAACAGGCTGACAGTGACCAGAGGAGAGAGGGGAGGGAATTTCAGGGAAAAAGGGTGAAGGGTTTTCAGGAACAAGTATAAAGGACACATGGAGAATAACAAAAAGGGGGTGGAAATGGGAGGGAGGTGGGGAGTACTGGGGGGTGGTCTGGGATGGGGGTAAAAGTTAGAAAACTGTACTTGAACAACAATAAAAATAAAAATAAAATAAAATAAAATAATAAAAAATATATTTTGAAGAGAAAAAGAAAATTTTGTTCCAAGTGTGAGAATTAACCCAGACTTCCTATGATGGTTCCAGTTAATCGTTTTAGGTCTTGGTTACTAAGACAAAGGTAGTCAGTGATAAGATAGTTGGACAGAGGCTATTTACCATAAGGGGACCTTGATGGCAACTCTGCCAAGTAGAATCCACCATATTTAATGGTCCCCAGTATCAATGGATACTAATTGTATTGCGCACACACACACACACACACACACACACACACACACGGTATTAGTATATACATTTGTGCATATATACCACACATATATAGACATACATACCATATATAGTATATTATTGAATTCAGTGGGGACCAACAACTTACCAGACTCTATCTAGGGCAGATGCTTCCAGGGAAAGTGGGGGATTAGAACCGTTGCTTTGTCCTCCTGGTGTTCTGAGACCACTACAAACACTGTTTAAACCATCTAGGAGTGCTTAGGTGACCAAAGAAAATGTTCCACGTGCTACTTCCTGGATTAAAACTCTGTTGACTTTCTGTTTCTCTTAGAATAAAAATGAGAATGGTGGATGAGCTAGTCGCAAGGCCCCTCACGTCTGATTCTGCCCATTTTTCAGCCTTTGTTCACAGTAAACTGTCTCTAATTGTTTTACTCTAGTTTTATTGTCCTTTGGGTTCTTCCAACATGTTACAGAGCCTTTGCATATCCTATTTTGTGATGGCTGGGTTCATATTACTTTTCTTGTTTGCTTTTCCTGTTCACATTGTATCTACAGTTCTTAGCACAGTTGCTAGCACAAAGTTACTGCCAAGGAAATAAATGTTTCATAAAATATTTACCATGTCTTCCATCACCAGAAATCATCTGAATATGTAGCTTCCACACGATCTGCTCGAGATACTAATTATATATGTATATATATACATATACACACGCAGTACTAGTATATATATATATCTATGCATATATACCACACATGGATAGATATACATACTATATATAGTATAGTATATACTATACTACTATATATACTATTTATACATACTATATTACATGTAGTATGTGTATCCATATATGTGTGGTATATATGCATGGATATGTATGTGATATATATATATATATATATATATATATATATATATATATTAGTGCATATATAAGGTATATATATAATCTCATCCTTCCAGAAGTTATCCAGCCATGTAATATGAGAAACAGAGACATTTATTGAAGAAGATACAAGATACAAGAAACATCATATATAGAACAATGATATACCTCAGTAGTTCTCCCAATCACCATTAGCTGCCCTGTTGTATTTTCTTGAGTTTCATCAATGGTCTAAAATTGCTTCTCTTTCAAAGGTGATTTTAGTTTTGGGAAAAGTCAGAAGTTGCAAGTCACCAAATCTGGGCTGTAAGGAGGTTGAATCACCTGGGTGATTCGATGTTTTACTAAAAAAAACTGTGCATGAGACATGATGCATGAGTGGGTGCTTTGCCGTGATGAAACTGCCAATCACCAGTTGTCCATAGCTGCAGCCTCCTGAATCATTTGAATATTTTCTGTGGAAGAATGTTCAAGTTTTATGCAAAATATGATACAAACTCATTGTTCTGCTTGCTCAGTCACTTTGAATGCAATAGCCACACAGTGCATATGCTCACTCAATGACATCTACCACCCCCCATTGACTAGTACAGTTAAGTCAGCATTGTTCACTTATGTGTATTCCAGTCCACTCTCCTTGGCTGCCAGTTTACATTGATGTTGCACAAATCATTCTGGTTATGTTAACAATGGTTGGACTTTTTCCAGATGGGCCTTGTAAATGGCCTAATAGTATGGTGGTTAAGAATTTAGGCTCTGGGGGAAATTTTCTGTTTGGGTTAAATTTTTGTTTCTCCCTTTACTAACTGGGTAAATTTAGGCAGCGTATGTAAACTTCATTTGCATTGGTTCTTTAATCTGTAAATGAAGGATGCTAATACTAACTTCCAGCAGATATGTTTGTTGTGAAGATCCAGATAGCTTCCAACAGCCATGCCTGGCATACAGAGAATAGTCAACAAATTATAGTTATTATATGTTAGCTTCCAGGTGTACTCCACCATTTTCCCCTTTATTAGCTGCTTCCAAACTACTTCATACAATGGAGATTCATGGAGAGTGAAAAGTATGGAATAGCTACAGAGATTCATCAGTTCTTTTAATCTCTGCTTTCCTGACATCCCAGGCAGGGTAATATAATCCTGGTGGAGGGGGGGGGGAATAAGAGGGACTACGGTTCTCTATTCTCTCCCAGGTAAATTGAGCTGATAAGAGGATTGAGGCCATAGTTGTATAGATCACTTTGGCAGCACTAACATCTAGAGTAATTTTAGAAGATAACTCATGTGCAAGTGCCATGAATAGGATTTGGTACATAGTCCATGCTCAGGAAATGCTTACAAATCTACATTTGAGTGCAGGGGCCTGCTTGCTATCAACTGAGGTGAATTGATAAGGTTAATTCCCAACAAATTCACTGCAAGCTCCAGTAATTTCTTTGAAAGATATTATTTATGTATTTTTAGAGAAAATGGAAGGGTGGGAGAAAGACAGGGAGAGAAATATCAATGTGTGGCTGCCTTTCGCACGCCCTCAACTGGGGACCTAAGCAGCACCTCAGGCAGGTGCCCTGACTGGGAATGGAACTGACGACCATTTAGTTCATAGGTTGGCACTCAATCCACTGAGCCACACCAGCCAAGGCTCCAGTCATTGCTAACAGAAGAAATTCCAGAGTTAAATGAGATGTTTGCATTGTATAGATTCTGCAAGTGGTTCATTAATTTACAATTCTGTATTTTATAAAATTAATTTGAATTTTTTAAAATATATTTTGTTAATACTATTACAGTTGTCCCATTTTCCCCCCTTCACTCCTCTCTGCCATGCACACCCTCTTCCACCCACATGTCCCCCTCTAGTTCATGTGCATGGGTTCTACATATCAGCTCCTTGGCTTCTACATTTCCTATAATTTTCTTACCCTCCCCTGTCTATTTTCTACCTACCATCTATGCTACTTATTCTCTGTATCTTTTCCCCTCTCTCCCCCACCCACTCCCCTGTTGATAAGCCTCCAGCTGATCTCTATTTCTGTGGTTCTGTTCCTGGTCTAGTTGTTTGCTTAGTTTGCTTTTGTTTTAGGTGTGGTTGTTAATAACTTTGAGTTTGCTGTCCTTTCACTGGTCTTATTTTTATCTTCTTTTTCTTAAATAAATCCCTTTAACAGGGATAAGTTCCTCATCTTATCTTATCTTATCCTATATTATCTTATCTTCTAAACAAAATGGAAGCTTTGCTGGATAGAGTAATCTTGGATGTAGGTCTGTGTCTTTCATGATTTGGAATACTTCTTTCCAGCCCATTATTGACTGTAAGGTCTCTTGAGAAATCAGCTGATAGTCTTTGGGAACTCCTTTGTAGGTAACCATCTCCTTACTTCTTTCTGCTTCTAGGATGGTCTCCCTCATTTTAATCTTGGGTAGTGTAATTATGATGTGCCTTGGTGTGTTTCTCCTTGGGTCCAACTTCTTTGGGACTCTCTGAGCTTCCTGGACTTCCTGGAAGTCTATTTCCTTTTCCAGATTGGGGAATTTCTTCTTTACTATTTGTTCAAATAACTTCCACTTGTTGCTCTTCCTCTTCTCCTTCTGGTACCCCTGTGATTCAGATGTTGGAATGTTTAAAATGTCCTGGAGTTTCTTAGCCTCTCCTTAGTTTTTTGAGGTCTTGTTTCTTCATTCTTTTCTGGTTGGGTGTTTCTTTCTTCCTTCTGGTGCACACTGTTGATTTGAGTCCTGGTTTCTTTTACATCACTACTGGTTCCCTGTACATTTTCCTTTCTTTTACTTTGTGTAGCCCTCAGTTTTTCATCTAATTTGTGACCAAATTCAACCAATTCTGTGAGCATCCTGATTACCAGTGTTTTGAACTGTGTATCTGATAGGTTGGCTATCTCTCCGTTGCTTAGTTGTATTTTTTCTGGATCTTTGATCTGTTTTTTTTCATTTGGGCCATTGTTTTTTGTCTTAATGTGCCTGTTACATATGAGGGGTGGAAAGTTAGGTATTCACCAGGGCTGGGCAACCCATGTTGCTTTGTTGTGGTGCTGGGAAAGGGTACAAGAGGGAACAAAGGCACTTGCTCTGCTCTCTACCAGCTTTCAGTCACTTCCCCCACTTTCCACCAGCAAATTGGGCCCTTCTGGTGCTGATTCTCAGATGGATTGGCTTGTGTACATTCTAGAACCCTGTGGGTCTCCCCAACAAAATCTCTTGTGAGGCTAGGAGTTTTTCCTGTTGCCACCTCAACCCCCACAGGTGTTTTCAATCAGTGATTTGAGGCCTTTTTCCCCCCATGCTGGAGCCCTGGGTTGCACAGTTTGTCTTTCCCCCAAATTGTTCCTCCTGGTTTATCTGCATGTGAATGTGGGACTGCCTGCTACACCAGCCACTGCATAGCCTTGCCAGCAGGATGTGGAACATCCTGCTCCACAATTCAGTGCTAGGTTTGCTAGCCACCGCCGCCTTGCCACTTGTCCTCTCCATGCACCTGTCTCTGCCCCTCCTACCAGTCTGGGTGAGTGTGTTTTCTTTAACTCCTTGGTTGTCGGACTTCCATACAGTTTGATTTTTTGTCAGTTCTGGTCATTTTTTGCTTTTAAAATATTGTCCTTCTTTTGGTTGTGCGAGGAGGCAAAGTGTGTCTACCTATGCCTCCATCTTGGGCAGAAGTCTCCAAATTAATTTGAATTTTAGTTAAAAACTATACCAAGTGATTCATTTCTTGGGGAGGAAATAGTATTTGTAGATTTGGGGACCAGGAGGGAATGTTGGTCCTCTAAACTTCCCTACTGACTTACAAAGCAGAAATTGAAATGATTATCTTCTATACAGAAATGATGAACTTGTCATAAATGATGAACTTGTCATAAATGAGGAAATGTCACCTAACAGACACAGTGAGGCATGAGCAAACTGGACTGGTAAGTACAGGGAGGAAAGCCAGGACTGGGTAGGCCAGGGCTTCAGGAAGAGCTCCCATGAGGGTCTTTAATAGCATATGTAAGCTCAGGAGTTGAAACTTGTTTGTGAAAAGTGAGCCCATGCAAGAACAATATGGAGGGAAGGACAGCGCTCAGCAGTCTAAAAGATAGGTGATGTTTCTTCTTAGGTGACTGGATAATGCTATAGACCACTTCACCTCTAAAGCTGATTCCAGTGTTGGGGGACTGGGTAATGGAATGTTTTGGTTTCAAGGAGTCAAGCACCAAATCAAACTTCCTTAGGCAGTAAAATATTTGGCTGAATTAACTGAAATGTCCAAAGGCAGGATTTTAGGAATAGCTGGATCCAGATGCTCAAAAGATCATCAGGAACTGGTGGCATTTCTTCTCTTGACTCAGCTTTCCCAGAACTGAACGTAAGCTGGCAACAGGTCCTACAGAGTTTCAAGCTTATATCAGCCCAATAACTTAATAACACCAGCATGAAGAAAGCCAATCTTGGTCAATATTGTAATACTTTATTGACCCAGCTTAAGTCACATGTCTATTCTGTAATTACTGATTTCCAAGCCCTCAGAGGGCTCTGATTGGCCAGCAAGGGCCATGTGTTCACCCCAAGAGGGAGAATCTGTATGTAGTCAATTCCACCAGAAAGACACAGTCAGAAAGTAAAGTTAGGGCAGTCTGTCTATCAGAGGATGACAAGGGTGCCAGTACCAGAACAAGGGGAGTAGATTTTGTTATACAAAAAAAAAATGTGGATTCTCTTTAGGATACAGCTCTCTGGTTGCTGATGCTAAGGGAATGGAGCTGGCTTCTGTGAGGAGAGTTTTGATCAGGGATTCCAGTCCATGGGTCAAAGTGAAAATCTGGATTTGAGTAAGAAGACAAATTGTAAACTTTAAAATAACATGGATAGTAAAAGTCCATGCTTGCTAGATATACATGAGAATGTCTTTTATTTACCACTGTCTCTCCAGTATCTCTTACTATGCCTGGCACACAGTAGCTATTCAATAAATATTTATTTATTCAATAAATAAATATTGTATAATGAGCAAATGTATATTACAATAACAACTGCTACTAATGTGATGATGATAACAACAGTGGTGTATGGACAATAAAATGAGCCAGCTAGTTAAGGAAAGCAGCCTACTCCTGCATTAGTATTAGCTAACATTTATTAATTTATTTTTGTATGCCAGTTACTATGTAAAGCATTTTATTTTCTGCATCTTATTTAATCTTCACAACAATCCTATAAAGGCAATGCTTTTATGAACCCCATTTTACAAATGAAGTTCAATGAGATGAAGTTAATTGCTCAAGGTTGTTTTACTAGTTAAGCTAGATTATAGCAAACCCTGAAATGTCAAGGTGCATGCAAATGGCAATAATTCCCTGCTCATGTCAAGTCCATTATGGGTTGATAGGGCAGGTTCTTCTACACAGTCATTCAGGAGTCACCAAGTCTCTTTCCATTATAGCTCCCTCCATGTCCAGGGCCATGTTCTGCTCCATTTCAGCCAGTAAAGAGGAAGGAGAATGAAATGTGGGGAATGCACCCTGGCTCTCAACCAGCTGGACCAGCAGGGGCACATCTCCCTGCTGCTCCCAGTCCACTGCTGTGGCCCCATATACATCCAAGAAGGGCTGGCAGTGTGGTTTCTCCATCTGTCAAGGGAAGGGCATATTGTACCTTTTTTTTTTTTGAGACAGGGAGGTGGGAAGCAAGAGAGAAAGAGAGGGAGAGAAACATCAGTGTGAGAGAGAAACATCAATTCGTTGCCTCTCATACATGCCCCAACTGGACACTGAACCCAAAACCCAGGCATGTGCCCTAACCAGGAATTGAACTGGTGACCTTTTGCTTTGAGGGACAACACCCAATCAATTGAGCCATACTGGCCAGAGCACATGTTGTGTGTTGATGATACAACAGTCACCTGCACTTGTAAATCCCCCTACATACAAGTCACACATGTACCACAGACATGCAGTTACACTGTCTTTTAACCTGGGCACCTTCATTGTCTTATTGTACCTCCTCCTGGAGTTACTCCACAACCCCAGTGAAGGAGATTTTGTGGGAGAGCTCTGGACTAGAGTTAGCACAAGCTGGAAACTTACATGGTGACCTGGGCTCTTCATCTCAATTAAATTCCACCCACAGACATTCTCTCTCCTGCAGAAACTCACAGTTGAAATAATTGAGTAATTTGATTCTAAGGAGATTTGGGAATATTAGTTGACTGAATATGAAATGTGCCTTCTAAACCATCCCCCTTTCCAGTTTCTTTGATCATGAGATTTGCTCTCAACCTTACACACAGACATTCTGAGATTTTTTCTTTTGGTCAGGTTAATTAAACCCGTCTTTAATTTTTTTCTTTTTCCAATTCTGTCTGAGTGCTGGGGAGAAGATCCAGACTCCAATCTCTGGTGGCATTTGTCATGGAATATTTCAGACATTAAGAACCAGAAACCATTATTGTAGGGGACCCAAACTCCCAGTGCCTCTGCTAATTTCAGGCTACAAGATTTCATACCTCATTGGTTTAGAAAATTCAAATTGGGAGAGGGTGGCCCAGTTAAAAGAAAACTGAACAATAAAAATATAAGGAAATTGGGTATTTAAACATTCAAAGTAATTGATATTGAAGAAGTATGACATACTAGAATTATATCCATACAGTCTACTGCCCACTAGTTTGGACATCCACATAACCATAACCTAAAATTATGAAGGGGTTCATTACAGATGTGGTCAGACCCAATGGTCTTCATTCCATATATCAAAAGTCCATATGCTCAAAAAAACCCTTGTCTTTGTGTCCCTATATTTCTAAAGCAAAAGGTAGAGATCTGATATTTTTCATATTTGATGACAACTTCTAAGGCATTTTGCCCTAAAAATTCCACATTAAACACAAGAGTTAGAAAAATATAAAAAAGGTTGAAATCCCATCCAGACAGCCAGAAGTAAAAAAATGAAAAACGATGCTCTTAACCAGGAAAAGGCCCTGGCTGGTGTAGCTCAGTGGATTGAGCATGGGCCTGCAAAGCAAAGGATCGTGTGTCGATTCCCATTGAGGGCACATGCCTAGGTTGCAGGCCAGTTCCCAGGAGGGGACACATGAGAGGCATACATTGGTATTTCTCTCCCTCTTTCCTTCCCTTCCCCTCTAAAGGTGAGTAAATAAAATCTTTTTTCCCCCCAATTTTTTATTTAATAATTTTTCAAGTACAGTTTTCTGAGCAAATAAAATCTTTAAAAAAAAAAAGAACCAGGAAAAGGTTATGGAAAGGAAGACAGAAAACCTGTTTATATTTATGGCTGGTGGAAGCTGTTAGAAGGATTGCCCCCCAGATTGGACACACACAGCTGCCTCTCCTGATTGCTTAAAAGGTACTGCTTGCCTAACTTCAACATGAACCTCAGGTAATGCACAACCGCCCCCCAGCCCCAAACCAAACCAAATCAAAAGAGAACAAGTAAAACACAGAATGTGAGCAGAAGTCCTAGAAGCTTTGATTCACATCACCTTCGCAGACTCAAATGTCGCTTCAATAACCCTGACGCCCTGCAGTCTCCCATCTGTTCTTTCTTTAGCCTGAGGGTTTCTCAGCCTCAAGTGGCAGAGAAGCACTGTTTGAACTTCACATCCCTCTTCTGTATATACCCAGTGTGTTTTTCTCTTCTTCACCTTTCATTCTGGGGGCACCAATGGCTTTTGATTTGAGCACCTCTAGTACCTGGCTCATCTCTATGGAAGTTATCACCTTCCATTGTGCACACACAAACATAACTAAATATGTGCACACACATACATAACTGAAGTATGGTTTAGGGACTGGTTGTGTTCTGTATCATAACCTAAACATTTTTCTTTTTTATTATATTTTTTCCATTACCATTTAGCCCCCTTATCTCATTCCCCTTTGCAATTACCACTCTGTTGTGGACATCTAAGAGTCCTTTTTTCTTTTTGTTTAGTCCCTCCACCCCCAGCACATCCCCCTTTACCTCTTATCCTGCTCTCTGTGTATGGGTCTGTCTTTATTTTTCTTATTAATTTAGTTTGTTCATTAGATTCTACATTATGAGTGAAATCATATAGTATTTGTTTTTCTCTGACTGGCTTATTTCACTTAGCATAATGTTCCCCAGGTTCATCCATGTTGTTGCAAAAGGTAAAATTTTCTTCTTTTTTATGGCTGAGTAGTATCCCATTGTGTAAATGTTCCATAGTTGTTTTACCCACTCATCTACTGATGGACACTTGGGCTACTTCCATATTGTAAAAAATGCTGCAGTGAACATAGGGGTGCTTATATTTTGGGTTCCTTCAGATATATTCCCAGAAGTAGAATCTCTGGGTCAAAAGGCATATCCATTTTTAATTTTTTGAGATATCACTATATTGCTTTACACAGCGGTTGCACCAGTCTGTATCCCCACCAACAGCACAAAAGGGTTCCTCTTTCTCTGCATCCTCACCAGCATTTGTTGTTTGTTGATTTATTGGTGATAGCCATTCTGACGGGTGTGAGGTGATATCTTATTGTGGTATTAATTTACATTTCTCTTATGATTAGTGATGATGAGCATCTTTTCATATCTATTGACCATCTGTATGTCCTCTTTGGAGCTACATCTATTCAGGTCTTCTGACCATTTTTAAACTGGATTATTTGTTTTTTGTGTGTGTTGGGTTTTGTAAGTTCTTTATAAATTTTGGATATTAACCTCTTACCAGGTGTATCAGTGAATATGTTCTCCCATTCTGTGGGTTGTCATTTAATTTTGTTGATGATTTCCTTTGCTGTGCAAAATCTTTTCAGTTTGGTGTAGTCCCATTTGTTTTTTCTTTTGTTTCCCTTGCCTGGGGAGATAGATCTGATAAAACATTGCTATGAGCAGTGGGCAAGATTTTACTGCTTATGATTTCTTCTAGGATTTTTATGGTTTCTGGTCTAATATTTAAGTCCTTAATCCATTTCGAATTTATTCTTGTGTGTGGAATAAGAAGATGGACAAGTTTCATTTTTTCTGCATGTATCTGTTCAGTTTTCCCAACACTATTTATTGAATAAATTATCTTTAGCCCATTGTTTGTGCTTACTTCCTCTGTCAAATATTAATAGACTGTAAAGATGTGGGTTTACTTCTGGGATCTTTATTCTGTTGTATTCTATTTTGTTGATCTATATGTCTTTTTATGCCAGTACCATGCTGTTTTAATTAGAATGGGCTTATAGTATAGTTAGAATATTAGGCAGTGTGATTCCTCCAACTTTGTTTTACTTTCTCAAGATTGCTGTTGCTATGTGGTCTTTTGCGGTTCCATATAAATTTTTGAAATACAAGTTTTAGTTTTGTATATGCATCATTGAAATCTTGGTAAGAATTGCATTGATCTATAGATTGCTTTGGGCAGCATGGGTATTTTAATGATGTTAATTTTTGCTATCCAGGAACACTGTATGTGCTTGTACTTATTTGTATCTTTTTCAATTTCTTTCTTCAGGGTCTTATAATTTTCTGAGTACAGGTCTTTTACACCCTGGTTAAATTTATTGCTAGGTGTTTTATTGTTTTTGAAGCAATTGTGAACGGAATTGCTTTCTTAATTTCACTTTCTGATAGTTCATTTTGGCATATAAAATGCAACTGATTTCTTGATATTAATTTTGTATCCTTCTACTTTGCTGAATTTGTTGATCAGTTGTAGTAGTTTTTTTTTTTTTTGGTGGATCTTTGGGGTCCTCTATGTACAGTACATGTTACTTGCAAATAAAAATAGTTTTATTTCTTCCTTTCCAAAATGAATGCCTTTTATTTATTCTTCTCGCCTGATTGTTATGACTAGGACTTCTAGTACTATGTTGAATAAAAGAGGTGAAAGTGGATATCATTGTCTTGTTCCTGATCTTAAGGGGAAAGCTTGTAGTTTTTGCCCATTAAGTATGATGCTGGCAGTAGGTTTGTCATATATGGCCTTTATTATGTTTAGGTATGTTCCCTCTATTCTTACTATGATGGACTTTTTTATCATAATGGGTGCTGGATTTTATCAAATGCTTTTCCTGCATCTATTGATATAATCATGTGGTTTTAATCTTCATTTTTTATGGGGTGAAGCACTTTGTGAATTTTGTACCAACCTTGCATTCCAAGAATAAATTCCACTTGATAATGGTGTATGATCTTTTTGATGTATTGCTGTATTAAGTTTGCTAATATTTTGCTGAGAATTTTAGCACCTGTATTAATCTGGATATTGGCTTATTATTTTCTTTTTTGTATTGTCTTTACTTAGTTTTGGAATTAGGATAATAATCATCTCATAAAGTGAGTTTGAGAGTCCTCCCTCCTTTTTAATTTTTTGAAATAGGTTGAGAAGGACAGGTGTTAGTTTTTCCTGGAATGCTTAGAAAAATTCACCTGTGAAGTTATCTGGCTCAGGGCTTTGGTCGGTAGTTTTTAAATTACTACTTTAATTTCATTAGGTATAATCTGTCTATTCAGATTACTTGATTCTTCCTGATTTAGTTTTGGAAGATTGTAGGTTTCTAGGAATTTATCCATCCAGGTTATCTAATTTTTTGGCAAATAGTTGTTCACAATATTTTCTTACCATTCCTTATATTTCTTTGGTGTCAGTTGTTATTTCTCCTCTTTCATTTCAGATTATATTTATTTGGGTTCTCTCTCTTTTTTTCTTGATGAATGTAGTCAAATTTTTTTGTCAATCTCATTTATCTTTTCAAAGAAATAGCTCTTTTATCAATTTCTTTTGTGTCATTTTTTTAAGACTCTATTTCACTTATTTCTGCTCTGCTCTTTATTATTTTCTTTCTTCCACTCACTTAAGGCTCTTTTTGGTGTTCTTTTTCAAGTTCTTTGAAATTAAAGTTAGATAATTTATTTGAGCATTTTCTTGTTTTTTGAAATTAGACTGTAACTCTATGAATTTACCTCTTAGAATTGCTTTCCCAGTGTCCCACAGATTTTGGATTGTTGTGTTCTCATCTTTATTTGTTTCAAGGTATCTTTTGGGTTCTTCCTTGATTTCACTGTTGACCCATTAATTTTTTAATAACATGTTATTTAGCTTCCATGTCATTGTGTATTTTTTCACTGTTCTTCTTGTAATTGATTTCTAGCTTCATAGCATTGCAGTCAGACAAAATGCTTAATATGTTGATAGGATTTTCAATCTTCTTAAATTTATTTAGACTTGTTTTATGGTATATCTTAGTAAGTGTTCCATGTGTACTTGAAAAGTATATATATTCTGCTACTTTGGAGTGAAATGCTCTGAAGATATCAATTAAATTCATTTCATCTAATGTGTTGTTTAAGGCTGGAATCCACAACCTCTGAGCTGTGGACATGTACTGGTCTGTAGCCTGTTAGGAAGTGGGCCACACAGCAGGACGTGAGCGGCAGGCCAGGGAGGAAAGCTTTGCTTGCATTACTGCCTGAGCTCTGCCTCCTGTCCCCTCCACCCACTGGTCCATGGAAAAATCTTCAATGATACTGGTCTCTGATGCCAAAAAATTGGGTACTGCTGGTTTAATGGCACTGTGTCCTTGTTGATTTTTTTGTCTGGAAGATACATCCATTGGAATCAGTGGAGTGTTAAAATCTACTACTACTGTATTTCTGTTGACCTCTCCCTTTATGTCCATCAAGATTCGTTTTACACATTTAGGTGTTACTATTTTGGGTACATAAATATTTACTAGGATTATATTTTCTTGTTGGATTTTCCCTTTATCATTATATAATGTCTTTTTTTGTCTCTTAATATAGTCTTGGTTATGAAGTATATTTTGTTAGGTAACAGTATTGCTACCCCAGCTTTTTTCTCCTTTCCATTTGTATGACATATTTTTTCCATCTTTTAACTTTTAGTCTGTGTGTATATTTCAGTCTGAGGTGGGTCTCTTTGAGACAGGACAGCTATGGGCCTTGTTTTCTTATACATCCAGCTACCCTATGTCTTTTGGTTGAGGCATTAAAGCAATTTACATTTACGGTGATTATTGATAGATATATATTTATTGCCATTTTATTTTTAAACTAATTTCCTTCTCCTTCTTGTTCTCCTTGCTCTTATTCTTGTTCTTGCCCTTCTTGTTCTTGTTCTTCTTTCTTTTCTTCTTCCTCTTCTTTCTTCAAGCAAGCCTTTCAATATTTGTTGCAGTACTGGTTTTGTTCTAAAAAAAACTCCTTTAGCTTTTTCTTGTCTGGAAAGTTCCTTATTTCTCCTTTAGTTTTATGATAGCCTTGCTGGTTAAACTAGCCCTGGTTGAAGGTCCTTGTTTTTCATCGCCTTGAGTATTTCATGCCAATCCCTTCTGGCCTGGAAGGTTTCTGTTGAGAAATAAGATGACAGCTTAATTGGGTCTCCCTTGTAGGTAACTACCTGCTTTTCTCTTGCAGTTTTTAGGATTATCTGTTTCTCTTTAAGCTTTGTCATTTTGATTATAATATGTTCTGGTGTAGGCCTTTTTGGGTCCATATTGCTTGGGACTTTATGCACTTCCTAGACTTGTGTGTCTTTTTTCTTCACCAGGTTAGTGAAGTTCTCAGTCATTATTTCTTCAAATAGGTTCTCTAACCCTTGCTCACTCTCATCTCCTTCTGGTGTTCCCATGATGCGGATGTTGTTATGCTTCACATTGTCCCAAATATTTCTTAAGCTCTTCTCATTTTCTCAAAAAAAATTTTTTTTGCTTCTCTGCTTGATTGTTTTTTCTACCTTATCTTCTAAAACACTGATAGGGTACTCTGTTTCATCTAACCTACTATTCATTCTTTCTGGTTTATTATTTATTTCAGATATTGCATTCTTTATTTCTGACTGGTTCTTTTCTATTGTTTCTAAGTGTCTTTTTTCATGCTCTTGAGTATCTTTATAATCAGTACTCTAAACTATATATCTGATAAGTTACTTGCCTCCATTTCATTTAGTTCCTCTGGAAAATTCTTTTTTTCTTTTATTTAGGGCCCATTTCTTTGTCTTCCCATTTTGGCTGCTTCTTTGTATTTGTTTCTATGTATCAGGTAGATCTGCACAGACTCTAGTTCAGACCTATGTCAGATGCTGCCTGTGACTGGCCTTGGGCAACCAGTTTGTGGCTATCAGTGATCCACAATTTGTGGCTATCTCTGCTGGTCCTGAGTGTGTACAGAAAGAACCAGGATGGACACCAAGGTGGGATTTTACCATTAGCCATCTGGGAGAGTGCCAGCTAAGTCTCAGAGCTCCCAGAAATCTCCTTTGCCCGAAGGTTTTCTGTTAGGCTTTGTCTCCAAAATAGTCTCCAGCTGTACTCTTCAGCAGCCAGACTTAAGATCCATAGGGTGGGGCTGGAGCGATACCTGTGGGCAAAGCTGTTGCTTCCCCTCAGGCTATCCTGTATGGAGTGAAGTTCTCCCCCTGAGAAAGATGGCTTCTGAAGTATGTGGAATGACTTAGCACAGAGATCTTGGCAGCTATTCCTTCAGTTCTCTCCCTCTCTCTGGGGTTGTAAGAGCCACTAACCCCAGACTCTCCTCAAGCATCTCTAGTCCAATCTGCACTCCCTCTGCCAGAGTCCAGGGTAACTGGCTGAAAATGAAATTTTGTGTGTTGGCCCTTTAAGAGGTTCTGTGTATCTCTAGCCATCTCTCCCTGGTGGACAGAAAGCCAAATGGTATTTGGGTTCCATTATCAGTTCTGGTGCTGTAGGTTGGGGAGCCCAGTTTGGGGTTTAGACCTCACACTTCTCAGAAGACCCCCCCCCCCCAGCCCCCGGCCANTCTAGCCATCTCTCCCTGGTGGACAGAAAGCCAAATGGTATTTGGGTTCCATTATCAGTTCTGGTGCTGTAGGTTGGGGAGCCCAGTTTGGGGTTTAGACCTCACACTTCTCAGAAGACCCCCCCCCCCCCAGCCCCCGGCTACTGAAATATCCCTCCGGAGCTTCAGTTGCTGCTTGTGGGAGCTCAGCCAGACCTTTCGTGCCTCTGTGCTCCCTACTAGTCTCAATGTGATGAAGTGGTTTCTTTCATATTTCCTTGGTTATGAGGCCTCTCTCCAGCTAGTGATCAGTTGGTTATTCAGGATAATTTTTCTTTAATTTAGTTGTAGTTTCAGTTTGGCCCTGGGAGGAGGTTAGTGTAGCTCCTACCTGCTCAACCAGTATCTTGGATCCTCTGATTCACAACCTAAGTATTTTTAACATTCCTGTTTTAGGTAACCTAATTTGTGCTAAGGCTTTGGTAGCAGAAATACCTGGGTGATAACAATATATTTTCTCAAGCTACTATGGCCATCAAAAAATTCAAACTTTCAATACCAATAGGGCAAGTTAATTAGTCCTCGTGGGATACTTATTTGTGTTCTATTTTTAGCCATGGTTTTGAATTTTTATTCAAATTTTTATTCAAATTTTTATTTTTCTTGGTTCAGTGGTTTTCAATTGACCAACAATACATATTATTTTACAATAAATACGTTAGTTCAAACATGGGAACCATAGTGTTCCCATGTCTTAGTACATAGTGTTCAGATTTGGGAGGAACATACCTGCCCTTCCCAGGGCCTAGGAGTCATTACCCAGCCCATGTATGACTCATTCCTATTTTTTATAACTTGTCCATGGCAATTAGTTTAGCTCTAGTCTTGTCACTCATGTTGATCCATTGACATTTAATTGTGAACTTGGGCTGGAATTTTGGGGAAAGGGCTGCCCTCTCTCCACAGGGCTATACAATTGGAGTTCCAAAAGTCCAGACGATAGATAGAGCCTGTCTGAGAATAGCACTAGGCAAAGAAATATAGACCCAAGGGCCAGAGAGAATGAAGTCCCACATTCTGGGACTTCGCACCACATGTGTGACCTTACAACCAATGAGGCAAAGGCCAGGAATATTTCTTCTTTCAAAATTAAGCCTATTTGAGCTGATTTTCTAGTTATTCAAGCTGAAACAACTCTGGCTAGCAAACTGTCTTAAAACTTCTTTAGAATAGGAGTGTGATACATTTGCATGGTTAGTACTAACTACTTACTTTCTTTCCCAGAAGTGGGTGACACTTCTCCACCAGTTGACATTGGATGTGTCATTTGTGTTTTCTTTGAGGAAGAAATGCTCTGAACAGCAGGATCAGTGATACAACTTTCTTTGACCAATGAAATGCTAGCTCCAAGCAAGAGCTTGAAGAGCCCATGTGAGCTTTTCTTCTGCCACAAGCAATGAATATTTCAGGTGCTCATTCAGCCTGGGTACTGCAATGTGAAGACACTTGGAGTGGAGCCACTGCTGACCCACAACCAACAACACAGAGCAGAAGCAAGAAATAAATCTCATACAGTTGTAAGTCATGAAGATTTGGGGGCTTCTTTGTTTTCACAGCCATAAGTAATTGACGTATTTTGCCTTCATCACGCCTAGTAGTTGAGGGGATTCACCCCTCAACTCATGTTCCAACATGCACTTGTGAGTGAACACCCATGCACACACACATATCCAAATCCCTTATCTTTGCAGTGGCATTTTCTTCCATGGTAACAAGTAGACCTGGAATAGGAGAAACATTTCAAACCCTCTGTACAGACTTAAAATGATAAAGTGGGCTGGAAGAGAACACTGTGGTAGGTGCTGTAAAGCAGATGAAATAGTGCATCCACAAGCTGGCTTCAGGAACCAGCACAGACACCACCCGCAGCCCTATTACCTGCTGACTGGGCTGCAGCAGAATGCAGGTCTATGGGAGGGAATTTGAGAAGCTTATTTAATCTTTGATCACTGCAGAGGCAGCGCAGCTCTGGCTTCCTGTATGGTTGTTTGTGATTAGAATGAACTTTAAATCTATTAAATCAACCTCTTTGGTAAACCAGGCAGATAGCATCACCGCTCTCATCATTGAAGGGGGAGGCAGAGCCCCATGATACACAAGAAATAAACAGATACATAGAAGACTTCAGAATGTGCCATATGCCATATGAACTGAGGTGGTAAAGGATGTGGGATGAGAGTGGGGGAGCTCCTGTAAACAACTATGTCAAGAAAGGTGTGTTTGAGGAAGTTTAGAGCTGAATGATGGAGAGGTGGGAAATGAGAAGGGAAGAGTGGTCCAGGCAGAGAGAAGGGCAAGTGCAAAAACCTGATGCAGCAAATGCTAGTGTTGACCCATACCTGAATTTCTCCTCTCTTTCCTAGGTACATGGTTAGATGGTTTCCAGTCCCTAACAGGCCCCATAATTGAGTTCTAGCCAATGGCACTGAGTGAAAATGATATTTATAATTTCCCATTCTGGCCCCTCAAGTGTTCCTCCATGCCCCTACCTTGGGAATCAGCTATTGCAGCCCTCAGAAAACATGCACTGAAGATGGCCAAACCCTGGTCAGCTCTTCAGCCTTTGAAGGATATTTCACTCTGTTCACTGACCTGCATTGGTCTAAGATGCAAATGAGCAAGAAATAAACATATTGTGCTAAGTTCTTAGGCATTTGGGGGATATTTTCAGAGAAGCTAGTAATAATCATTCTGTTTTACAATATCCTGAGGTAGGGAAGCACTTTATGTGGTCTTTGAATAGAAAGAAAGTCCTTGTAGTCCCTAGAAAATCTACTCTTTTCTCAGAGTGAAGCAAAGAGGCTTCCTGGGCCCTGGCTGGCGTAGCTCAGTGGATTAAGCACGGGCCTGTGAACTAAAGGATCACGGTTCAATTCCCAGTCAGGGCACATGCCTGGGTTGAAGGCCAGTTCCCAGCAGGGGACACATGAGAGGCAAACACACATTGATATTTCTCTCCCTCTCTCCTTCCCTTCCCCATTAAAGATAAATAAATAAAAATCTTTAAAAAAAAGATGCTTCCTGGGTGCCTTGGTTCCTCTACGTTGTTGACTCCCTTCACTGTGCTAACCTACCATGAACTTCACTGAAGTCTGAGAATCAACAGCCAATGAACTCATTTGTCAGACAAACAAATTGAATAAAAAAACATTCTGAGTTTCAGCTTCTTCTAAGACTTGGAGAAACATGGTTGTTCTGTATCCACCTTTTCCATGGCAGGAACTGACTGAAGCTGGTGTACGGTTGGTGACAGTCTTCCTGTTTTTTATTCCTCTTACTCTCTGTATACTTTATGCTATGCCCTTATTTAACAAACACTTAGCACTTGCTGTGTGCTAGGGACTACAGGTTTTGCAAATATTAACTCATATAAAGAGCTTAACAACTGTGTGAAAGGCTATCATTTTACCATTTTACAGATGAAGAAACTGAGGTAGTCAAGAAACTTGCCAAAGGTCACACAGTGAGTGGTGCAGTGGGGATTTGAACCCAGGTGGTCTGATCTTCACATGTCCGCTCTTCATCAATGCATTTGATGCCTTTTGTTGCTTGCCTGGTATTTGTGCTTGTGGCCCTTTAATAAACAAGTTCATTTTTTTCTTCAGGTGAATGAAACACAGCTGCCATTCAACCTTTGTTATTTCCCTTCTAAATTCCTACTTACTAACTGTGTAATTCTGATACCTTCCTTCCCACCTGTGGCTGCGCTGCTTCCTGCATGAGAAGGTGGATGCGTGATGTCCTCTGAGCCCCTTTCCTAAGCAAAGTTAAGAGAAGCTTGGAAGCTAATTGCAAATGTTAGCTACAACACCTTGCAAGAGGCTATATATGGGAGGGAGCCTCATCAACTACAAGGTTGACAAGTAACCTGTGTGTCATCTCAAATGATTCTCTGTCCATCCTTGACATTCAGAGCTCTCAGAGTCCCCATGTCTTGAAAGATTGTCACCTTCATTCTCCCAACTACTAAGCCTCGACTACATCATCTTTCACTGTGACTGTTTCTTCTTTGAAGCACTCCGTGGAAATACCCTAAGAGAAGTGACTTTTTACCTTTTCCTCCCAAAACTGAAATATCGAAGCTCTTCAGAGAGTGACTTTCTTTGGAGTTCATGGAAGCCTATGGGACGATTTGGTCTCGAGTTCTCCAAGATTCACAGAAAGGATGTCAGTGGACCTGAAGTAAGAAGTTATCTGAACCAATTTTTCACTTGATACAAAAAGTGCTACCATCGCATCATGACAAAGAAGCTGCTCTGCCTGAACTGTAATATGCCTTAGTGGAAGGAAGCTTGTTACTTGCCAGCCCCAGACAGCAGGATTTGGAGCCAATTCTAACTTCCATTCATTGGTCTTGCTTCTATCCCTTGGTCCACATGTAATTCAGAAACTTAATTCATTCTTTCTGTCTCTGTCTCTGTCTCTCTCCTCTTCTGACTTTACTTTGTCCTAATCCTTAACCATGACATATTAGGTGCTGTCTGAAACCCTGTCTGTATTACGCCTTTTGAATTCTTATGGAAGTAATAAGAGGTTGAGAAAAGGTAAGTGGAGGATCTTCTTCCCTAGTCCTAATATTTTAATTATGCATTTGCATTCTTTAATTTAAAAGTAAATTACCTGTGGAGTAACAAGCATGAGCTGCTCTTCTGCTCTCCATTTGCTTTTTCTGGATCAAGAAAAACAACCCTTTGTTTAGATCAGGAGTTTGAGAAATTTATGTATTTCCTTCCATTTGCATTCCCAGAGGAAGGGAAGCAAGTATTACCAGGGGCCTGACACTATGCTAAGTATTTTACCCTCATTATTTAATGGATTCTGCACAAAAACCTATGATCTGAACTGATACACACCCCCCCCACACACACACCTGTTTCACAGCTGATTAGAATAAGCATTAGAGAAATATATTTTCCAAGGTTGGAAAGTGTGGAGCCAGCACAGACCCCGACTGGCTAACTCTGGAGGTGAAGCTGCCCATAACTTGGCCATACTACCTTTATAGAATTTTGAATACAAAGAAATCCTACTCTGTATCAACTCAATCCAGGCAAAATCAAATGGAAAAGGGGATCAACACCCCTTGGTCTTTTCCCATTAGCCAGCCAGAAGTGTTCAATCTTGACAATCCCTCTTCAAAAGTTCTGAACCTTTTTCCTCCCATTTCCAAGGAGCTACATTTGGCATCCAATAAATGACCTGAGTCCCTACAATTGCTAGTTTAGTTTCCACAGCCTCCTAATGAAAATTTAAAAGTAGCTGGTATTATCTGCAAACGTTACTCACTAGTTCTCTGGGAATGAGGACCTAAGTCAGAGGAAACTCTCTCTCCAAGCCATAATTCACCTTCTATCTGGGCAGTTCATGGACACAGGCACCCTGACCCATGGTCATTAATACCAGAGACTGGGGGATGCACCCTGGTTTACAAATGCCACCAGGGCAGAGAAGGAAGAGGCCTTGAATAAATAGTCAAATGTGAGAAATGTTGCACTCATTGTGGATCGCTTTATTGATGTTCATTGACATGGTGACCTTTCTTTCGATTGTTCATGAACCAGGAGAATTAATCTTATTAAATTTTCTTTTCTAATAACTGAAAAAATTAATTTTCCATATTATAAAATTTAAATGCACAGCCTCATGAGCCAAGTTTTAGCAATTTAAACTAGTTTACCCAACTGCATTTCTGGGCTCTGAAATGCTGTTTTCCTGGTGGGAAAGGGCAGGATCTGGTGGAAGACTGGCACTGTTGGTTGTGCTCTTACTATGATTGCTGGTTCTTCGATCATAAAAAGCTGAAACTTCTGTAGAATTGTTAGAATTTTCCAGAAAAGTCAAGGTGTACTGAGACCAAAAAAAGCTTTATTTTTTCTGCTGATGAATTTCCAAAACCTGCCTATTCAGACTGTGTGTCACTCTTGCCCTTCTCCTCCTTACTAAGCTCATCCTGGCCCTAGTTTCTAAAACAATAGCCAGAGGCCTCTAAATGGATGAGTCTTAGAATTAAGTTTACCATCTAGACTCTAGAATTGGGTGACTCAGGAATTATCTTTTAGGTTGCTATCATAATCTCTTTTATGGCCAAATTTGGCTCATGTTCTTGAGCTGCCCTAGGCAACTCAGCTGCCTCCTAATAACTGAGCAGTCATGTTGTTCCTACATTCCCCCCACCCTCAACCATTTTAGCTCAAGCTGCAGAATTCATTTTTCTGTCTTGGTCCCTGCCTCATTGCCTAGTTCCTCTGCCCATGGTAAAGTTTACCATCATGGTAACTAGATAACTCTGGCCTTAAGCTATCTCCCATTTGCTAGCTCTTTCAGGACTGGACACATGCTCTGGGAGGGTTTTTTCTGGGCCCTTTAATCAGTTGTTTGCCTGACTGCTACATGTCAGCTCTTTCACTACTATGTAGTATCATTGTTTCAGAATGATGGTGGAGACCCTATCCCTTTGGAAACAGTGTGTCACCAGCAAGGAAAGAAATCCAGAATTGGCCTTTATGGATTGATTATTTCCTCCAGATTCTACTCTACACCAGAATAGAAGCCATTACCAATCTCCAGGATCACATCTGCCCGTCTGCCATGGATGCCTTTTCACCAAGAAGAGTGATGTCTGACCAAAACCTATGTGGTTGGCAATTCCAGTCCTGGCTCTTTTGGTTTTAAAAAGCAGAGGCATTTTCAATATTGCTAACACACAGGGACTTATACTTTATTTCAAGGTTTCTGGGCGGGGGGGTGGTCACAGGAATCATAGTAGGAATGAAATCTATCAGGCCTCGCAGAAAAGGATCTATTGGGACTGAAGCAGCTTGATCACCCATGGTGACAATTTCTCTCTCTACCGATTGGTTTCCTCTGTTTATTCACTCATGTGGTGAACAACCCTTTTAACTTTGACATATGTGGTCCTTAGGGGCCACTGAAGCAGACAACCATTGTTGGCCACACTTTTGATCATGTTGACTCCATAATGACCTTTTAGCTCAATTCCCAAATCTGCCTTAGAAGGAGATATGGTCAGGGAGACAATGGCTGTTGAGAACAGTGATTTATTTTTCTAGTTTTCATCCTGAGAATGTGAGGATGTAGAAGTGGTGGTCAAACTGGGCACTGACCAAGTCAGAGGTCCTGAAAGGGGAATGATCTCAATTTGGGTTAAGAATTAAAGTACAAGGCCTAGATATACTACATGTCCTGAAAAGCATAGTTGAAAAAAGACAAAATTTGAATAAAAATGAAATGATTGGAAATACTAGAGCAAGAAATTTGGGAAGAGTGACCCTACACTGGGGTCTGTCTAAGTACTGCTACCCTAGAAAGTGACACTGGAACTGGAGGACTCAGTTTCAAGTTTCAGCTCCTCAAAGAACCAGCAATGGGTTTGTCTGCCAATCAGGGCTTCATGAAAGTTCTGGTTAAAGTTGCCTGAAGATCCTCTTTGTTTCTCATGGGCTCTTAGGGACCCCAACTTCTTAGTCATATTACTTCTACCCTGTGTGATCATTTAGATAAATCAGTACTCAATTTGCTTTATATGCTGCCCTCTCTGAATTCCATATATTGTGCACATTTCTTAGGCTGCCTCTTCTCCAGTGAATCTTTGTGAGACTCCTGTGATTTTACCTTCTCTGTGCACATAAAATCATTAAGAATAAGAAGTAGAAGAAGGGGAGAGGGAGAAAGAGAAAGAGAAAGAGACATGAGGACAGAGGAGGATGATCAGGCCCTTGATGTTCACAACACCCAGGTAATGCACTGGTCGATGGAGTTAGAGAGGCAAGTAAAACTAATTTTGGCCCCAATCTATTTGGGAGATATGACAGTGATTTATATACAACAATGTGTGTAATTGGTGCCTCCACAGAGGATTGCAGAAGATGCTGGTGGACAGAGAAGAGGGATGACTTACTGGGTAATTCTAGAAAAGCTTGACCGAAGAGGTGACATAAGAATAGGCACTTAAAGGATGAAAAAGAGTTCATCAGTTAGAGAAGGAAGGAAAGACATTCTAGGAAAAAAAACTTGTGTAAATGCATGGCTGTGGGGAGGGCATAACAACTATCAAGCAGAACCTTTTATATGGAAGTAACAGAAAACACATTCAAACTAACGTAAACAATAGCAGCATGACTCACCTAAGTCAAAAGGGATTATTAATTTATGTAACTGACAAATTCAGGAACATATTAGATTCAGGAATGACTGGATGCAGGTATTCAAACAATATCATCATCATTCTCTCTCTCATTTTTGCAGACACACTAATGCTCACACATAGGATTTCTAAAGCTTTCTCTCTTCTCTTGTGCATGCTCTTTTTTGCATTTCTTCATTTATCTTTTTTTTCTATCACCTCTTCATAAGCAGACTTGCCTGTGTTCATGCACACATGCACACTTAAATTCCTGCACACTGTGATCTTTCTCATGCTGTCTTTGTCTAACAGGCAATTCTCATGCACAGAGTCTGTTCCTTCACCTTTTCTGTCTCTCTGTGTCTCAATCTCTCACATTGTCTCCTCTGCATTATTTTCCTCTGCAGATTTTTCTCTTTCCAAAGCTCTGTCTCTTTCATATTCAGTGGTTTTCAAATCCTTCTGGGACATTTGAAAATGGTGGGGGCAGTTTTAGGTTTCTCTCTACCAAGATACATCTCTCTCCTCACTTCCCCACTTACCTAGTTCAGTTCTGTCAGACCCTCCTCTGATAAATAGAGGATGGAAGATGTAGCGAAGTCAGTACCAAATGCAATCTCAGCTCTCATCAGGAAAAATGACTCTGAGAGGCTTTTCCAGCAAGAGCTAGGCACTTACTGTCACTACACAGCATCTTTGTGCTCTCACTATATCCACAAATTGATACCAGCAAATGCTACAACACAGACTTTGTAAAAAACACAACCCTGTAGTCAACTAGGCTCAGAAATAATCATTTAATGGTAACAGGGGAAAGTTTTAAAACTTATCTCTCTCTTTGTCACAGACTCTTCTGATGTGACTTACTTCTTTGTAATCATAACTGAAGTTTAACGTTTTGATGCTTTCACCTTACCCATCATTTTGGAGGAAATTTCGTTATGACTATTGTCCACTCTCACTAGTAAATTGACCCATCTGTGGATCTTGTATGACCTTCCATTCTCTAGGCTGAAGCCTGAGTTTCCCAGGGAAATGGGTGTGTCCATAGCTGAGTGTGGAGCTGAGGTGGCAATGTGTGTTGCTACATGTATATTTTTGCCATGTACAGACACCTGAACATGTGCTGTGTGTGCACCAGGGACCTGGTGTACTGGGTTGCCAGCTGTATCCAGAAAATGCATTTCTGAGAGTATCTGTATATATTTCTCTGAACAAAACTGAGTATTTGTGTGTGAACATTTATTTGGTTTTCTAGTGAGGGACATGCTATTCTGAAGATCAGTATAAAAGATATGAAGATAATTTTTGTTTTGGAACCTCAATTCTTCTAGTTGTGAGTAATAAAAATACAATGGCAATTAGATATTTTAGCTTCCTGTGAAAGAAAAATCAAGAAATGCACTCTCAGTTATCCCCATCTTCAGAGAACATGTATGTTACCTCAGGATAGACATTAAAGTGTGGGCAAGATTTATCTGGGCTTACCAGGTACACTCTTAGATGTTAGAAGTGACACAAAGGGAATCAAATAGAGTGCTGAGGGAGCTGGCAGGTACAGAAAGAGAAATAGGGGTTCTCCTCCAGGGAAGTCACGGTCTATGTTGATTGGCACTTCCCTTTGTTCCATCCTGCAGTGTGAACCCTTCAATGTTCCAAACAGAGGATAGGAGCAGGGTGTTCAAGGTTACCCACAGAACCACAGGACTAAAGCTTCCCTCTGAGTGTGGTTAGGTAGAATCTGTAGTTCGTGTTCCTCTGAGGGTGACTTCTGGTGTGTGTGTGTGTGTGTGTGTGTGTGTGTGTGTGTATTGGGTATGAATGCACACACAGACACAGCTCTGGGCCTGAGTCTGGCTAAGACCATGGGCCTGAATAAGAATGAGCATGATGTATGTGTGTGTGACTTTTTATGCATTCTGTCAGATGTGTATTTGGCCATGGGAGTATGGCTTCATGTGGCCATTGGTCTGTAGTAATGGTACTTTGTGTGACTTCACTCTGTGACAAATGACACCAGAATGCTGTCTGTTAACCATAATCTGGGCCAAGCTCAGGGATACAGAAGCACAGGTAAACCTGGTGATTGATATGCATATACTCACATGAATACACATGCACAGATACACAAAGAACCCTTCCTGTAGGCACAAACCATCTCCTGCTTGTAACACACATTCTACACAGTGATCACTCAGCTACAAGACACTTGCAGAAGGTTTAGATACAAAAGTCCAATCTTATTTCATATACAGTGGTTTACAATCCCCTAGGTGGCATTTGGAAATGAGGAGAAAAATAGATTCTCATATGACCTGTGTGTGCTAGAATATTTATTGTCCATGCTCAAAGAATGTTAATTCTCATAAGTTCACTATAGTCCAGCCCAGAATTAGCCCATCCAAAATGCCTATTATGCCGCTACCTAGAGAAACTGAAGAAAAACACAAAAACAGGCAAGCACATTGTTTAAATGCATCCCAGGACAGGCCACCTTCTACAATCATCTAAACATATAGATAGCTATGTCCCATGCAATACCACAAAAGCACAAGCAAGATGAAAAAATATAGGCAGTCATACATGATGCATATACAAAGAATCAAGCAACACATAGGTGAGGTGGTCAACTGAATCATTCAATGGAAAACTGAAGGGAATGTAACATGTTATTATATACCTAAAATATAGAACATTTTGGTAAAAATGGTCTAATCTGGAGAGTCCAAGATGGCTGCTGAGTAGCTGGAAGCTCCATCCACTTGCTCCCAGATCTGAATTGGCCTTATAACTAAACCACAGAGCAACCAACTCAAGAATCCAGTGGAGAGTGAGAGCATGTGTGATTTAGTGTGTATACAGATGAGAGTGTGGGGTGTGTGCATGAGTGGGCAAAAGCCTTCCTGCCTAGAGCACTAGGGAGGAGGCAGCCTTGGCTCTCCTAGCAAAGCAACTGCTGCCACTACTACCCAACCTGGCAGTTCTGGCTACACCGATTCAGGGCAGCTGCAGATCATTGGCTCAGAAGACATGAGCCCTAGAGTTGGAGCGAGATGACAGGGGAGGTGCTGGCTGCAGAAACAGCATGGCTGAAGCATGCCCACCTGTCCCTGAGAATCACTTGAAGGAGTGACAAGAGCACCCTGTCACTGCCCCCTGTTGTGGTATTTCTGGGGGACATTTCCCACCACCATCTGGGAGAGATTCAGAGAGAAATTTTATCTAAAACTGTCAGAAGCACTGACAGGCTCTGGCCAACCATAACTATGAGAGACTTAGTGATTTTGGGGGAAGGAGAACATGTGGAGAACAGCTACCCCCACCAAGTGCTCAGTGCTGCAGTGTGGGGGCCACACAGAAACTTTTAAAGGAAGAACTGAGGTAAGACTTGAGACTTGGCAGGAACCTGGTGCTCACATGCATGAGTGCACGTGCACAGCATCTCTGCAAACAAAGAACTCAGAGGGATAGAATCATGCTGAAGGTACTATGAGACCCAAATCAGCACAGCTGGTAAGAAGGGGACTGTGTGAGTGGAAAGTTTGAGCCTGAGTCTACAGCAAGAGACCAACAGTCTGGGGACTGTTGCCTGAATGCCTGAGATTTTCTGCAGCCATGCAGGTCCCCTCACAGACAGATGAGCCCAGCCCCCACCTGCAGGATTACAGGCTCCAGAGATCAGTGAGTCCAGGCTCAGGAGCCCCCTGCTGGGTACATTTACACAGGGGAAAGAATAAAAATAGCCAAAGGGCCCTTTGCCAGACATTATGAGTTATATTTTTCCCCGAGTCCTGATCTCCAGAAATCAGCTGAGCAGAACAATTAGAGGCAGGTACAACAAGGGATGTTCTGGGTCTTGCCCAGCCTCGGCACCTAGACAGAGCTGTTGTCTGCACCAAGCAGGAAAGAGCTGCCCCTTTTACACAGATGGGCCCCTCACAGGAAAAGGACAGATAATGCACCAGAAACCATATATTATTGGAAATAATCTGGGACAGACCAAGACATGTGGTGGTGGGGCAGGGAAAACTCCCAGTATCTTCCCTGAAGATTGAATAATGCCCCCGGGGGGTTACCCAGGGTTCACACCCACCTGAATGCACCAGAAGCCCCCAATTGATATGGGTGGAGAAGGTACTGGCACTCCTTTCCGGTCATTAAATGAACCACTCCTGGGCCATGAGCTGATAAAAAGCCAGTAGGACGCAACAGTCGAGATAAGCTAAATCTGAAAGAGGTAGCCAAAGACTGTGGATCACTTGTAGTCTCACACAAGCTGCCTAGGGCCAGACTAGGACATCAAGTGATATTACTAGGGGCTAATTCAGAAAAAAAAGACAGTGATAAACATTGGATTCTATTGAGTCAAATTCCACGTTTTCTTCATGATTTGCTTTATTTCCTTTCCTGCATAGCTTTTTAACATTCACTTCTTTTTTCTTCAAGTTTGTGCCTTTTATTCCACTAGTTTTTATATTTTAGTTTATTTAAAACCTCATATTTTATCTTCCCTTCTCCTACTCCATTTTACTTTCTTTCTTTTTTATTTTTGGTTTTATATTTTATGTTTTTTCTTGCTATGACTTGCTTCTATTCCACTTTCCCCCTTCCAGCCTTTCAAAACCATTCTTCTTGTCCTTAGTCATATATGCTTTTTTCTATTTTAAAAACATCTTTATTCTCTGTCCAACTTTATCAATCTTTGGTCACAGGTGGTTGATATGGTGGTAGTTGTTATATATTGTAAATTTTATTTCTAGGTCTTCAGTATTTTAGTATTTCAAAGCTCAAAATTTACTGTTCTCTTCACCTACTCCATTTTGCCTTCCTCCTGCTCTTTCTTTTTATTTTTGTTTTCAATTTTAATTTTTCCTTTTCTTAGCCTGTTTTTATTCCTCATTCTTAGTATTTCTTCTCCCCCTTTCCCCTTAAAATTATTTTTCTTTTCAATGAAATCTCATAAGCTTTTCCTTCTCATTCTCATTCCACCTAGGTTAATCATTGCTCATCTGCTGTTGATATTGCTGTGGTAGATCATTTTATCCAATTTGCTTTCTATTTTTTCACTATATTAAAAAATTGTTTAAACCTAACACATGAAGAGCATCTCAAGAGCATCCAGCTGAGTCCCACAGGTCTTCTACTACAGAAGTTCACACCATGAAAACAGGGAGTCAAAGCAGATCAATCTAAAATGCAGAAACAAGAAGAGTCACCTATAATGGGGAGACAAAAAATAACCCCCAACTGAAAGTGAAGAAGGAATCCCCAGAAAGAGTGCTAAATGAAATTAAGGCAAGCAAACTATCAGACATTGAATTTAAAATAATGGTTATAAAAATGCTCAAGGATGTCAGTGAGAACTACAAGGAACTTCATGGAATCTACAAGAAACTTACTGGGAGCTACACCAGCATGAAAAGGATATAGAAACTATGAATAACAGCCAGGAAGAAAAGAATGCAATATCTTGAATGAAGAATACATTAGAAAGAATTGAAGGCAGGCTAGATGAAGCAGAGGATTGAATCAGCAAGCTGCAGAACAAGGTAGAAAAATATTCCCAGGTAGAGCAAAAAACCCCCAAAACACTAGAAAAGAATGACGTGGATTTAAGGGAACTGCAGAACAACATGAAATGTAATAATATTTGTATCATAGGGATACCAGAAATAGAGAAGAGGAGCAAGAGATAGAAAACCTGTTTGATAAAATAATGACAGAAAACTCCCCTAACATGATGAGGGAAAATGTCACGCAAGTCCAGGAAGCAGAGTGTCCCAATCAAGACGAGACCAAAGAAGGCAACACCAAGACATACCATAGTTAAAATGGAAAAATTAAAGACAAAGAGAGAATAATAAAGTCAGCAAGAGAGGAACAGCTATATGCAAGGGAGCCCCAATAAGTCTATCAGCTGATTTCTCAACAGAAACACTACAAGTCAGAAGGGACTGGCAAGAAATATACCAAGTAATAGAAAGCAAAGGCTTGCAACCAAGACTACTCTACCCCACAAGGCTATCATTTAAAATGGAAAGTGAAATAGACAAATTTCTAGAAAAATATAATATTCCAAAACTAAATGAAAAAGAAGCGGAAAGCCTGAACAGACCAATAACAGCTGAGGAAATTAAAGCAATAATAAAAAATACTCCCAACACACAAAAGTTCTGGACAAAATGGTTTCACAGGAGAATTTTATAAAGCATTTAAGGATGAGCTAACCCCTACCCTTCACAGACAAGTCCAAAAAATCCAAGAAGATAGAAGACTTCAACTCTTTTCATGAAGCAAGCATCATCCTAATCCCAAAACCAGATAAAGACACAAAAAAGAAAGAAAACTTCAGGCCAACATTGCTGATGAACATAGACACTAAAATCCTCAACAAAACTTTGAGAAACCACATCCAAAAATACAATAAAAAAATCATACACCATGATCAAGTAGGATTCATCCCAGGGATGCAATGATGGTACAATATCCACAAATCAATAAATGTAATTAATCACATACATAAAATGAAAGACAAAAATCACATGATCATAGTAATAGATGCAGAAAAAACTTTTCATAACGTACAGGACTCATTTATGATGAAAACACTCAGCAAAGTCGAAATAGAGGGAACATTCCTCAACCTAATAAAGGTCATATATGAGAGACTTAGTGCCAACATCATACTCAGTGGGCAAAAAATTAAGTTTTCTCACTAAGATCAGGAATAAGACAAGGATGTCTGTTTTCACCACTCCTATCAACATAGTATTGGAAGTCCTAGGCACAGCAATCAGACAAGAGAAAGAAATAAAAGGCATCCAAATCAGAAAGGAGGAAGCAAAACTGTCATTTTTTTTGCAGATGACATCATAGTGTACAAAGAAAACCCTATAGATTCTACCAAAAAAACTACTCGACCTAATCAGTGAATTTGGCAAAACAGCAGATTGCAAAGTCAATATTCAGAAGTCAAAGGCATTTTTGTACACAAACAATGAAATATAAGAAACAGAAGAAATCAGGAAAAATATCCCATTTGATATAGCAACAAGAAAAGTAACATACCCAGGAACAAACCTAACCAAAGATGTAAAATACCTGTACTCAGAGAAGTACACAAAACTGAAGAAAGAAATTAAGGAAGACACAAACAAGTGGAAGCATGTACCATGCTATTGGGTTGGAAGAATTAACGTCAAATTAATATCATCAAAATGTTCATACTACCCAAAGCGATTTATAGATTCAGTGCAACCCCTATTGAAGTACCAGGGATATATTTCACAGATATAGTACAAACATTTCAAAAATTTATATGGAACCATGAATGACCCCGAATCACTGTAGCAATTTCAAGAAAGAAGAACGAAGTAGGAGGGATCACCATACCTGATATTAAACTGTATTACAAGGCCACTGTAACCAAAACAGCCTAGTACTGTCATAAGAACAGACACATAGACCAATGGAACAGAATAGAGAGCCCAGAAATAAACCCAAGTCTCTATGGTCCATTAGTATTTGACAAAGAGGGCAGAAGCATAAAATGGAGTAAAAATAATCTCTTCAACAAATGGTTTTGGAAGAGCTGGACAGCTGCATGCAAAAAAAATGGAACTTGATTACCAAGTTACATCATACACAGGAAGAAATTCAAGGTGGATAAAGACTTAAATATAAATTGTGACACCATAAAAGTCCTAGAAAAAAACATAGGCAGGAAAATCTGAGATATTCCACACAGCAGTACTTTCACTGATATGTCCCATAGAGCAAGGGACAGAACAGAAAGAATAAATAAATGGGACCTCATCAAATTAAAAAGCTTCTGCATGGCTAAAGAAAACAGCATTAAAATGAAAAGAGAACCAACTATATGGAAAAACATATTTGCTAATAATACCTGAGATAAAGGTTTGATATCCAAAATACATAAAGAACTCACATGACTCCACCCCAGGAAGACAAACAACCCAATTAAAAAATGGGCAAAGGACTTAAACATACACTTCTCTAAGGAAGATATACAGAGGGCCCAGAAACATATGAAAAGATGCTCAGCATCTCTAGCCATCAGAGAGATGCAAATTAAAACCACAATGAGATACCACTTCACATTGGTCAGAATGACCATCATAACCAAATCAGCAAACAAGTGTTGGAGAGGATGTGGAGAAAAGAGAACCCTAGTGCACTGTTGGTGGGAATGCAGACTGGTGTAGCAACTGTGAAGAACAGTAAGTAATTTCCTCAGAAAACTAAAAATGAAAATGCCTTTGACCCAGCAATTCCACTCCTGGGATTATATCCTAAGAACCCTGAAACACCAATTCAAAAGAATCTTTGCACCCTAATGTTCAGACAATTTATAATAGCCAAGTGCTGGAAGCAACCTAAGTGCCCATCAGTAAATGAGTGGATCCAAAAATTATGGTACATTTACACAAAAGAATCCTATGCAGCAGAAAGAAAGAAGGAGCACCTACCCTTTGCAACAGCATGGATGGAACCAGAGAGCATTATGCTAAATGAAATAAGCCAGGTGGGGAGGGGAAAATATAATATGATCCCACCTTTAAGTGGAACCTAATTAACAAAAGAAAAAAGCAAGCAAAATATAACCAGAGATATTGAAATAAAGAACAATCTGACAGTAACCAGAGGGGAGGTGGGAAGGGATAATGGGTAGAAGCGGGGAAGGGTTTGCAGGAATAAGTGTAAAGGACAAATGGACAAAACCAAGGGGGGAGGGGGGATGGAAGCAGGGAAAGGAGGTGGAGGTGGCTGAGGTCGGGGGGAGTTGTTGGGGGTAAATGTGGACAACTGTAATTGAACAACAATAAAATAATTTAAATAAATAAATAAAATGGAAAAAATATTTAAAAAATAAAATAAAAAATGAGGACTTCTGCCTAAGATGGAGGCCTAGGTATACATACTTTTCCTCCTTGTAGTACAATAAGAAGGATCACAACTAATCTCAAAACAAAATACAACCAAACTTTATGGAAGTCTGACAATCAAGGCTTCAGAAAAGAAATATTCATCCAAACAGATAAGAAGAGCTGCAAGGATGTGGTGTGGTGTGTTGGCTGGGGCAAGGCAGCAGTGGTTACAGCTAGTAGAATGAATGGTCTCACATTGACCTGTTGTGGATAAAAACTGGGAGAGACACTTGGGGAGTGAGCCTTCCCAGCCCCAGTCCAAACTGTGCAACCTAGGATTCCAACATTGGGAAATACACCTCATAACTACTGACTGTAAAACCCAGTGGGGGTTGGGGTGGTGAAAAAAAAACTGTTCATCCCTCAGGAGAGGTCATTTAAAGAACCCACATGGCCCCAGAGAGTACACAAACCCACCTGCTCTGGAATTTAGCACCAGGGCAGCAGCTCAAAGAACACCAGTTACATACAGGAAGTGGGGGGAAATGACTGGAAATGGGTCAAGAGCTGAGCAAGTGGAATTGTTCCTTCTCAGACCCTTCCCCATATGTAGCACCAAACAGTGGTGAAGTGGGTTGTCCCACTGTGATGAATACCTGAGGCTCCACCTCTTACAACATAACAGGTGTGCCAAGACAGAGCCAAGTAGCTCCTGAGTAGCTCTACTCAGTACACGGAAGCAAACACAGGGGGGCTGCTAAATTGGGGAGACAAAGAAATATGACCCAAATAAAAGAACATGCTAAGTGAAATAAGCCAGGCAGTGAAAGATAAATACAATATAATCTCACCTATAAATGGAACATAATAAAAAACAAACAAACAAGTGAGCAAAATAGAACCAGAGACAGGGAAATAAAGAGTAAACTGACAGTGACCACAGGGTAAGAGGGAGGGACAGAATGGGGAAAGAGAGGGGAAAGGTCAAGCCAAAGAACATGTGTAAAGGGCCCATGGACAAAAACAATGGGGGAGGGATTAAAGGTGGAGGGTGGGGGGTGGGTAGGGTATGGGAGAGTAATGAGGGAATATGGGGACAACTGTAATTGAACAATAAAAGAAAGAAATAAAGGAAGGAAGGAAGGAAAGAGGGAGGGAGGGAGGGAGGAAGAAAGGAAGAAAGGAAGAAAGAAAGAATCAAAACTCCAGAAAAAGAACTAAGAGAATTGGAGATCGGCAACCTATCAGATGCAGAGTTCAAAACACTGATGATAAGGATGGTTAGAGATCTCACTGAGCATGGAAAATGTATAAGGGAAGAAATGAAGGCTACACTAAGTGAAATAGAGAAAAAATCTGCAGGGAACCAATAGTGAAAGGAAGGAAGCTGGAGTGCAAATCAACAATTTGGAAAATAAGGAAGAAATAAACAGTCAACCAGGAAAAAAATGAAGAAACAAGAACTCAAAAACAAGGAGAGTAAAAGAAGACTCTGGTACATTTCTGAGCGTGAGGACATCTAAATCATAGGGATGTTAGAAAGAGAAAAAACAGCAAGAAATGGAAAACTTATTTGAAAAAATAATGAAAGAAAACTTCCCTGATTTGGTGAAGGAAATAGACATACAAGTCCAGGAAGCACAGATAGTCCCAACACAAGTTGGACCCAAAGAGGGCAACAACAAGACACATCGTGATTAAAATGCCAAAGGTTAAACATAAAGAGACAGTCTTAAAATCAGTGAGAGAAAAGAAGAGAGCTACCTACAAAGGAGTCCCCATAAGGCTATCAGCTGATTTCTCAAAAGAAACTTTGCAGGCAGAAGAGATTGACAAGAAGTATTCAAACTGATGGAAAGCAAGGACCTACACCCAAGATTACTCTATCCAGCAAAGCTATCATTTAGAATGGAAAGGAAGATAAAGTGCTTCCCAGACAAGGTAAAGCCAAAAGAGTTCATCATCACCAACCCTTATGGTTGGTGACAAAACACTCACAACTATCAACAAATGAATCTGAAAAAAAAAATAAGGATAAACTAAGCAAACAACTAGCACAGGAACAGAATCATGTAAACGGAACTCTCTGAAGGGTTATCAGTAGAGAAAGGGGAGGAAGAGAATAAGGGAAAAGGAAGAGAATAGGAGAATAAGCATAATCTGGTAGAAAATAGACAGGGGATATTAAAAATAGTATAGAAAATGGAGAAGCCAAAGAACTTACATGCATGACCAATGGACATGAACTAAGGGTGGTGGATTGCTGGAGGGAAGGGGTGTAATAGGCATAGGGGGGCAAAGAGGGAAAATTGGTACAATTTTAATAGCACAATCAGTAAAATATACTTAAAAATAAAAAGGAAGGTGAAATAAGGAGTTTCCCAGACCAAAAAGAAAAAAAAAGTTAAAGGAATCCATCACCAAACCAGCGTTACAAGATGTGCTAGCTAAAGGGACTGCTTTAAGAAGATGAAGAAAAAGAGACAGAGAGGCAAACATGGGTCGAAGGGAAAAATGGCAATGGATAAGTATGTATCAACAATAGCCTTTAATGTAAATGGATTAAAACCTCAGAACTAAAGATATATACACACTGAAAGTGAAGGGATGGGAAAACATGTTCCAAGCAAACAGATGTGGAAAAAAAAAGCTGGAGTAGCAACACTTATATCAGACATAATAGATTTCAAAACAAAGTCCATAAAAAGAGCCAAAGAAGGGCACTACATAATACTTAAGGGAATAATCCATCAAGAAGATAGAACCCTTGTAAACATATAGGCACCCAACACAAAAGCCCCTAAATATATAAGGAAAATCTTGGAGAACTTCAAAAAAGTTATCTACAGCAACACACTCAACCATAGGGGATTTTAACACCCCCCTGTCACCAATGGATACATCTTCCAAGCAAAGAATCAACAAGGATATTGTGGCATTGAACAACACTAGATCAAATGGGCTTATTGTATTTTTGCCATGTATAATGTGCAATTCCTTGCTCGAATTTTTGAGGGAAAGTCAAGGATGCACATTATACATCAGAATTAGTAGTAACATGTTGGTGCACATTATACACAGGGAAAATACGTTAATTGATAGATACAGAAGCTTTCACCCCAGAAAAGCAAAATACATTTTCTTTTCAAATGCACATGGAACAGTTTTAATGATAGACCACGTGGCAGGACACAAAGCAAGCCTCAAAAAATTAAAGAAAATTGAAATCATATCAAGCATCTTCTTGGATCACAATGGCTTGAAAGTAGAAACCAACCTCAGGGAAAACCCTCATAAACATTCAAATACATGGAGGCTGAATAACATGCTATTAAATAATGAATGGGTTAACAATGAGATCAAGGAAGAAAACAAAAAGTTTCTGGAAACAAATGAAAGTGAACACACAACAGCCCAACATATATGGGGCACAGCAAAGGCCATCCTGAGAGAGGCTGTCCTATATGATAAGTTAGGAGATCCATGAGGGCAAGGGCAGTGCCTTACTCACAGGATGCAGGGTGGTGGGGAGGAGAGTCTCTTGGAACCGGGCTTGAACCTCTCTTCTTCTCTGGTTAACTGGAACCATGGGCACATTACCAGTCTCCCTGTGGCTTGATTTTCTTCCCATGAAACTATGAACTAGAACACATGCCAGTGAGGCCTGTTGTAAAGATCGAATGAGAAATGGTGCAGAGTGGACATTTTAGAAGGGTAGGTGTCACTACTATCACAACCACCTCAGTACTTTTAGACTTAACACTATTTCTTTTTTTTTCATTTTTTTATTTAATTATTTTTCAAGTACAGTTTTCTGTCTATTACTCCCATCCCATCCCACCCCCCATCCTCCCCCCTCCCTCCCATTTCCACCCTTCTCAGTTGTTGTCCATGTATCCTTTATATAGGTTCCTCTAAATCCCTCCCTTATTTCCCCTGAAATTCCCTCCCCTCTCCCCTCTGGTCACTGTCAGCCTGTTCTCTATTTCAGTGTCTTTGGTTATATTTTGCTTGCTTGTTTGTTTTGTTGTTTAGCTTCCTGTTAGAGGTGAGATCATATGGTATTTGTCCTTCAACACCTGGCTTATTTCACTCAGCATAATGCTTTCCAGTTCCATCCATGTTAACACTATTTCTCAAATACAGCAGGACTCAAGGTCACTTCACATGCCTGAACTGGAAAGTCAAAACTGGGAAGTGTGTGTAGTGAGGATAGCAGTAATCATTAGAAAATGAAATAAAAGCAGTGAATAATAATTGTAAAGGTATTGATATGCTTTAATCCAAGAAACTCACTTCTGGGAATGTATAGCCTGAGAAAATGGAACAACAAAATTACAAGGATGCATGCACAAAAATGTTCATTGCTGCATTATTTACAGCAAAAAGAAACAAAATAAGCATGCCTGAAAGGCTTCTGGCCCAAAAATGAATTGGCAAAGTAAATAATAACACATCCTTATAAAGTCATATTGGCCAGCTACTCAAAAACCTCAGTATAAAAGATCTAGAGAAATGCATGGATTTGGGTTTACTTCTGGGCTCTCTGTTCTGTTCCATTGGTCTATGTGCCTGTTTTTATGCCAGTACCAGGCTGTTTTGATTACAGTGGCCTTGTAATACCGTTTTGTATCAGGTATTGTGATACCTCCTACTTTGTTCTTCTTTCTCAACATTGCAGTTGCTATTCGGAGTCATTTATGGTTCCATATAAATTTTTGACGTGTTGTTCTATGTTTGTGAAGTGTGTCATTGGCACTTTAATAGGTATTGCATTGAACCTGTACATTGCTTTGGGTAGTATGGACATTTTGATGATGTTAATTCTTCCAATCCACAAATAAGGTATATGTTTCCATTTATTTGTGTCTTCCTTGATTTCTTTCTTCAGTGTTGTGTAGTTTTCTGCATACAGGTCTTTTATGTCCTTTTACCTAACCTTTTATGTTAGGTTTGTTCCTAGATATTTTATTTTTCTTTTTGCTATATCAAATGGGATTTTTTCTTGATTTCTGCTTCTGCTGTTTCATTGTTGGTATACAAAAATGCCTTTGATTTCTGGATAAACCCAAACCTCTACAGCCAATTAATATTCAACAAAGGGGGCAGCAACTTAAAATGGACTAATAATAGACTCTTGAACAAATAGTGGTGGGAGAACTGGACAGCTACATGCAAAAAAATGAAACTCAAGCAACAACTCACACCATACACTGTAATAAATTCAAGGTGGATAAAAGACTTAAATATAAGCCATGACACCATTAAAGTCCTAGAGAACATTGGCAGGACAATATCAGATATTTCACGCAGCAACTTTTTTACTGATATGTCCCCTAGAGCAAGGGACATGAAGGAAAGAATAAACAAATGGGATCTCATCAAAATTAAAAGCTTCTGCATGGCTAAAGGAAACAGTATTAAAATAAAAAGAAAACCAACTGTATGGGAAAACATAGTTGCCAATGATACCTCAGACAAGAATTTAATTTCCAAAATATACAAAGAACTTACACAACTCCACTATAAGAAGACAAGCAACCCAATTAAAAAGTGGGCAAAGGACTTGAACAGACATTTCTACAAGGAGGACATACAGAAGATCCAGAGACACATGAAAAGTTGCTCAACATCACTAGCTGTCAGACAGATGCAAATAAAACCACAATGAGATGCCACTTTACACTGGTCAGAATGGCCATCATAAGCAAAGCAACAGAGAACAAGTATTGGAGAGGCTGTGAAGAAAAGGGAACCCTAGTGCACTGTTGGTGGGATTGCAGACTGGTATAACCACTGTGGAAAACAGTACAAAATTTTCTCAGGAAACTTAAAATGGACCTCCCTTTTGACCCAGCAATTCTGTTAGGGGAAATTGATAGCTATTTTAAGACAGTGACTAGAGAGTGATTTGTTTTTGCAGCCCAGTTGTTTTTGCAGCCTGGTGGCTTGTTTTGGCCCAGTGTCCAAAAGCCTCTTTTGGCATCTCTGGACTACTTATCATCCACATGCCAGAGATAATGCTCTGCTTTCTGCTTCTGTAACTGCCTCCTGCTTTCACACCAGAAGTAAGGGTCCGAAGGACGGGCCCTCCCTTTTTCTATACAAATAACTGCTCCCCCGCTGCTGAGTGCCCAGAATTTGGAGACTGTCTCCTCTGGGTCTGTGCACGTAAAATAAACTTCCACTCTGTACACCCGAAAGCGGCTGAGTTGTTTTCTGTAACAATTCCACTGTTGGGATTATATCCTAAGAACCCTAAAACACCAATCCCAAAGAACATATGCACCCCAATGTACATAGCAGCACAATTTACAATAGCCAAGAGTTGGAAGCAACCTAGGTGCCTATCAGTAAATGAGTGGATCAAAAAACTATGGTACATATACACAATGGAATTCTATGCAGCAGAAAGAAGGAGCTCCTGCCCTTTGCAACAGCACGGATGGAACTGGAAAACATTAGGCTGAGTGAAATAAGCCAGGTGTTGAAGGACAAATACCATATGATCTCACCTTTAACAGGAATCTAAACAACAAAACAAACAAGCAAGCAAAATATAACCAAAGACACTGAAATACAGAATAGAGGGACAGAGACCAGAGGGGAGAAGGGAGGAAATTTCAGGGGAAAAAGGGGAAGGATTTACAGGAACATGTATAAGGAACACATGGACAACAATTAAGGGGGGTGGAAATGGGAGGGAGGTGGGGAGTATTGAGGGGGGTGGGCTGGGATGGGAGTAAAAAACAGAAAACTGTACTTGAACAATTAAATAAATAAATAAATAAACAGAAATGTTTATGTTCCAATATTAAATTAAAAAAATAAAGCAAAATGATTACAGTGGGATTATTACTTATCTGAATTCCATCAGCAGGTGAAAAATACTTAGAGGAAATGTATAGAGAGGAAATAAATTGTGCTTATATTTTATGGTACATTTCTTGTTTTCTCCTCCTTGTTCTAAAAAAATCATTCTAAAATCTCTTTCTTATAAAGTCATGTCTTCTATTTCCCTAGGTACAGAAACGGATCTTTTCTGTAAGCTTTTGCTAAGTGCTTACATCAGATAGGAACTGGGGGATATTCTCAGAAGATCAAGATTCAGCATGTATTATCAAGGAGCCATAGTCTCATGGGACAGACACAGAAATTTATAACTGAAATGTGAAGAGGAGGAAGCAGTATCAGAGTAAGGAAAATGCAGAGGCTGCAGAGTGGAAAGACCTGTGTCCCACTTGCAACCTGTGTGGGTCACATCATCACTCCTCTTTTAAAACCTGCAATGCTTCTCTAACTATCTCCATAAAAGCCAAAATCCCTACAGAGGCCTTCAAAGCCTTGTGTAACATGGTTAGTTAACTCCTCATTCTCTTCACAGAGCACTTTCTGTCTTGCTCTTCTCTGTTCTCTGGCCCCAGGGCCTTTGCAATTAAGGTTTCTTTGGCTTAAAAATGCCTCTTCACTACTCCCCAGATATTACAACTCTCTCACTTCCTGCAAGTCTTCATTCAAATGCTATAATTTCCTTGATCATTGTCTGTCAAATTGCAACCCCCAGTCTCTTTATATACTCTTTTGCTTTATTTTTTCCCATAGCACGCATCCCTATCAATGTAATATTCACTTATGATTTGAATTCTGCCTCTCTCCACTAAAATTTAAGCTCCCTCATGTAGGAATTTTTGCCTTTTTTACTTCTTGCTATATTGCTAGAGCCTAGCATGAGGCCCAACACATAGTAGATCCTCCACAGATATTTGTTGAATACATGAATAAAAGAATGAGTATGCCTCAGTGTATTAATCTACAAAGGGGGGCATGATGACATTTTCTCCTTCACTGAGTCACTGTGTTAGAGTAGTGGGCACCCACCAGGCACTCAGGAAGCATGTACAGAGGGTGACTATTGTGTGGAGTGGCCTCAGTAAATATCAGAGGGCTGGACCAGCAGCCCAACCCGGCCAGATAACCCTGTAAAGGAGAAAGTGCATTGGCAACCCCCTGGGGCCTATCTTGGAAATTCAGAGCATTTTAATGAGCAAACAGGCTTCATTTCTGCACCAGCACAGGCTGTCAGCAGCCACAGGAAAAAAGAAAAAAAAAAAAGCCAATGAAATGCACCTTGGCTATTTTTGCATCCAGAAAAGTATACAGATTTTTAACAATAATAAAGCCAGAAAAACAAAAGCAACCAAAAATTAGGTTTTGCTCTTGTCAAAGGAAATGTCTTTTAAAGCCAATACTAAACACACTTCCCAATGCTGTAAAAGTCTCCAAATGTGAAACTCTTGGAGCTTGAAAAGGTCTTTCTCGCCAGAGAAGAGGCTTCCAATAATACCTTGCAACAAGATTCATTAAAAGCTATCTTTAGCATTATCAGCAGTTTTGTTATCATCCTGTGTCCTTCAGAAAAGTGCATGGAAGTCCTCCACACTGAATTACAAAAGGAAGAGCTAGGGAGGGACTGGGAGAAAAGCCGCCCTGGCCCTGGGGATCCCTCACCATGCAGGGAGCCTCAAAGAAAATGGGAAGAGAAGGGTCTAGAAGTTTAAAAGATAATCAAACTAGGAGCAGCAGGATCTTAGAAAAATATAATAGTAACATGCCTCTGGCATACATATCATGAGTGAAAGAGTTTCATGTGTCTTCTAGGTGTCAGAAAAGTGACACAAAGTTTCAATAGCATTTGAGAGCAGAGCTAAAAACAGAGGTCAAGGGGACCATTGGGTATTGTGGAAAGGACAGGGGACTGTCCCTAGCATGAAGGTGGTGCTCAATTAATATTTGTTAAGTGAATAAATAAGTGAATGGATAAAAATGAAACAATGAATTGCCAACACAGTCTCCCACTCATATACATTACATTAGCTATCCTTTTTAATACCTCAATAAATTTGTTTTTTTATTTGTATATTTTTAAATTTTATTTATTTTAATTGTTCAAGTACAGTTTTCTCTCTTTTACTCCAATTCCAGCTCACCCCCCCCCAGTGCTCCTCACCTCCCTCCCATTTCCACCCCTCTTAGTTTCTGTCCATGTGTCCTTTATACTTGTCCCTGTAAACCCTTCCCCTTTCCCCCTGAAATTCCCTCTTCCCCTCTCCCCGCTGGTCCCTGTCAGCCTAAACAACAAAACAAACAAGCAAGAAAAATATAACCAAAGACACTGAAATAGAGTACATCAGCTATCCTTAAAGGGCACAAGGTGCACTGACACAGGCTCCCCAAACTCCCCAAACTCCCCTCCCCACATCTGGGGTGGCAAGAATCCAGGGCAGCTGCATCCATATGGTGCAGTTCATTACCTAGAACAGGGAGGGCTTGGGCATCATAACAGAGAGCAGAGCAGGTGCAGTGATCAAATCTCAGACTGGTCAACTTAATCAGCCATAGTCTCCCAAGGAATAAAATCAATAGACAAGTCTGCTAAGAATTTCTATCCCACCAAAACCCTGTGTTCCTTATGAGAATGTGAACCCATTTGTCAGTGTATCATAGTGAATTATCAAGCCCTTACTGTGGATCAGGCATTGTGCTAAGCATTTTATTTTTATTATTTTTTTAAAGATTTTTTTCTTTATCTTTAGAGGGGAAGGGAAGGAGAGAGGGAGAGAAATATCAATGTATGGTTGCCTCTCATGCGTCCCCTTCTGGGAACTGGCCTGCAACCCAGGCATGTGCCCCAACTGGGAATCGAACCGCGATCATGTGGTTCTCAGGCCCACACTCAATCCACTGAGCTACACCAGCCAGGGCTTGAGCTAAGCATTTTATATGAATAAACTTACTCCTCTGAACAGCCTCTGAAGGAAAGTTTTATAATGTGGGCAAGAGCAAGAACTCTGCAGCATCTGCCCCAGAACCCAGTTCTACCATTTACTAGCTGAGTGGACTCAGGCAGTGATACAACCTCAGTTTACTTGTTTATAAAATGGGAACAATAATAGTACTGACTTCAGCAGATTAAGTGAGTGACCCATCTATAGCACCTAGAACATGTCTTACACAGAGTAAGAACTATGGAAGTGTTAGGTAAGATTGTCCTCATTGTATAGACGAGGAAACTGAAACCCACAGAGGCTGAGGAAATTGGTTAACATCACAAAATTATAGTGTGGAAGAGATGAAATGAAAAGAAGGGCCATTTTCTTTCCCATATTTTCCTCTTAACAACCATGCTGTCCATTAGTCAAATTTTTATATCAAAGGAAGCAAAAATCCCAAGTCACATAAAAATAGCTCTTATGTCAGTTCCTAAGCTGTTATATTACAATTTGGGGAAGCTAGGAATTGAGACAGATGGATAGATAAATTTTTAAAGCACAAAATCTATGAGACTTGAAGCTTTAATTGGCTGCACAGGATGAATAAAAAGGAGAGATCAGCGTAATTCCCGATTTTCTGGCATGGGTGCCTGGGAAAGAAGGAGGAAGGCTTCCTTTTGGGATGAAGGGCTGAGTTAAACCTTTGTGTTTAAACTGTGTGTGGTGCATCCTAATAGGAAGCAAGAAATGGGGGTCCTTACTTCAGTGTAGAACCCTGGAATAAGCACATATCTAAAAGCCATCAGAATATAAAAGAGAGTGAGATTGGAAATATGACTTAGGCCACCTGGGTGGAGTCCTCATATGAGAGAAGAAGAGGGTCCAGTGGGAAGCTATCAGAGAATACTGAGACTATATGTGGAAGTTAAAAATCCCCAAAGTAGATTGAGATGGTCAAATTCCAAAAGGAGGTGTGTGTTGCCAAGCATACGCTCTTCCAAAAATGAAATGCACAAAATGCATGGTAATTCAGCTGCACAGTCTGGAGACAGAGGTAGACCAAGAGATAAAGAGACACTGACACAAAGACAGGAAAACATAGAGTGCTCATGATTCTACCTGAGATTTTCTTCATCCACCACATGTACCCTGGCTTATAGTTGAACTAAGAGATAGAGGAGGGGGGGGGATTCTGTTACATTGACCTCAGAACTTAATTCTCTCTGAAACCTGGACTCCAGTTTGAAAAGACCATCAATGCCACAAGAGTAGGCTCAATGAGAGGTACCACAAAGAGGAACCAACAGAGATAGACCACACTTTGTACCTATTGAAGGAGCTGTAGATATTTGCCTGGAAAAATCTAGAGTGAGAGATCAGGCTTTTCCATCTCTAAAAGTAGTTACTGAGGACTCAGTCACTCCAAGGACTGGGCTCAACACAGAGAAAGCAAATCTAGCAACCACCACTGTGCACCTCATTTGTAATATAACACAGACAATTTGACTTAGACAGATTTGCTGGGGGAGAGGGAAGGGAAGCAGAAGCGTGATATTTAGAATCACCAAGTTCAAATTCCTTCCCTACGATATACTAGCTGTGGGACCCTAGGGAAGCTTTTTCACCCAATTTAAGTCTGTGAAATGGCACTATTATGTACATCTCCTGATGCTGGAAGGCTGCTTGGGAACATTCTGGGCACTTGGCCCACAGGAAGTGCTTGGTTAATATCAGCTCCTCCAAGAGTGTTGCTGGTAGAAATGGGGCCCTATCTGTGTCTCAAGAAAAGCATTTCCAGGAACTCACATATGAGGATGAGGTCTAGCAATAAGATTTATTGGGGTGCAAACAGAAGGCTGTCCCCAGGTTCCCCATGTCCCGTCTTCATCAGTCCCACTGTCAAAGAAGTTCAACCTTGTTTTCATAAAGCCCAGTACAAAAGTAGAAGTCCAAAAGTTCTGTGCCATGACAAAGCTGTGTCCAGTTTAGTCCATGTCAGTCCTCATCCAGCTAGCATAGTCTGTTCCTGGCTGTACTCTCGTGCTGCGCTTGCTATACCCAGGCTCGTGCTTGGAGCCTGGGGCCCCAGGCAACTCCTAGGGCTGCATGAATGCAATGGAAAGAGAATATGTGAACAAACCGGGTGAGCACATGTGTTACAGAGCAAGAGAGGGAGAAAAGAGAGAACCCCTTTGTTAAGCTTGAGTCATGTTATCTCAAAGCTTGGGAAAGACCTTTGAAACTAACCAGTCAAATTCCCAATCTTTTGTAGGCTTCTGATGAGTCCTCCCCCTTATCAATCAATTTTCTAGATCTTCTGGGGTTTTGTGTCCCTTATCCATTCTGATCCTTTCCCCAGGCTAGACTGACAGGCCTCTATGGTCACCATCTTAGTTTCTACTGTGCATGCCATAAAGTGGAAGTGCTACCCCTGCATCATGTTGGTTTCTACATGGTATGTGCCCAGAAGAAGAATATCTCCTGCTGTTTTTATTCCTCCCTCAGTAATCACTATAACAATCTTTCCTACCTGCTTCCTGCCCACTATCCTTCCTGCCCTCTTCCTGACAGCTTTGGGGATTAGGTCCCAGTGCAGTAGTCCCCTGGGGAGTTTATGAATGCCGCAAATTCCTAGTGAAGTTGGCTCATTGTCTGATTCAGCTCCCTTGTGGATTAGGCTTCTTAATGTCTGATTCCCTTTGCCCTCTTCCTCTATTAATATCTATGCTACCTATGCTAACAGGAGGACACACAAATCCACACACACCTGATGATGAATTGAGAAGACTTATTGACCTTCTTATCAGCAGAAACTTTGTCAAAAGACCTATGCATAGTACTTTAATAATTGCTTTATTATGCTTTAAATTATAAAATGGTTTAAATAGAAGGAAAATGGGATAAAAACTTATGACTCTCAAGTACCTATTCTGTCTGTTACATTAACTCCTTTAATTCTCAGACATAGGGGGTTAGGAAATCATATCTTGTTTAAGGATAAGAACATTAAAAGACACAGGGCCATTTATATAATAATGAATTAAGGGGCTTGGAGATGAATCAAGTTTTTCAGATGCCAAAATTCTCATTACCTCCTTCTGCTTCCTTTAAGCAACTTGTTATGATAAGACTAATCTGGGAGAATGGACACATGGTTGGCATATAGACTTTTGCTCCCATTAAGGCTCTTTCCTCATCTTATTCTCATTTTATCACTCATGATAAATGTATCTTTTGCATTGTTTAGAATAAGATGGAATTTAAATACTATCAATAAAAAAATATATTTGTCCATATGTGTTAACACATGTTTATTCATGTACCTGTGCTATATGTGTATGTGAGCGAGTGAACAACTTGGTACCCAGTAGGACTTCAGTATGACTGTGTTCAACCCCTTGCCATACTCCACAAGGGCACTTGGGAGTTTCCACAGTGACATGTGGGCCACTGGTGCCTCCAGTCCTGTTTTCTGATTCACTGAATAGGCCTGAGTACTGGTGGAGGCTGCTTCCAAAGGAAAAGGAGTTTGTTATTTGACTCCCATCTCTGCTGGAAAATCCCCTCTAGGATCTGGAAGCCTTCCTCATAGTTGGTGGAGATTACTGGTTTCCCAATCCTGGAGGGAGGCAATTAGACACTGAGTTTCAGTTAGCAAACATTCTGCCCCCACCTATGCACCTAGAATCAGGCAGATTTGCAAGACAGTGGGTAAGGCCAGTCTTGACTGCAAAGGCTGTCACTGAAGCTGGAATCTCTCTCCTGGGGCCCCAAGGGTGGTCCCTCAAAGTTGGAAGCTCCCACTGCCCTGACTTCTCCTTTACTTCCTTGCTTTTTACCTTCTCTTCCCTTTCACTCCCTTTGCCAATCTCCCCTTTCACACTTGGTGAGTAAGGAAACTGAGTGTGTTGGCCTTGGAGGGGTACAGCTCCTTTTCCTTTGAAAAAGAACTCATTTATCTTTGCTTTTGTTTATGTGGTGTATTACACTTACTGATTTGTGGATATTGAACCATCCTTGCATCCCTGGGATGAATCCCAATTGGTCGTGATGTATGATCTTTTTGATATATTGTTGGATGGGATTTGCCAATATTTTGTTGAGGATTTTAGCATCTATGTTCATCAGTGGTATTGGCCTGAAGTTTTCTTTCTTTGTTGTGTCTCTATCTGGTTTTGGAATTAGGACAATGCTGGCTTCATAAAAAGAGTTTGGGAGTTTCCCATCATTTTGGATTTTTTGGAATAGTCTGTGAAGAATAGGGGTTAGCTCTTCCTTAAATGCTTTGTAAAATTCTCCTGTGAATCCATCTGGTCCAGAGATTTTGTGCGATGGGAGTTTTTTATTACTGCTTCAGTTTCATCTGCTGTTATTGGTCTGTTCAGGCTTTCTACTTCTTTTTCATTGAGTTTTGGAAGATTATATTTTTCTAGAAATTTATCCATTTCACCTAGGTTTTCAAATTTCTTGGCATACAGTTCATTTATCTAAAAGGAGTTTACCAAACTGAGATGCCCTCTAACTTAATTGGAAGATTGAAGGGTGGTTGACTTCAAGGGATTTATATTGAGCACTGACTATGTTCCACACATGATTATGTGCCCTAGAGGTACACATTTAAAGAAAACAAGTGGTGCTTCATTCTCACAAACATGGAAGAGAAAATGGCCAATACAACAACAAAATAAATAATAATATTCAGGTGATAAGAAGTGCTACACAGAAAACAAGCCAGGGCAATAGCATTAAGAAGAATGTGTGATGCATGCCTGGAGCACTACTCCAGCTTGGGTGGTCAGAGAAGGTCTCTCTGAGGGTGTTAAGCTAAAATCTGAAAAAGGGAGAGAAGGCATAACATATAAAGAGCTGAGGGAGGAACATTCCAAGCAGAAGGAAGAGGAAGGACAAAATCCTTGTCAAGCTATCAGATAGTTTTCTAAAAATGGCATTTTATGTTACATCTGCAAATCACCCATAGTCATCTCTGTGCCACCAGCAGTTTACCTCTGGTTTTGGGAAATACTGGGTGATAACCTCTAACTTCTCTCTTCTCTGATATTTTTCTATTTCCTGCATCTTCCCAGGCAAAGCCAGTGTCTATATGCAGTGACAGGTTTGGAGGAGGAGAAGGGCCATGGGCCATGGGATCCTCTTCCACAACTACGCCCCTGACCTTCTCTTCTTCTCACTATTCTTCCTATTCAGAGTCAAAGAACAAGGATCAAAACATGAAAAAATTCTATCTATTCTCTTAAACCACCTCCCAGCTTTCACTTTGTTTATCCCCCAGCCTTCCCAGCTCTCTGAACTAGATAAGAGAGAAGACCAAGAACAATTAGAAAACCATTTGTTAAGTGTACTGTTAAGATTTTGCAGATTCAGGAGATCACATGGAGGGTTATTAGTGGGGAGAGGGATGGAGGAGAATGGGGGAAAGGGTAGAGGGAATAAGAAGCATAAAGGGTATATACAAAATAGATAGGGGAGGATAAGAATAGTATGAGATATGGAAGAGCCAAAGAACTTATATGTATCACCCATGGGTATGAACTAAGGTGAGGGAATGCTGGTGGGAGTACAGTGCAGGGCAGAGGGGAATAAAGGAGAGAAAAAAATGGGACAACTGTAATAGCATAATAAATAAAATATATTAAAAAAGAAAGTTGATGACAAATAATAAAATGATAGATTTAAGGCAAAAATCTATTAGTATTCTTATTAAATGTATATGACTAAATTCTGCATGTAAGTAAACTTTTTTAATAAAAAGAAAAAATGATTTTGCAGATTCAGCCCATGTTTTACTCTGGCTGGACTTTGCAATGCCTCATCCTCTACAGGTGAAACACATCTTCTGCACAGTATGCAGCAGCTTCCTCTCCATAGATTTCAGTTAGCTTCCGAGGTCTGGTGGTGAGTTTTTCTCAGTTTGCTTATGGACCAATCAATGCCTTCTTTGGTTTCATGGCTTCTTCTTCTAATGACCATGCACAGGTGAGCCTTCTCACTTTAATGTAGAATTTTGGATTTTTAGGCGCAAGGTGGTCTAGGACTCCTGGTCTAATTAGAAACTACACAAATGTCTCCAGCCCCAGGGTTTCTCAACTTCAGCATTATGGATGTCTGGAGCCAAACCATTCTTTGCTGCAGGGGACTGTTCTGCATGTTTTTGGATGTTTAGCAGTATCTTTGGTTTCTACTCTCTAGTTGCTAGCAGTACCCCTGCCCTTAGTTGTGAAAACCAACCAACCAACCAACCAACCAACCAACCAAACAAACAAACAAAAAAACAAAAATGGCCAAAAACCCAAATGGCTCCAAAGATTGCAAAATATTTCCTGGGGGACAAAACCATCCCCTGTTGAAAATGATTGCCCACATTTAACACTGGAGTAGAAGATATTTGATTGAAGATAAGGATGTGTTTCTACTTCATTTATGAAAACTGAATTTGTACTGACCCCACAATATTCTTAAAAGTATAATTTCAATTATTTTTAGTGAGAGGCTTGTTTAGAAGTTCAATCTGTGGGGTCAGTTTAACTGGATGTCATCATGTAGTCACTGAAGGAATTAAGAGGTGAAGTCAAAAGCTTGTATAAATTGAGAAATATTAAACACACTTAGTGTCACAACACTGCAAGAAGAGTAATCAATGACTCATGCACTTAAAGGTGCACTCCCCTTGAATAGCGCAAAGACTCATCTTACCACAATTGAGTTCAACTAGTTGAAATCTAGCAGGGTCCTTATTTCTCCCTGGTAAAAATCATGGAGTTGTCTGCTATGGGAACATTCAGAATTGAGGAAGCCTATAACCTCATGTAATGAGGCACTTTATAAGTGGATCAAATGAGAACATGAATTACCTTGAGATTAATGACTCAAGTTAAACTGTCACATCATTCTATTTGTTTCTTTGGTAACTGATCCTGGTTAGATCATCTTGTTTAAATTCTTTAATACCCTGTTTAGTAGCATTGATCTTATGTATTTTCCTCATTGATATACCCTCAATGCCTGGAGCAATGCTGGACACATAGTGAGTAAATGAGTTATAAATGAATGAAGTTGTTCCCAGTACACCTATTTCTACAACTGAAGAGAAAATACGTTGAAGGAACAGGTAGAAGAAACTTATAGGAAGGCTGTTTGAAAGGGGAGCAGAGAGTAGACAAAGTTCTTTGTCCTCTCTTCTTCCTTATTTTTCCTGTTTCCAGGGATATGGATATTTTAGCTGGAGCTCCAGCAGCAACCACTGTTTAGAGCTCAGAAAATGTATTTTTTGACATCCCATTGTGTTGCTTAAGACCTGTGTGACCTTGGATAAGCCAAATAATTTCTGTGACCCATAGTTTATTTCTCTGTAAAACAGGGAAGCCTAATACCTATTTGTGTCAAATACATTTACTGTCGAATATCAATGTTGTCCCACCCATCACTTATTTCCCAGCCTTTTTGCCATCAGGCAGACACATGCAACTAATTCTAGCCAAGGAATTGAGAGGAAGTGAGGTGCCACTTCTTTTGCCAAGACATTCCAAAGCCAATGTATTTCTCTTCAGCTCGTGTTTCCCTGATATAGCCATCGTGGAGGCCACATGGTGAACATTGATCAACCCAGATCCCTGAGTAAAGACATGGAGCAGAAGTGCCCCCTAAGGTAAACTAGGCACTTAGCATGAATGAGACATAGGATGTTGTTGAAACTGATGGGTTAACTACAGCATACTCTAGAATTTCCTTACCAATATACAGTGTGTTTGAGCACAATATGTAAATATTCAAGCAAAAACCTCTAACAGGTGCTAGATATAAAGTAAGTGTCCATAATAATTTCCACCTGCTTCTTTAGTTCCAGTTTTCTATTTGAGTGGACTTTAGTCATCTTCCCCCTTTGCCAGTCCTAAGCCCCACTTTCTTTTCTACATGTGAAAGCCCATTTAGGAAAAGTGAACCTGTGAGACCTCTCAGTTTTCTGCTTGGCATACTGTCCTTTGTTTTTAAAAGGATCAAGTGTAGGAGACCTTGAAAACAGCAGGTGCATCTATACAATGGATAAACGTGAGGATAAACAGTGGGTGAAAGCCACCTGCTCTGGAACCTACAAACTGTGTGTCACCAAATGAGCAGCTGGCTACAGGTGTTACTGGGGATGCATAAATGTTTTGTTATGACAAAAGCCCCAAGGCCTGAAGAAAAACTTCTCTCTGAAAGACAGATAGCAAGACCTCAGTATTCTGGGTCTCTAACAGTATAATTTTATTGTCATTAAGCTGCATATGGTTTAAATTACAGCAATGGTATAATCTTTTCAATGCCACAGTCGCAAATTACACTTGGACTGGTGTCTGGCACAAACTGAACTCTCAGCCCCAGCTCAGCATTCCCTACCCATGTGTTTAGGCAAAATTTTTAACCTCTCTGAACTACGGCTTTCATCTGCATGATAAGGATAAGATCTCATGCTTACCTCATGAGTTATTGAGAACACAGGTAAAGCAAATATTAGAGTGTCTGTCACATAGTACATGCTCAATAAATGTTTATGACCATTATCATCATCACCACTGTTATTCTCAGAACCCCACCTGTTGTATCACTGTCTTCCAAGATTACATGGATTGTTTGTGAAGCACTAATAATTACATTTTGTTATTTTTAATTTTTTAAATGATTGTAATTGTATTTTTTCCATTACCATTTAGTTTTCCTATGGCTCTCTCCCCCTGCAATCACCACATTGTTGTCCATGTCCATGAGTCCTTTTTGCTTTCTGCTCAATCACTCCATCTCCTACCCTCACCCCACCCTGACTCGCATCCTATTTTCTATCTCTGAGTCTGTCTCTACTATGCTTGTTAGTTCAGTTTGTTCATTAGATTCCATGTATGAGTGAAATTGTATGGTATTTGTACTTTTCTGACTGACTGATTTCGCTTAGCATGATATTCCCAAGGTCCATCCATATTGTTGCAAAGGGTAAAACTTTCTTCCTTTTTATGGCCAAGTAGTATTTAATTGTGTAAATGCCCCACTCATCTACTGATGGATGCGTGGGCTGCTCCCATATCTTCGTGACTATAAATAACACTGCAGTGAACATAGGGGTGCTTACATTCTTTTGAATTAGTGTTTTGGGTTCCTTCAGAAATACTTCCAGAAGCGGGATTGCTGGATCAGAAGGCAAATCCATTTTGAATTTTTTGAGGTATCTCCATACTGTTTTCCACCATGGCTGCACCAGTCTGCATTCCCACTAACAGTGCAAAAAGGGTTCCCTTTTTCTCTGCATCTTGGCTAGGACTTGTTTTTTGTTGATTTATTGATGATAGCCATTCTGACAGGTGTGAGATGATAGCTAATCTGACACCTATGAGATGATAACTCATTGTAGTTTTAATTTGCATTTCTGTGATGATTAGTGACATTGAGCATCTTTTCATATGTCTATTTGTCATCTGTATGTTCTCTTGTTGGAGAAGTGTCTTATCAGGTCCTTTGACCATTTTTTAAATTGGATTGTTTGGTTTTTGGTGTTGAGTTTTGTAAGTTCTTTATAAATTTTGGATATTAACCTCCTATCAGATATATCAGTGAATATGTTTCCCCATTCAGTGGGTTGTCTTTTTATTTTGTTGATGGTTTCCTTTGCTGTACAAAAACCTTTTAGTTTGATGTAATCCCATTTGTTTATTTTTTCTTTCATTTTCCTTATCTGAGGAGATATATCTAATAAAATATTGCTATGAGCAATGTCCAAGATTTTGCTGCCTATATTTTATTTTTAAATTTTTATGGTTTCAGGCATAATATTTAAGTCTTAAATGTCTGTTGAGTTTATTCTTGTATGTGGTCTAGTTTCATTTTTTCTGCATTTATCTGTCTAATTTCCCTAACATCATTTATTGAATAAACTATCTTTAGCCCATTGTTTGTGCTTGCTTCCTCTGTTGAATATTAATTGATTATAAAGGTATAGGTTTATTTCTGGGTCTCCTATTCTGTTCCATTGATCTATATGTCTGTTTCTACCATTATTATGCTGTTTTGATTACTATGGCCTTATAGTATAGTTTGATATTAGGTAGCGTGATTCCTCTAACCTTGCTCTTCTTTCTCAGGATTGCTGTTGCTGTGCAGGGCCTTTTGCGGTTCTACACAATTTTTTGAAATATTGTTCTAGTTCTGTGAAATATGTCATTGGAATCTTGATAGGAATTGCTTTGAATCTATAGGTTACTTTGGGTATTATGCACATTTTAATGATGTTAATTCTTCCTATCCATGAGCACAGTATGTGCTTCCACAGTATGTGCTTCCTTCAATTTCTTTCTTTAGTGTCTTATAGTTTTCTGTGTACAGGTCTTTTACATCCTGGTTAGAGCTATTCCTAGATAATTTATTCTGTTTTAAGTACTTGTACAAGGAATTTTTTAAAATTTCTCTTTCTGTTAATTCATTATTGGCATATAAATATGCAACTGATTTCTGGATATTAATTTTGTATGCTGCTACTTTGCTAAATTGATTTATTAGTTCTCAAAGTTTCTTACTGGAAACTTTGGGGTTCTGTATGTATAGTATCACGTCATCTAAAAATAATAAAATTTTTACTTCTTCCTTTCCAATTTGGATGCCTTCATTTCTTCTTCTTGTCTAATTGCTGTAGCTAGGACTTCCAGTACTACACTGAAAAAGAGAGGTAAAAGCAGACATCCCTATCTTGTTCTCAACTGTAAGGGAAACACTTGTAGTTTAATAATTGCATTTTAAAGGAAATTCTTTGAGTTTGTATTATTATCTAGCCCAAATTTAATTTAACAAATTAACTATTTACCAGGCACTATATTATATGTTGTTATGAGAGTTATCTCAATTTATTCTAATAAAAGCTATATACTCATTAAAACTGTACCAGTAGACATAGGCTCAGAAGGGTTAAGTAATTTGCTTGAGTAAACATTTCATATTTTTTTCATACTTTTGCATTATGTATTTAGGGGAAGTACAAACTACGATCTGATTCTACAGCCCTCTGAATTCTATATTACAATTTCAAGTGACTTAGGATAGCCACCCTGAGGTATGGGTGCCCTCCTTCACCCAGTTTGTGTAATTTTGGCCAACATAATTATTCATTCCTCTAACATTAAGCATTTAAAAATATTCATAGTTGGATATTATTTCCAAGTGCTTAAATCCAAAATGCATTCACAAACATGATTTTATTTGAGTCTTGTAATAACTGGCTAGTTCAATAAAAGTCTGCTCATCTTTTTACAGATGAGGAGATTAAGGCGCAAAGCAATCAGGTGGCCTTTGTGGGGTCACAAGGGTATCTGGAAACAGTGCAGAGAACACCATTCAGGTCTTCAGACACCCAGCCCATGACTTTTCCCCTTGTACCCACAACTACAGAGGCACAGTATGTGCTTGTGTGCTAATCATCATGATTAGAGAAAATAATACTATTTTTTTTCAAATGCATCATAGGAAGGACAAAGCACTCTACAGTTTTATGTGGCTAAACTCTTTTCCAATTATTTTGTTTTCTTTGTTGTGGAGAAAATTCAAAAGGATATACTCAGTGCTAGAAAATAGCTCCCAAGAGTATATCAAATGAACTGTTTGCCTAAAAAAGTAAATTTGGCAAGAGTCACCTGCTGCTTCTAATAAAGTGGCTGGAAAACACAGATTCAAAGGCTTCAGGAGCCTGTTCTTTTTCACTTTTCTTTCCAAACTCCCCACACCTTCTTCATTTTTCAATCAACCTCACTGAGACATAATAAACATACAGTAAGATGCACATATTTTAAGTGCACAGTCCTATGAGTTTGGAAAATATATAGACATATGTAACCATCATCCTAATAAAGATATACAATGTTTTTATCACATCAGATAGTTTCCTTATGAGCCTTTGCAATAAATCTTCCCTCACCTCACATCCCGGGCCATCACTAATCTGATCTCTCCCATTATAGATTAGTTTTGCCTCATCTTCAAATAAATAAAGCCACATTTTGTTATATCTGACTTCTTGGCTCAATATGCTTTTGAGTTTCATCCATATTATTGTGTGTATCAGTAATTCATTCTTTTACATTGCTAGAAAGTATTCAATATACAAGTACATCACATTTTTCAATGCACTCCGTTGTTGATGGGCACTTGGTTGTTTCCAGTTTTGAGTTATTCTGAGAAATGCTGCTATAAAATACTGACATACAAGAATTTTTGTGAACATATAATTTTATTTCTCTTGTGAATTGCTAGGCCATATAGGAAGTGAATGTTTAACTTTATAAGGAGCCTCCAACCTTTTTCCCAAAGAGGTGCACAGTGTGAGGATTGGAATTGCACCATATCCTTCATCAGTCTCTTCTCCCAACATTTCCTCAGGCAGCCACTAGTCTGCTGTCTGCCCCTAGAGACTCGTTTGCACTCTGCGAAATGTGTATAAATGAAATCACACAGTATGCATTTTTTTGTCTGGCTTTTTTGCTCAGCATAATGGTTTTGACATTCATCCATGTTTTATATGTATTGATATTGTTACTTGATTTTGTTGAGGTGTACATGATTGTGTGGATGTACAACACTTTGTTTATTAATTAACCTGTTGATGGACATTTGAGTTATTTTAAGTTTTTGGCTATTACAAATAATGCTTCTATACACTTTACTTAAAAGTAGTTGCATAGACATATATTTTCATTTTTCTTCAATAATTTTCTTGGAGTGGAATAGCTGAGCCATATGGTAGGTATACCATAAACTTTTTAAGAACCCTGAAACATAAATTCAAAAGAACCTATGCATTCCAACGAGAAGCAGCACAATTTACAATAGCCAAGTGTTGGAAGCAACCTAAGTGCCCATCAGTAAATGAATGGATAAAAATACTATGCTACATTTACATGATGGAATACTACACAGCAGAAAGAAAGAAGGAGCTCCTACCCTTTGCAACAGCATGGGTGGATCTGGAAAGCATTATGCTAAATAAAATAAGCCAGGTGGTGAAAGAAAAATACCATATGATACTACCTTTAAGTGTAACCTAATTAACAAAACAAACAAGCAAGCAAAATATAACCAAAGACATTGAAATTAAGAACAATGTGACAGTAACCAGAGGGCAGCTGGGAGGGGATAATGGGGGGAAAGGGAGAAGGGTTTTGAGAAATAACTATAAAGGACAGAGGGACAAAACCAAAGGAGGGGGTTTGTTCCTTCAAGCCTGGGAAGTGGGGATGGTTGGTGTGGGGTGGAGTAATGGGGGGAAATGGAGACAACTGTACTTGAAGAGCAATAAAAATGTGGAAAAATACATAATTTTATTTTTATTTGTTTTGGAAAAATACATAATTTTAAACAACCTAATTCATTAAATAGAAATGAAAAGAAAAAAAAGAAACTGCCACATTGTTTTTCAAAGGGGTTAAAAATTTTACATTCCCACTAGCATTATATGAGAGGTCTAGGTGCTTCCTTTCTTTCCCAGTATTTGACATGATCATTCTCTTTAACTTTAGGTATTCCGGTGGGTACATAATGTTATCTCATGGTTTTAATTTGAATTTTCCAAGTGGCTGATGTGTATCTTTCTTGTGCTTATATTCTGTCTATATATTTTTCTGTGTGAAATGTTTGCTTAAACCTGTCTCTTTTTAAAAAAAAATTGGGGTATCTATCTTGGGGTATCTGAGTTGTCATAATTCTTCATTATTTTTATTTTTTTACCCCATGTCTGTTTTGTACCTACTATTTATGCTTCTTATTCCCTGTACCTTTCTCCCCACTCTCCTCTCTCCCCACTGATAACCCTTCATGTGATCTCTATTTCTGTGAATCTGTTCCTGTTCTAGTTGTTTGTTTAGTTCATTTTTATTTTTTATTTTTATTTTTTTAGGTTTGGTTGTTGACAGTTGTAAGTATGTTGTCATTTTACTGTTCATATTTTTGATCTTCTTCTTTTTCTTAGATAAGTCCTTTTAACATTTCATATAATAAGAGATGGGTGATGATGAACTCCTTTAACTTGACCTTATCTGGGAAGCACTTTATCTACCCTTCCATTGTAAATGATCGCTTTTCTGGATAGAGTAATCTTGGATGTAGATACTTGCCTTTCATGACTTTGAATACTACTTTTCAAGCTCTTCTTGCCTTCAAGGTTTTTTTTGAGAAATCAGTTGATAGTTTTATGGGCACTCCTTTGTAGGTAACTGTCTCCTTTTCTCTTGCTGCTTTTTAAGATTCTCTCCTTATCTTTAATATTGGGTCATGTAATCATGATGTGCCTTGGTGTGTTCCTTCTTGGGTCCAACTTCTTTGGGACTCTCTGAGTTTCCTGGATTTCCTGGAAGTCTATTTCCTTTACCAGATTGGGGAAATTCTCCTTTATTATTTGTTCAAATAAGTTTTCCACTTGTTGCTCTTCCTCTTCTTCTTCTGGTACCCCTATAATTCAGATGTTCGAATGTTTAAAGATGTTCTAGAGGTTCCTAAGCCTCTCCTCATTTTTTGAATACTTTTTTCTTCATTCTTTTCTGTTTGGTCATTTTTTTCTTCCTTCTGGTCCACTCCCTTGATTTGAGTCCCAGTTTCCTTTCCATCACTATTGGTTTCTTGTGCATCTCCCTTCATTCCAATTAGTTTAGCCTTCATATGTTCCTCTAATTTGTGAGTAAAATCAACCAGTTCTGTGAGCATCCTGATCACCAGTATTTTGAACTGTGCATCTGATAGGTTGTCTCTCTCTTGGTCACTTAGAAGTATTGGCTCTGGGGCTTTGAGCTGTTCTTGAGCCATAATGTTTTGGTCTGTTTATGCCTGTTACATATGAGGGGTGCAGCCTTAGGTGTTCACCAGGGTGGGGCGACCCAGTCGCCGGGGTTAGAGAAGGGCAATGGTTTAGTTCTGTTCTCTCTCAGATTTCCATCCCCTCTGTTGCTTCATGCAAGCAAACTGAGGCCCCCTGGTGCTGGCTCCCGGGTGTGTGGGCTTGTGCACCCTCTGGGACCCTGTGAGTCTCTCCAACAGACTCTCTGTGAGCCTGGAAGCTTCTCCTGGCACCTCGACCCTGAAAATTTTTCCAATTGATGCTTTTAGGCTTTAGTTCCCTTTGTGGGGGTCCTAGCCTGCTCAGTTTGTCTCACTGCTCGCTCCTTTGCCTGGTTTGTCTGCACGCGAATGTGTGACCTCGGTCAGCCAGCCACCTTGCACCATCACTGGGTCTGCCTGTTGCCACCCCACACTTGGGATCTGCCAACTGCCGCCTGCACTCGTGGATTGGTCCGGCAGCTTTTTTCTGCTTGACCCTGCTCCACTAGCTGCTGACACCCCTCTTACTGGTCTGGCTGGATGGTTCATTGTTGTCAGACTTCCATACAATACAATTTTCTGTGTTTTGGTTGCGTTTTTGTTACTAAAACTTTGTTGTCTTTAAACCTGGTTGTACGAGGAGGCACAGTTTTCCCACCTATGCCTCCATCTTGGCCAGAAGTATCTTTTTATTTTTAATGTGCATGATTTAATTCATTTTTTAAATCTAATTACACTGGCTAAGACTTCATTACAATATTGGATACAAGAAGTGACAGTAAACAAATTTGTTTTGTTCCTGATATTAAAGTGGAAAGCACTTATTTATTCACAATTAACTATAATGCCATTTGTGGGTGTTTTTTTTTGTTGTTGTTATGTGCTTTGTTTTGTTTTTGTTCATGCCCTTTATAAGACTGAGGAAGTTCCCTTGTAGTTCTCTTTTGCTGAGGGGTTTATCAAATACTTTTTGCTTTTAAAACTATTGTGATGATTTTATCATTTAAAAATTATTAATACATTGATTGGTTTTTGAATGTTGAACCAACATTGTATTCTTTGGATAAACTGCTCTTAGTCATTGAATGGTTAATTTTATGTGTCAAGTCAATTTGACTTGGGTAAAGGGTGCCCATATAGCTGATAAAATGTTGTTTCTGGGTATGCCTATAAGGGTGTTTCCAGAGGAGATTAGCATTTGAATCAGTAGATAAGTAAGGAAGATCCACTATCTCCAATGTTAGTGGGTACCACCAAATTCATTGAGGGCCTGAACAGAACCAAAGCAGGAGGAAAGAGGAATCTGCTCTTGTACTTAAGCTGGACATCCATCTTCTCCTGCTCTTGGACATTGGTTCTCCTGGTTCTCAGGCTTTTGGATTGGAATTAGAATTTACACCATTGGCTCCCATGGTTCTCAGGCCTTCGTTTTTGGAATAGAACTAAGCTACCAGTTTCTCTGGTTCTTCACCTTGCAGATGGCAGATCATAGGACTTTTCAACCTCCATAACTGCATGATCCAATACATCATAAAATAAATCTCTTTCTATATACCTACATATATTTTATTGGCTCTGTTTCTTTGGAGAGTCTTGACCAATACAGCCAATATATATTAATATTTTCCTTTTTATATTTTATTGAGTTCACTTGACTAATATTAGTTAAGGTTTTTTATGTCTATGTTCATGAAGAATATTGACTTATGAGTTTCTTTTGAAATGCATGTTTTTAATTTTGGTGAGGTCAATTTTTTTATAGACCATAATTTTATTTCCATATTTAAGAAATCTTTGTCTAGCCCAAGGACTTGAAGATACTCTCCTATGTTTTCTTCTAAAATATTATTTTAACTCTTACATTTAAGGTTATAAATAAGTCTTTTTTTCTGGCTACTTTTTTCTTGTTATTCTTGAATTTTAGCAGTTTGACTATGACATGCTTATGCATGATTATTTTTTGCATTCTTTCTGCTTAGTTTTGCCAGAGTTCTTGGATCTGGAACTGAATGTTTTTATAAATTTGGGGAAATTTTTGACATTATTTCTTCATCTGCATTTTTTGTATTATTTTCATTCTGTTTCACTCTGGGACTCTAATTATATATGTTTAGAAATGTATTATTTCACAGTTCCTATGACTTTGTTCATTTTCATCATTCTTTTTTCTTTTTGAATGTCTAGCAATTTTTGACCGAAAATTGTAAATGACTTGTTATAGAATAGATACTTGGAGTTCTATTTTAGTCCTCTAAAGATTGGTGCTTTTTTTATTGTTGGGTAATTCAATTACTGCTTTACTGCCTTGAACTTGGGTAGGCTTAGTTTTGCTTTGTTAGCTCAGATTTGTAGAATTCCTGAGGCTTTCCAGGCCCCTCTAACTTGTAAGATCAAAACCACCAGATTTTGGTGTCCCCTGAAGTACCGTTAGTGCATAATTATAGGGCTTGTTAAGGCAGGTTTAGAAAAGACATTACTCTAGGGTGGTGTTATTACTCTTAAGCTATGGCCTTTATGATATCTCATACTAAAAGGCTGGGGCAGGGATAAGTAACAAGTTGTTAATAAAGTCTTTATTCTGACAAGGCTGGAATTCCAACGTCCCTTTATATTTTGACCTCTTGTTTCCTTATTTAACTTCCATCATTGTAGTAGCCACTTCCTTGCAAGGCTCACTCACATTGTTTCACCCTGCATATGCACAACCCAGCATTTAGCTATAAACTCACAGGGACATGCTCCTAGACTCCTGGGCACTCCTCTCTCATGGCTCCTTTTTATTTATGTGTGCCTCAGCTTCCACCTTCTTCATCTACCCCAGAGGCTGATTTTTGCTTCTTGGTGCAGTATAACTGATGTGCTCTGCTTGGACTACAGCTTACCTATTTAATTAGGAAATCACCTTATGACAGAGCTAGGCAATTGTGGAATTGTAGAACTCACCTTGTGAATTTTTCTTCTCAGGGATTGTAGCTGAAAACAGTTGCTTCATTTACATTGTTTAGTTTCACAGTTCATTATATTGATAAATCTTCTGCAGGTTACTCTGTTATAGCGGGAAGCAGACATTCTTTCCATCTTGATTTGACAAACAAAATAAGACAAATAGGTTAATTTCACCTGAAAATTCTAATTGATTTGCTGTGGATGATTGCACTGAGAAGGGGTCTGGGTTTAGGGTTGATTACTATGTTCTTCTAAGGATGATGGTTAAAGCAGAGACTCATATTACTTAACTGTTAACAGCCCTTTTCTTGAATCTTAGCTCCTCAAAAAAAAAAAAAAAAAAGGAAGGTCTTTCCAGGTTATCTTGTTTAAATAACTTACAGGGCAGTCAATACTTCTGGATAAGGAAAGATGCACTTCATTTTGGTCCAAACACTCCCATGGTCTGAAAGGCACATTGAGATTTTAATTTTGGCTTTCTCTGTTCCAGACTTCATGTGAACATTTCTCATGGCTTAAAGACTACTAGTGCTCACCTGTATCTAGTTCTGTTCTCCTTCTTTGGAAACTCAGAAAGGCTATGATTTCTTGCTCATGGCAATCAGACAGCACTGTAACAGTGGAAAATTATAACAGCAGGGAATTGTAACCCGCTCCACAATTGTTTGGACATTGTATCTGTAAGTGCTGACTCTGACTAATATGTAGCTTGTAGATGAATAGCATGTGTGTACAAGAATCCTAGGAACTAACTTCAAAGATACAGACTCCAACCTTCAGGCATCCCAACTCCAGGAGGTTTGCTGACCTTCATCCATGAAGCCAGGATGACATGAATCCAGGATGACTAAGCCAGGATAATGCTCACCGGACCATAACTTGCCTCATCAGAATGAACTGTGTTCATCTGCATGTACAGAACTTTTCAACCCCCTCCCTTGAGTGGGGGGTTGTTTTCCTGTCTCTCTTTATAAAAGCCTCTGCCTCTACTGAGAGGGGATGTTAGGCTTTGAGACATGACTCCCCCATTTCCCAGGGGCCCAGCATCTGCAAATATACTACTTTTCTCTACATCACCACTTGCCTCTTGAGTATTGTCCAGCAACAGGCACCTGGACCTGGTTTTGATTACTGGAGTACATGACTAGATCTCAAGAAGGGAGCATGAGCAGAAGAAACAACTGTCACTATGAGTTGAAGTGTTAAAGAGCTGATGTGTCACCACATGCTTCTTTTCAAGTGATGGTGCTCTTGGGAGGGAGACACATGTTAGAGTAGTAGCAAAAAACAAAAGAAGAAGACTGGGTCCCTGAGTCACTGTATGGTGCAGAGCACCCACCAATCTAAACCGGGCCTTTTAGAAGTAAGAAATAAACTTTTATTAAGCTGAACTACTAGTGTTTAAGGGTTTTTTTTGTAATAGAAACAATTTAGTAGTTATTTAGGTTAATACAGTCTTTTCTTTCACAAATTCTGTTTTCTGTTTCATTGCAACATTAGCACCCATTCTTTTTATCATTATCCTTGATGAGAAATTAAAATTCTAAAACCTTAAAATAACTTTTGAAAATGACTAAACTTCTCCCACTATCAATGAACATCACTAGTTTTAACCTCAGAGACTTTAAACTCCAATGTAATGGCATGGCTCTACTACTTCTAGGCTTGCCCTCCATGATCAGGTAGCCTGTGCCTGTTCCTTAAGGTCTTATTTTTAAGCTAAGGTCTTATTCACTGAAGGGAAAGACAGGGATATTTTGAAGAAATAAACTATTGTTTTGAATGCCAGAGGCAAATCTCCTGAAATAAATCCCTTGAGTACTTCAGCCTGGCTTTCTTAAATTTGGAGCTTACCAAACCTCACTGACTCAAATCCAGGCAGAGACATGGTCATACCCTCATGGCCAAGGATATCCTTATGTTTGCAATAATGTTTATTAGGCAAAATTATCCCATTTCAATTTAGCTTTTCCCAAGAAAATTCATCTAAAAGTTTTGGCAGATATAATCACAATAATCACATCTATCGTTCTGCTCATCATTTTCACACCATGCTTTTGACCAGACCCAGTTTTGTGGCCCAACTAATTTTAGTATAGGTGGTGGAATATAGAGAAATATGTGGATATTTGGTGATAACCATCACTGACATAATCCCAATTTTGGAAAATTAGTCTGCATATCTACTTATGTATTTATTTATTATCAGTCTTATCATCCATGTGCTCATTCACCCATTCATTTTTAAGTTGTTTTTAAGAAAAGATTGGAAGAAATGAATGAATGTGCTTGACAGCGATTATATACAAATATAATGGATGGTTTTTCCCTCATCTTGTTCTGAATTTTTAAAATTTATTACACTGTAGGTATGCTTACATAATCAGAAGAAGAGGTGTTGCATTCAATTTTAAAAGAGCCAGCAAACGCACTAACTAATCTTTGTGATTGAGGGAGAGGATCATTAGAATTAGCAGTACCTTGAGTTATAGGCTGTTTGCAAAGAGATACAGCTCTATTACTTCTAACTAGCATCCTGGACCTGCTTTAACGAGTAGGTAGGAGTGATTTATAATTAGCCTAGTAATTGTCGAATCTAATTGACTATTTCTAATGTGGCTTAAGAACTTATGTGCTTCTGAACATCATCTCAATTTCTTTTCTAATATTACAGATTTTTGTGTGGGTAGGATACAAATTCATGAGCTTTAATTGTAAACAAATTAAAATAAATGTTCACACTAATAAGGAAATGAAACATTGCATGATGGGAGGAGAGACAATGACCGAGAGCAGATACTTAGCAGTGTCTACTATGAGATCAATCCAGGAATAACATAGTTTTCATCATGTCAGAATTCATAGAAGTATTTTTCTCAAGTGCATAGATAGAAAGTGGTTAGACCCTACCTTCAGCCCTAAGGAAGACTCAAAGACCTCTTGTTTTCATTTTATCAGTCCAGGAACATTTCATGGAGGAAAGTCTGAATGTGTGAGACCATCTCTCCCACTTCATCTCAGAGTTTCATGTGCTTCTTCTCTCAATCTTGTTCTGTAGCCTCAATGGTCTTCCTAGTCAGCATTCTCCCTGCCACCCAGGGCCTTAGCACATGCTTTACATGGTGCTCTCATTGAGTTTCTGTCCTTTCTTTCTCTACTAAACTCTAATACTGCAGAACTCAGTTCAGTCTTCCTGGCAGAACTCCGTTTAGGCCAAATCCCCCTCTGCATGTACCTCTATTTCAAACATGCACCACAGGCCTAACTTCACAATTTGTTTTGTGGTATGTTTGACTTATATCTACTTCCCCAATATAAATGCAAGTGTCATAAGAACATAATAACTTATCATTTTGTTCTCCTGATAAGTTGTTATCATGAGAATGATAACCCTGGAGAAATAAAAAAGTTTAATAAAGAAATAAATCTTCTTTATTCCTCCAGGATTGCATACTCAGCTGGACACAGAGCAGGCACTCAATGACGATGTGATGAACTCATGCATAAGTGAAAGATTTAGTGAGAACACTGAGGCACAGAGAGGTTAGGTAACTTGCTCAAGGACTTACAGCTAAAAAAGAGCATTTGGCATGAAAAGATTTGTATCATGAAAAGAGAAAATAATAAATGGTGACTCATATTAATAAATAATGCTGAAGATGCCTAATCAAGATCCCATCACTATGGTCTCAGGCACTGTTCCAAATACTTTATTAAATTATTCAATCCTCACAGAAATTCTGTGGTTGCTTTCATTATTTGTATTTTACAATTGATGACTAGGGATATTAAATAACTTTGGGGTCTTATAAAAGTTTTTTAAGTATAAAATATTTAAAATTTCTTGAGAATCATGTGACAAACAGCCATGAAGTTAGACAGTATTAACTAGCAGAGTAAAGATTCACATTCAGGATTGTAACTTTCATGCCAATTTGACACCTCAAACTCAAACAACAGTAACTGAGATACACTGTAGAGACATATCAGAGAAAAATGATGATACTATGAGAGTTCAGAGAATAGAAAGACAAGCCTTGGCTGGAGGAATTTAGAAAAACAGGTGGGACATTCCACATTTAAGCCAGTCCCTATGTGAACATGTAAAGATGAGTAGAAACAGGCACTCCAAACAGAAGGAAACAACATGAGCAAAGGTCAGACAGCAGACAAGTGCAGCTGCAAGTGCCATGGGGAGGCACATTCAGGTGCAAACTCATGTGGCTTTTTCTACCATGGACTTAACAGATTGGTAAGAATCTATCACCACTCAGAGGACCAGGTGACACAGCAAATTAGAGCTGGGGCACGTGTTTGGCATAAATATTGATGTACCTTGATCAAAAGAAGCAAGGCACTTAGACAGATATCCAAAGACTCTATCTAGCAGACCAACTCTGAACTTATATTTTGCCTGGACATTCATGATGGATAACATTCACATGACGAAAACCACGTTTTGTCATGAGGTACCTCTGGTGTATTAGTCAGGGTTTTCCACAGAAAAAGAACCAATAGGATCTCTATCTCTATCATCTATATCTTTGTCATCTGTGTCTCTATCACCTGTATCTGTAGCTGTATCTGTATCTCACTGAAGGGGAATTTGCTCACATGATTATGGAGGCTAAGAAGTCTTATGATCTCCATATGTAAGCTGGAGACACAGGAAAGTTAATGGTGTACTATAGTCTGAGTCCAAGGCCTTAGGCCCAGGAGTTCAGGACAAGCTTAAGAGAACCAAGAGTAGAACAGGCTCAAACAGGTAGAGACAGAGGATTTGCCTTCTTTTTTTGTCGTATTGTTCTGTTTGGGCCTTCAGTTGGTTGGATTATGCCCACTCACAGTGGGGAGGGAAATGTGCTTTACTCACTTTAGTCATCTCTTCTGGAAATAACCTCACAGACATACCTAGGAATCATGTTTAACCATGTGTGTGGTTAAAAATAAAGTTAGGCATTTTATCCTGAGATTGTGCAGGCCACTGCATAGATAAGGTGGGTTACAAGTTATATGCACAACCTGTTGACAGAGAGAAAACTCCACTCATTTCTGTCCACCTCTGATAATACACCTTGCTATTGGACAGACTGGGGGCCAACCACTGCTCCAGGGTAAGACCCTTGTTTCAAGACTGGAGGTCGGGCACTTGAAATAGTTCTTCCTCAGGAGACCCAAAGCCACAGTCTTAGAGTTTCAGAGAGAGGCAAATTCATTAGTAAGGACATGGGCTTTATAATCAGACTGTCCTGGATTCAAATCCTGAATCTGCCACCTTGTCGTTTTTTGTATCTGGGGAAATATCTTAACCTTTTGAATCTAAAATTTTTCATCTGTGATGTGGTAATAATACGTCTTACCTCAGAAGATTCTGTAGGATCGCTGAAAGGTAGAAAATACCTTAGCACAGTGCCTGGATTAAATGTTGGTCTACTGATATGTGAATTGGCACTTGAATTGGTATGTTAGCTTTCCAATCTAGGTAACAAGGCAGAAAGTAAGACACTTAAAGCTTGGTACCAAAGGGAGCTCATATTAGATAATGTCTACTAAAATTAAGGTGTGCATATCTAAATTAACCAGGAATTCCATTTTTCAGTATCAGAGTCAGATCTTGAGAATCACTTACTTAATTACTTTAAGGGAGGAAATCATATAAAAGAATGTTCATTGTAGCACAGTTTTTAACTTAAAAAAAGAATCTATATGTTCATTAATGGGAAATTAGCTAAATAAAGTGTAACACTATGGAAAAGAAGCTATGGTTTGAAGAAATAAAGTAGATCTATAAAACATAATTACATGGAAACAGCAAAGACTTATTATTGAATAAAAATAAGCAAATTACAAACCGACACATGAATGATACTACTTATGTAAAGCTATATATGTATATATATATATATATAGCTACTAATTGGTAACCTGTTGGGAACCACCCTGCCTGGTTTCAGAAGCTGTAACCCATCCCCCCACCCCCACCCCGCCATGGCTAAGGCTGAGTAAGTGACCATCAGACTGTAAGTCACGAAGGAGACAAATCTTATCTCCCTGGCAAGAACACCACTTCCGCTCCTTTTTCTTCACCCTGCCTGGCCCCCAATGCTTGGTCAGTTAACCAGTGATGGGTAAGATTCCCCAAATGGGGAACAACCTAAGACAGGCATGTTCATGTGGAGGCCACAGAGAAGGACTTGGGGGCTATGGAGAAAGGGGGTGATGGACCCTCACCCCTTGGCTTTGACATAGCCCAAGTCATCATTCTGTCTGCAAGAAGTTTCCTAATGTCTTGGCTGCCTTACTTCCCCTGCCTGACTTAAGCCTGAAACAATGCCTGTGGTGGGTGTAGCCCTGTGCTGGAAAGGGCGGGTTTCCTAGGGTGATCAGGCCTAAGAAAGAATATGTAAAATCCTGTGAAACCTGCTTTGTTTAGGATGCTCTCAATTAAATGGTAAGGGTCCAAGCAGGAAGTGGGTTTGTTCCTCAAAGTTTTGTGGCCTTTTAGCTATCTGACCCTGATTCAAAATAGGCCCTCAGTGTTCTTTCTATTTTATTTATTGTTTGGTCTTTACTGCCTGACAATGATTAATGAGCTTTACCTGTATTCTTGTGCAAAATGAACCCAACAAAAGCCCATTAAGGAATAGGCTGAAGGCCCTTCTCTTTTGAGAGACTGGCCACCTTTCCTCCCCAAGCAGATCATGTCTTGATAGACTTATTCTCATCTGTGGCAGCTGGGGGGTGGGCCTGCAGGCAGAGCTCCCCCATCCCCACAGGAACCTGGAAATCAGCATGGGGAAGAAGGAAAAGAAGGAAAGAGACAGGTTGAGATTGAGTTTTAGATTCTTCATTAAAAATAATGTACATTTTCTCTATACTTTTGTTATGGGGAGAAGTTATTTATCTAGAATTTGTGAAACTATATTTTAATTTTAGAAAATATATTGACCAGGAGTCTCTCAAGAGCCCATTGGGGATCTGAATTTTTACTCTATGGTCAGAGGCTTGTGTTCAGAACAATCTAGCCCCTGTATTAGGGGAAGTTTTGTGGCTATGAGGAGAGGGACACAGGCAGAAGGGAGGGGCCGGCCAGCCCTTGGCTAGGGGAGGAAGTAGAGTATGTAAAGAATATGTAAAGAGGAACAAAGGAAGAAAAAGAGGCTATCTGTGGCTTCAGGGCCCCCATTCTGGACAAGTCTAACCAAATGCCTTCCGGTCATACAGCCCCATTATGGAAAGCCTCGTTATTTCTACCATTGCACACAAACTAGCTTTTTAATTTTTAAATTTTTAATCATTTTTATTGTTATTGTATTACAGTTGTCTCAATTTTTCCCCTTTACCCCCCTGTGCCCAACCTACCCCTCACTCCCATAGTCTATCCCCACACTGTTGTCCATGTCCATGGGTCATTCATACATGTTCTTTGACTAGTCCCTTCCCCTTCTTTCTGGTATTATCCTCTCCCTCTACCCTTTGGTCACTGGCAGTCTGTTCCATGATTCTATGCCTGTGGTTCTATTTTGTCCATTAGTTTATTTTTTCATTAGATTCCTCTTATAGGTTAGATCATAGGGTATTTGAGGGATTATTTTTCATCATTATTATTTTCAGTTTTATTGAGATGTCACTGACATATAGAACTGTGTAAGTTTAAGGTGTATAAACCTAAACTTAAACCTAAAATCAAATCATAATGATTTGACTTACATACATTGTGTTGAGAGACTTTTTACACAGACCTCTAGGTCTGTTAGAGATGATCTAATCTCCTTGGTAGTTTATTGAAACAAGGGGGCCACTTGATCTCCTGATCTATGAATCTGTGGTAAGCAGCCTTCAAAGTGGCCCAGAATTTTTGAGTCAGCAGTCATAGAGAGTTTAAAATTCAAGATACAGAGAGGTGGCAGTTTATAGAAGCCATCAGCTGAAGAAGAAGCAAAGGCAAGGAGGTAAATAGAGGGCATGAAGAAAAAGCCATGAATGACATGAATTAGGAGGTGCCCTAGGTAAGCAGGTGCTAGAAAGGCAAAACCATACCACAGAGCTGGAGACACAATTGCTCTGGTACCAAAATGGAGTAGAGAGCAGTGGAGGCTGGTGTTTGGACCTGTGCTCACAAAGACCAAGATTTTGTTGCTGAGAGGCTGACCAGGTACCCTGGATATTACAGAGATGCTGTACCCCCAAACTTCTAACTGCTATCCAGTCATTATAGGGTTCCTTATATTCTCAGGTGTTCTTACAGAGAAACATAGAACTGCTAAAATTCAGTTAAATTCTCTAGGTCACGGATCAATAATTTTAATTTTTTTGTTTCTTGCTTTTTTAATGAATTCATTGAGCATTAGTGAGATACTCTGCACTACCTTGTGTGTCCCATTCACCAGTCTGATGAAGCTGCCACCTTCTGATGGAAAAGGGTCATTAGGGCTTTCACCTCAGAGTGACACATGCAACATTCACTCACATTTTACTGATCAAAAATTTACGTGGCTCACAACTTCCAAAAGACAAAGAAGTCCAATCATTACTTGTACCTAGAAAGTACACAGGTAGTTTGGGTGAACCCTATGGATGAATAGTATAACCATCATTAGCTGTGTGACCTGAAGTAACTTTCTTCACTTCTTGGCACCTCAGATTTCTCATTTTCATAATGGAAGTAATTATAATACCTAATAAGCTGTACTGAGAAATAAGTGCAAACCAGAAGTGTTTAGCACAAAGTCTAACTTATAATACATTTTCCTTAAGTGTTGGTTTTATCACAGTTACTACCTAACCACTTCTTATTACTTGAAGTGATTTGGTTTAACTTTCCCACTAGCCTAAACCAGTACAATGGGACATCTCTCCCTGGACTCTGTAGGCTAAGTTCTCTCTGATGAGCCTCCACCCATCTTCAGGGTGTCAGAAAGTTATGTTCAAGAATCTATGGCACTGAAAACAGTTTCAGATTCATGATTCAAGAAGTGCAGCTAATATTTTTTGATGGGTCATTTGTTGAGCCAGGGAGAAAGAAGCCTGTAATTTAGAGAGCTAAAAGTTGTACAGAGTGAAAACACAGCAGGAGAAATGGGTCTAAGGGGTATATTTCCAAAGCTTGCTCAGTGCCAGGGACAGAGACCAGGGGAGCTCACAGTGTGGAAATAGAAGGATAAGAGTTAGAGAGGCAGATGAGCAAATGGGAGTTATTTTTAAAAAGAGGCAGCAAAAACAGTTGTGGGAAGAGAATGATGTAGACAGAGGAGCTCTGGTGCTAAGGGTTGGACAACAGTTTGGGTGTCCAATGGAGAAAAATGTCTGTCTGCACAATTATTCTGGGAAGAAAAATTGTGGAATTAGAAAAACTGGTGTCAGAATAACCTCCCATTTTCCATGCCCGAAGCTCCAAGGATAAGAGCATCATCATTGAAGTCAGGGACGTTTGCAAGTGACAGAAAACTAACTTCAAACTGTTTAAACAGAAAGGAAAACTATATTGGTTCACATAGTTGCAAGGTCCAAGATAGGGCTTAACTTCAGGCAGAATTGCATCTGTACACTAAACAGTGTCATCAGTACTATCAATTTTTCTAAGTTTTGTTTTCACAATATTGGTTTCATCCTTGAGAAAGTTCTTCCTTCTTGGTGCCAGATGGTAGCTGGAACCTCTGACTTGCATCTTATCTTCCTGTCATTCTTATTAAAAGAGGGCACCTCTCTCCCAGTAACTCCAGCAAAAGTTCTGATATTTTCTCTGATTGGTGTGAATTGATCACTGTGGCAGGGGAACATGATTTTCTGATTGGCCAAGCTATGGTCACATGACTGACCCCAGCCTGCAGGTGGAATCAACTTCACTTGAACTGCATGAACTGAATAGGGGCAGAGAGGAGGACAAGGAGTAATTATTAAGCAAAAGTTATGGTGCCTAAGGATGGAGGAAAAATAGGGGGCAAGCAAACAAGAAATATAGGTAATTTTTATACCCAAGCAACACTGCAGTATTTAGTACCACCACTGCCTTTGTATAATACCACTGTCACCAACACAAGTGACTTTCACAGTGTAGGCTCCTTTCCAGGCTGGTGGGAGTTCCAAGACCCACGCTGTCCCAGAACCAATCTCTGTCATTCTTACCAAAGAGCTTTGGTTTCCCTGCCTAACTCTTTGTTTCCCAGAGGGGCCTGCACCTTTTTTGAATCACAGAACAATGGTAAAGAACATGAAGACATTTATTTCCTGGTTGCTTCATGTCCCCAGAACTATATACTTTAAGACACTGGCCTGAACCTTGCCCTATATCAGAGTGTTAACTCAGAATTAAGACACCAAAACCTACATCATGCTGATTGCCACCACTTTGGAATAGAACTTCCAATTTTGCTTGGAGACAAGGCTTAGAAATGTCCCTTAGAGAATGAAGACTTACCTTTTCTGGTTGGACCCAACATGACACAAAGTTGTGCAAAATCTGGAATAAAATGATAAGTATCTTATTCAGGACCATTCTTTCTCATCTAGCAAAACTACACTAGTTCTCCAAGGTCCTTTTCAAAAACTATGTGCTGTCTGAGCCATTGCCAAGGCCCTTAAGAGCGATTAGTTGTTTCCATTCACCTTGCTCCCACTATGCATGGATCATATTCATTATAGCATTTGAGTTATTTTGAAGCCAATCTTTTTTACTCATTCTGGTGTCATCAGTTTCTGGGTGGTAGTTAAGTACTTAATAAAAATATGGTGGTGAAATGAATATGAATGATGGCTTATGCAGATTGAGCTGGAAGAAACACTAAGAATTTATAAAATCCAAACCACTGGTTATGCAAATGAAGAAACTGTCAGTGAGGGCAAATAATTTACACAAAAACAGAAAATTCACAGCCGTGTGAAAATTGAGGTGTCCTAATTCTCAATTCAGACTTCTGTCCTGCAGGGGGCACTCAATCTTAGTGTTTTGCATACATTGTTTCATTCACTCCTTCTGGTAAGCCTTATTATCTCTATTTTAATGACAAGGAAGCAAAAGGTCAAAAATGATTGCTGGAGTCTTCTCCCAACTCCATGAATGCTTCAGGAGCTGATTGTCCAATTCTGTCTCTGAGCCTTCTCCTGACTGGAAAGCAACCTGAAAAGCATCTGGAATCCAGCCTGGTAGAGAGTGCATTCTTTTCTGTCTCACTCTTTCCCTTTGGCAGACTGCCCAGTAACCTGAAATAGAAACGCTTAAGTAGGAATGATGTCCTTAGCCTGGAATCCTTCTGCTGCCAGAGAGAGCGGGGAGGATTTGCAGATGGCCACAGCTGACTTTATTGTAGTGGCAGAAACAGACCCTGAACGCAGTTTCCCTACAACTCCCAACCTAGGATCCTTAGAGAGAGGGGAAAAATTAGGGGACTTACTCCAAAAACTAATGGGTTTATGCTGAAACTTTCCATGAAGTGACTTTATTTCCTTCCCTGAAAACTCAGTAACTAAGGCAAGGTTCTATCTATTCTTGTTCATAATAATAACTAACATCTTATGTATTATCTGCCACATGTGCATTTATAGAATCTTAGTTTATCCTCACAACTTCACAAGGGAAGTACTATTATTATCCCCACTTTACTGATGAGGAAAAGATGAGTCATACTATCTTAAGCAACTTACTTAGAGTCACCCATTTAGAAACTCCAGAGCCCACATACTTAGCCACTGAATGAAAGTGTCTCATGATAAAATTAGAATGTTTGAATTCACACCCTGTTTTGAGACCTCTCTTGCTGTACAACTTTGTGTAAATCTTGGTGTCCTCATCTATAAAATAGAGCTAAGAACACCTCTTTGATAAGTTATATAATTACAAAATAAAGTTATGTCCATGGGAATATATTATAAAATATATTTTTTACAGAGGAAACTCAGAAAGCTTTGGAGTAAAGTCCTGGTTTCATATCTCATCTCAATTTACTAACTTTCTTCCCATAGAAAAATAATTTACACTCTCTGAACCTCAGACTTCTAATTAGATGTGAAAAAATGTTGTCTATTGACTAGGAATAAAAATTGTTGCAAAGATGGTTGTGAATACTGAATGCAAAACAATGTGAAAATATCTAGCATAGTAACTTGTGTACATAGTAACTTGTGTACAGGAATGCTACTTTTTGTTCTTTTCATTTTGCAAGTTTATTGCCTCCCACTTCTTTTAATTATTCAGTCTGAACCTCACTGTGGAAAAAGCTTAATCCAAGCTTCAAGTTGTCGAAAGCAGAATGGAAGCTCAAAATTCGAATGTGGAGGAAAGGTGCCTAGAGTATGAGGACATTTTGAGAGTGCAGGTAGTCTCAGAGAGATAATGAGGGATTTAAGAGTTTGAAGGACACAAGTATGAATGGAATCCATCATAAGTTGGAAGTTGCTTAAGACAAACTTTGAGTAAATGAGAGCTAGAGACAAATTTATATAGCTTTTGTTACTCTTAGCAGTTCAGGAACATGGGTTTAAAGGCAGAAGCAGAGAATGCTGGTAGTTAAGTGGGAATAAATAACTTCAAAAAAGGTATTACTTGAAAAATGGTGACAAAAACATAAAGACCTGACCCCCAAAATGTGTAATTTATTTCTACCTAGACCAGGGTAACTTCTCCAAAGTTGAGGTTTCTGATGTATCTCAGACCCATCCCTGCAAGCTGAGGTCTTTTTCTTTCATCACTCTCTATGACAAAACTTGTAAAGAAACCAACTATACTCATATAACCTACTAAAGGACCTAATTCAGGGATTAAAAATAAGCTTTAGAGACAGAAAAAGAAATATGTTCAAATTAAACTCTGCCACTCAGAGTAGAATGTCTTTTAAAGGTAGACTATGCAAATACTAAAGTAACAATAAAATAACAGTTACAAATAATAGGCCACAGAAGGAGATAAAATGGAATCATAAAAATTAATACAAAAAGCAGAAAGAGGTAAAAGGGAACAAAGAAAAGATGGAGTAAGTAGAAAAAATAGTACTATGATGGGTTTAAGTATAGTCATGCGACATTTCAGACAACAAACGGTATGTATGATGGTGGTTCCATCAGATTGTTATGGATTATAAGCAGAGTTTTGTGTTTGATGTTGAAAGAAAAGGCTAGACCCTAATGTGATGTTTAATATTTAGCTACCTTTGGTGGTTTAAGTGGACACAGAGACTCAGCATGCTGTCCATTCACCACGAATTCACCTGAACCTAGGGCCTAGAAATGATGAGGGAGAAAGAGGAGCAGGCTCGAAAGAAGAGGTGGCTCTGGAGAAGGGGTGCCCCAGAACCCACCCCACCTGCTCATGCCTGCTCCTCCACACACACATGCACACACTCCTGTACACATACATTCACTAATATTCACAAGCTCACTTTCCTTCCCTCTGTTCTATTTCTCTCTCTTCTTCCTCATTCCATTCCTTTCTCTCTCTGTTCTTGCTCTCTCTCTGGCTTTTCTCCCCCTGATTCTTTTGTTATTTCTCAGTTCAAGCTTTATCTCTTTGGCTTTATCTCTTTATTTTTATTGTTGTTCAAGTACAGTTGTCTCTGTTTTCACTCCTGCTCTGCTCCCTGCCTCACCCATGAGTGGCTTTTTCGGTGTGTCTTTTCTACATGTTCCCTAGTGGAACTTCCCCTATTTTACCCCATTGCCCTTCTCCATCCTGCCTCTGGTTACTATCAGTTTGTTCTTTAATTCAATGTTTCTGGCTATATTTTGCTTGTTTTTTGTGTTTTTGATTATGTTCCACTCACAGGTAGGATTACATGGTATTTGTCTTTCACTGCCTGGCTTATTTCACTTAGTATAAGGCTCTCCAGTTCCATCCATGCTGTCACGAAGGGTAGGAGCTCCTTTCTTCCTGCCATGTAGTATTCCGTGGCGTAAATGTACCATTTTTTTTTTTATCCACTCATTTATTGGTGGACATTTAGGTTGCTTCTAGCACTTGGCTATTGCAAATTGTACTGCTATGAACATTGGCATGCATACATTTTTTTAAATTGGTGTTTCAGGATTCTTATGACATAAATATCAGCAGTAGTATTGCTAGGTAAAACAGCAGTTCCATTCCTAGTTTTCTGAGAAAATTTCATACTGTTTTCCACTGTGACTGCACCAGTCTGCATTCCCACCAACAGTGCACTAAGGTTCTCGTTCCTCTACATCTTCTCCAGCACTTGTTTGTTGATTTGTTTATGATGGTCATTCTGACTGGTGTGAAGTGGTATCTCATTGTGGTTTTAATTTGCATCTCTCTCATGGTCAGTAGTGCTGAGCATCCTTTCATATGTCTCTGGGCCCTTTGTACGTCCTCCTGGGAGAAGTGTCTGTTCAGGTCTTTTGCCCACTTTTTAAATTGGATTGTTTGTCTTTCTGGAGTGGAGTTGTGTGAGTTCCTTACATATTTCGGAAATGAAACCCTTGTCCCAGGTACCACTGGCAAATATATTTTCCCACGTGTTTGGTTCTTTTCTCATTTTACTGCTGTTTTATTTAGCTGTGCAGACACTTTTTAATTTGTTGAAGTCCCATTTTTTCATTCTTTTCTTTATGTTCCTTGCTCTAAAGGACATAACAGTGAAAGTATTGCTGCATGAAATAACTGAGATTTTCCTGCCTATGTTCTTCTCTAGGAATTTAATGGTGTCTCAATTTATATTTAAGTCTTTTATCCACCTTGAGTTTACTTTTGTGTATAGTGTAAGTTGGTGGTTGAGTTTCATTTTTTTTTTTTGCATGTAGCTGTCCCGCTCACCCCAACACCATTTATTGAAGAGGCCATTTTTACTCCATTTTATGCTTGTGTCTGCTTTGTCAAATATTAATTGACCATAGAGACTTAGGTTTATTTTGGGCTCTCTATTCTGTTCCATCGATCTATGTGTCTGTTCTTATGCCAGTACCACACTGTTTTGATTACTGTGTCCTTGTAATATAGTATTATACCAGGTATTGTGAAATCTCCTACTTTGTTCTTTTTTCTCAAAATAGCTGTGGATATTTGGGGTCATTAATTGTTTCATATAAATTTTTGGAATGTTTCTTCTGTATCTGTGAAATATGTCATTGGTATTTTATAGAGATTACATTGAATCTATGAATTGCTTTGAGTAATATGGACATTTTGATGATGTTAATTCTTCTAATTCATGAACATGGTATATACTTCCATTTATTTGTGTCTTCCTTGATTTCTTTCTTCAGTGTTGTGTAGTCTTCTGAGTACACATCTTTTGCCTCCTCGGTTAGGTTTATTCCTAAGTGCTTTACTTTTCTTGTTGCTACATCAAATGGGACTTTTTTCCTGATTTCTCTTTTTGATAGTTCATTGTTGGTATACATAATGCCTTCAATTTCTGAATACTGACTTTGTATCTTGCTGTTTTGCCAAACTTACTTATTAGGTGAAGTAGTTTTTAGGTGGCATCTATAGTATTTTCTACATACAATATCATGTCATCTATGAACAAGGACAGTTTAACTTCCTTCTTTCCTATTTTGCTGTCTTTTACTTCTCTTTCTTGTCTATCAACATGGCTAGGACTTCTAATACTATGTTGAATAGTAGTGATAAAAGTGGATATCTTTTTCTTGTTCCTGATATTAGTGGGAAAACTTTTACTTTTTGCCTGTTGAATATGATTTTGACTATAAGTTTGTCACATATGGCCTTTATTATGTTGAGGTATGCTCCCTCTACTCCCACTTTGCTGAGTGTTTTCATCATAAATGGGTGCTGTACCTCATCAAATGCTTTTTCTGCATCCATTGATATGACCATGTGATTTTCGTCTTTGCTTTTGTTTATGTGATATATTATGTTTATTGATTTGAGTATTGTAACACCCTTGCATCCCTAGGATGAAGCACATTAATCATGGTGTATGATTTTTTAATGTATTGCTGGATGCAGTTTGCCAATATTTGGTTGAGTATTTTAGTGTCTATATTAATCAGTGATATTGGTCTGTTGTTTTCTTTGTTTTGCCTTTTTCTTGCTTTGGAATTAGGATGATGCTGACTACATGAAAAAAGTTAGGCAGTCTTTCTTCTTGGATTTTTGGAATAGTGTGAGAAGAATAGGGGTTAACTCTCTTTTAACCGTTTTGTATAATTGTCTTGTGAAAACATCTGGTTCGGGGATTTTGTGTGTCAGGAGTTTTTTTGATTACTGCTTCAATTTCACCAGTGATTATAGGTCTATTCAGGGTTTCTGCTTCTTCTTCATTCAGTTTTGGGATATTATATTTTTGTAAAAATTTGTCCATTTTACCCAGGTTTTCAAATTTCTTGGCATATAGTTGTTTGTAGTAATTTATTACTATCCTTTTTATTTCTGTGGTATCAGTTGTAATCTCTCTTCTTCTGTTTAAGATTTTATTTATTTGGGTCATGTCTCTTTTTTTCTTGATGAATCTGCTTAAAGGCTTGTTGATTTTGTTCCTCTTTTCAAAGAACCAGCTCCTGGATTTATTGATCCTTATGATTTTTCTCTTAGTTTCTATGTCATTTAATTCTGCTCTGCTCTTGGTTATTTCCTTCCTCCTACTTACTTTGGGCTTTGTTGTTGTTCCTCCAGTTCTTATAGATATATGGTTAGGTTTTTTACTTGAAATGTTTCTATATTTTTAAAATTAGGCCTGTGTCACCATAAACTTCCAGTTTTGGTCTGTTGTGTGTTCATTTTAATTTGTTTCCAGAAACTTTTTGATTTCTCCATTGACCTCATTATTGACCCATTCATTGTTTAATACCATGCTATTACTTCTGTATGAATTTGAATGCCTTTTGAGTTTTTTCCTTGAAGTTGGTTTCTTGTTTCAAGCCCTTGGGGTCTGATATAATTTAAATTTTCCTGAATTTGTTGAAGTTCATTTTGTGCCCTATCATGTGGTTTATCTTTGAAAATGTTCCATGGTCTTTGAAAATGTTCTGTGGTAAGCCAGGAGGTGAAAGGCAAACACCATAGGATCTCACCTATAGGTAGAACCCGATCAACAAAAGAAACATGCAAGAAAGATATAACTACAGACTGTGAAATTAAGAACAAGTTGATAGTAACCAGAGAGGAAGTGGGAGGGGATAATGGTGTGGGGGGAAAATGGGGAAAGGGTTTTCAGTGATATCTATAAAGGACACATAGACAAAACCAAACTGTGGTAGGATGAAGGGTGGGAAGTGGGGATGGCTGAGGTGGGTTTGAAGTGGTGGGGGGAAAATGGAGACAACTGTACTTGAACAACAATTTTTTAAAAAGTTAAAAGAAGAAAAATGTTCCATGTACATTTGAAAAGAATGTGTATTTCTTTGGGATGAAAGTTTCTAAATATATCTGTAAAGTCTTTTCAATCTGGGGCATTTTTCAATGGCACAATATCCTTGTTGACATTTTGTTTGGAGGATCTATCCATTTTTGACAGTGGGGTTTTGAAATCCCCTAGTATAAGAGTGTTGCTGTCTATATACTTCTTGCAGTCTCCAGAATTTTTCTTATATATTTGGGTGTGCCTATGTTGGGTGCATATATGTGTACAATGTTTATGTCTTGACAGATTCTTCTCTTGAGTATTGTGAAGTGTCCTCAGTGTCTCTTTATATGACCTTTGTTTAGAAATATATTGTGTCTGATATAAGTATTGCTATCTCAGATTTTATTTCCTATCCATTTGCTTGGAATATTTTTTTTTCTAATCCTTCACTTTCAGTCTATGTAGGTCTTTGATTCTGAGAGGGTCTCTTGTAGGTGACATATGTGTGGGTCGTGTTTTCTTTTTTTAATTTTTAAAAATATATTATATTGATTATGTCATTACAATTGTCCCATTTCCCCCTTCATTCCCCTCCACCCTGCACATCCCCTCCCCCACCACTACCCCCCTTTAGTTCATGTTCATCTATCACAAGTTCTTTAGCTTCTACATTTTTTCATACAATTCTTGCCCTCCCCCTGTCTATTTTCTATCTAAAATCTATCCTGCTTATTCTCTGTACCTTCTCCCCTCTTCTCCTCCTCCCACTTCCCTGTTGCTAACCCTCCATATGATCTCCATTTCTGTAGCTCCGCTCCTGAACTAGCTGTCTGCTTAGTTTGGTTTTGTTTTAGGTGTGGTTGTTAAAAACTATGAGTTTGCTGTCCTTTCACTGTTCATATTTTTTATCTTCTTTTTCTTAGATAAGTCCCTTTAACATTTCATATAATAAGGGCTTGGTGATGATGAACTCCTTGAACTTGACCTTATCTGAGAAGTGCCTTATCTGTCCTTCCATTCTAAATGAAAGCTTTACTGGATAGAGCAATCTTGAATGTAGGTCTTTGGATTTCATGACTTCGAATACTTCTTTCCAGCTCTTTCTTGCCTGTAAGGTTTCTTTTGAGAAATCAGCTGAGAGTCTGATGGGAAGTCCTTTGTGGGCGACTGTCCCCTTATCTCTTGCTGCTTCTAGAATTCTCTCTCCTTCATTTTAATCTTGGCTAATGTAATTATGATGTGCCTTGGTGTGTTCCTCCCTGGATCCAACTTCTCTGGGACTCTCTGAGCTTCCTAGAAATCTATTTCCTTTGCCAGATTGGGGAAGTGCTCCTTTATTATTTGTTTCAATAAGTTTTCCACTCATGGCTGTTCCTCTTCTCCCTCTGGTACCCCTATAATTTGGATGTTGGAATGTTTAAAGATGTCCTGGAGGTTCCTAAGCATTTCCTCATTTTTTCTGGAATTCTTGTTTCTTCATTCTTTTCTGTTTGGTTGTTTCTTTATTCCTTCTGGTCCACACTGTTGATTTGAGTCCAGGTTTCCTTCCTATCACTAATGGTTCCCTGTGCATTTTGCTTCATTTCACTTAGTATAGCCTTCATTTTTTCATATAATTTGCAACTAAAATCAACCAGTTCTGTGAGCATCCTGATCACCAGTATTTTGAACTGTGCATCTGATAGGTTGGCTATCTCTTTGTCAGTTAGAAGTATTGGCTCTGGGGCTTTCAGTTGTTCTTCTGCCTGAGCCATAATGTTTTGGTCTGTTTGTGCCTGTTATGTATGAGAGGTGGGGGCTTATGTGTTCACCAGGGTGGGTCTACCCAGTCGCAGGGTTGTGACTGGGGGCAGGGTCAGAGAGGGAGCAATGGCATTTGTTCTGCTCTCTCTCAGATTTCAGTCCTCTCTTCCACTTCCAACGAGCAAATTGGGCCCTTCTGGTGCTGGTTCCAGGGTGTGTGGGCTTGTGTACATTCTAGGACCCTGTGGGTCTCCCCAGTGAACTCTCCTGTGAGGCTGGGAGCCTCTCTCAGCATCTCAACCACAGGAAGTTTTTCCTATTGGTGCTTTTAGGCTTTACTTCTTGTCACCAGGGCCCTGGGTTTGTGCAGTCTGTCTCACTGACCATTTGAAACTTGCCTGGTTTACCTGCATGTGAATACGCGTCTGCAGTCAGCCAGCCACCTTGTGTACTGCACTGGGTTTGCTTGTTTTGTCCCTGCACCCTGACAAAACAAGATTAGCTGACCTTGTTTTGTCAGCTAACCACCGCGTTTTCCTGCAGGGACCCCTCTCAGCTACCACCAACTCCGCCTCTCTTACTGGTCTAGATGAATGGTTCATTGTTGTCAGACCTCGGTACAGTTTAATTTTCTGTGTGTTTTGGTTGTATTTTTGTTTCTAAATCTTTGTTGTCCTTAAATTTGATTGTGAGAAGAGGTACAGTATTTCCACCTATGCCTCCATCTTGGCTGGAAGTCTGGGTCATCTTTTCTTTTCATGCCAGCTACCTTATGTCTTTTGATTTGAATATTTAATACACTCACATTTAAGGTTATTATTGACAAGTACTTATTCCTTTTTCCACGTTTGTATCTGTGTTCCTCTCTCTCTTACTTTTTTCCTTCCTCTTTTATAGCAGTCCCTTTAGCACATTTTTCAGTGCTTCTTTGGTGGACATATATTCTTTTAGCCTTCTTTTGTCTGGGAAACTCCTTATTTGGCCTTCCTTTTTACTTGAGAGCTTCGCTGAGTAGAGTAGTCTTGGTGGCAGGCCTTTGCTTTTCATCACTTGTAATATTTCTTGCCACTCACTCCTGGCTTTCAGAGTTTCTATTGAGAAATCTGTTATTAATCTTATTGGAGCTCCTTTGTGTGTTTTTCTGTTTCCCTCTGCCATATTTCAAGATTCTCTCTTTGTTTTTAAAAGTTGGCATTTTAATGATGATGTATCTTGGAGTGAGCCTCTTTAGCTTCATCTTTTTTTAAAATTTTTAATTATTTTTCAAGTACAGTTTTCTGTCTATTACTCCCATACCATCCCATTCTCACCATGCTCCACCTTTCCTCCCATTTCCACCCTTTTTAGTTGTTGTCCATGTATCCTTTATATTTGTTCCTCTAAATCCCCCACCTATTTCCCCCGAAATTCCCTCCCCTCTCCTATCTGGTCGCAGTCCCCCTGTTCTGTATTTCAGTGTCTTTGGTTACATTTGGCTTGCTTATTTGTTTTGTTGTTTAGCTTCCTGTTAAAGCTGAGATCATATGGTATTTGTCCTTCAACACCTGGCTTATTTCACTCAGTATAATGCTCTCCAGTTCCATTCATGCTGTTGCAGAAGGTAGGAGCTCCTTCTTTCTTTCTGCAGCATAAAATTCCATTGTGTATATGTACCATAGTTTTTTGATCCATTCATTTACTGATGGGCACCTAAGTTGCTTACAACTCTTGGCTATTGTAAATTGTGCTGCTATGAACATTGGGGTGCATAGGTTCTTTTGGATTGGTGTTCTAGGGTTCTTAGGATACAATCCCAGCAGTGGAATTGCTGGGTCAAAAGGCAAGTCCAATTTTAGTTTTCTGAGAAAATTCCATACTGTTTTCCACAATGGTTGTACCAGTCTGCAATCCCACCAACAGTGGACCAGAGTCCTCTTTACCCCACACCCTCTCCAACATTTGTTGTTTATTGCTTTGTTTATGATAGTCATTCTGACTGGTGTAAAGTGGTATCTCATTGTGGTTTTACTTTGCATCTCTCTGATAGCAAGTGATATTGAGGATCTCTTCATGTGTCTCTGGATCCTCTGTATGTCCTCCTTGCAGAAGTGTCTGTTCAAGTCCTTTGCCCATTTTTTAATTGGGTTAGTTGTCTTCTTAGAGTGAAGTTGTGTGAGTTTTTTGTATATTTTGGAGATTAAACCTTTGTCTGAGGTATCATTGGCAAATATGTTTTCCCATACAGTTGGTTGTCTTTTTATTTTAATGCTGTTTTCTTTAGCTGCGCAGAAGCTTTTTATTTTGATGAGATCCCATTTGTTTATTCTTTCCTTTATAGTCCTTGCTCTAGGGGACATATCAGTAAAAATGTTGCTGCGTGAAATATCTGAGATTTTCCTGCCAATGTTCTCCTCTAGGACTTTAATGGTGTCATGGCTTATATTTAAGTCTTTTATCCACCTTGAATTTATTTTGGTGTATGATGTAAGTTGGTGCTCGAGTTTCATTTTTTTGCATGTAGCTGTCCAGTTCTCCCAACACCATTTGTTGAAGAGGCTATCTTTACCCCATTTTATGATACTGCCCCCTTTGTCGAATATTAATTGACTGTAGAGATTTGGGTTTATTTCTGGGTTCTCTATTCTGTTCCATTGGTCTATGTGCCTGTTTTTATGCCAGTACCAGGCTGTTTTGATTACAGTGGCCTTGTAATACAGTTTGATATCAGGTATTGTGATCCCTCCTACTTTGTTCTTCTTTCTTAACATTGCAGCTGCTATTCGGGGTCTTTTATGGTTCCAGATAAATTTTTGAAGTGTTTGTTCTATGTCTGTGAAATATGCCATTGGTATTTTAATAGGTATTCCATTGAATCTGTAAATTGCTTTGGGTAGTATGGACATTTTGATGATGTTAATTCTTCTAATCCATGAATATGGTATATGTTTCCCTTTGTTTGTGTCTTCCTTGATTTCTTTCTTCAGTGTTGTGTAGTTTTATGTATATAGGTGTTTTACATCCTTAGTTAGGTTTAGTTAGGTTCATTCCGAGGTATTTTGTTTTTCTTTTTGGTATATGGAATGGGATTTTTTTTCTTGATTTCTGCTTCTGCTGTTTCATTGTTGGTATACAAAAAATGCCTTTGATTTTTTGATGTTTACTTTGTATCCTGCTGTTTTGCCAAATTTATTTATTAGTTTATGCAGTTTTGGTGTAAAGTCTATAGGAATTTCCATGTACGCTCTCACATTATCTGCCAACAATGACAGTTCTGTTTCCTTTTTTTCAATTTGGATTCCTTTTACTTCATTTTCTTGTTTGATCACTGTGGCTAAAACTTTCAATACTATACAGAATAGAAGTGGTGAAAGTGGACGACCTTGTCTTGTTCCTGATCTTAGTGGGAAAGATTTTAGTTTTTGCCCATTGAGTATGATGTTGGCTTTAGGTCTCTCATATATGACCTTTATTATATTGAGGAATGCCCGCTCTATTCCCACTTTGCTGAGTATTTTTATCATAAATGGGTGTTTTACCTTATTAAAAGCTTTTTCCACATCTATTGATATGATCATGTGGTTTTTGTCTTTGCTTTTGTTTATGTGATGTATTACATTTACTTATTTGCAAATATTGAACCATCCTTGTATCTCCGGGATGAATCCCACTTGCTCATGGTGAAAGATCTTTTTAATATATTGTTGGATCAAGTTTGCCAATATTGTGTTGAGGATTTTAGTGTCTATGTTCATCAGCGATATTGGTCTGAAGTTTTTTTGTTGTTGTTGTGTTTTTATCTGGTTTTGGGATTAAGACGATGCTGGCTTCATAAAAAGAGTTTGGGAGTCTTCCATCATTTTGGATTTTTTGGAACAGTCTGTGAAGAATAGGTGTTAGCTCTTCCTTAAATGTTTTGTAGAATTTTCCTGTGAAACCATCTGGTCCAGGGCTTTTGTGTTTTGGGAGTTTTTTGATCACTGCTTCAATTTCATTTGCTGTTATTGGTCTATTCAGGCTTTCTGCTTCTTCTTCATTGAGTTTTGGAAGATTATACTTTTCTAGAAATTTGTCCATTTCACCTAGGTTTTCAAATTTCTTGGCATACAGTTCTTCATAGTAATTTCTTACAATCCTTTTTTATTTCTGTGGGGTCAGTTTTAATCTCTCCTCTTTCATTTCTGATTGTGTTTATTTGGGTTCTCTCTCTTTTTTTCTTGATGGGCCTGCTTAAAGGTGTGCTTATTTTGTTTATATTTTCAAAAAACCAGCTCATGAATTCATTAATTTTTAGAATTGTGCTTTTATTCTCTATGTCACTTCATTCTGCTGTGATCTTGGTTATTTCCATTCTTCTACTTGCTCTGGGCTATCTTTGTTGTTGTTCCTAGAGTTCTTGCAGGTGTAGGGTTAGGGTGTTTGTTTGAAATGTTTCTATGTTTTTAAAGTAGGCCTGTATTGCTATGAAATTCCCTCTCAGGACTGACTTGGCTGTGTCCCATAAATTTTAGGTTGTTATGAGTTCATTTTCATTTGTTTCCAAAATATTTTGATGTCCTTCCTAATTTCATTCTTGACTCATTCGTTCTTTAATAGCATGCTAATCAATCTCCATGATTTTGAATTTTTTAAGTTTTTTCTTTTGGGGTTGGTTTTCAGTTTTAGTCCCTATTGGTTGGAGTAAATGCTTGGTATGATTTCAAGTATCTTGAATTTATTGAGGCTCGTTTTGTGTCCTATCATGTGGTGTATTGTTGAAAATATTCCATGTGCATTTGAAAAGCATGTGTATTTAACTTCTTTGGGACGTAAGGCTCTCTATATATCAATTAAGTCCATTTCATCTAGAGTGTCGTTTAGTGCAGCAGTATCTTTGTTGATATTTTGTTTGGAAGATCTGTCCATTTTTGACAGTGGGGTGTTAAAATCCCCTAGTATAATTGTGTTGCTGTCAATATTTTTCTTGAGGTCCTCTAGGATTTTCTTTATATATTTGGGTGCTTGTATGTTGGGTGCATATATATTTACGATGTTAATGTCTTTTTGGAGGATTCTCCCCTTGATTAATGAGTTGACCTTGTGGGTCTCTTTTTATGGCCCTTTTCTTGAAGACTATTTTGTCTGATATGAGTATTCCTTCGTCAGCTTTTTTTTTCCCCTTGCCTTTTGCTTGGAAAATTTGTTTCCAGCCCCTCAGTTTTAGTCTGTGTAGGTCTTTTGTCTTGAGGTGGGTCTCTTGTAGCAGCAAATGTGTGAGTGTTGCTTTCTTATCCATTCAGCTATTCTGCTATTCAGCTAGGTCCTATTCAAATAGGTCTTTTGATTGGATCATTCAATCCATTTATGTTTAAGGTTATTATTGATAGGTAATTATTCATTATCATTTTTATACCTGTGTTTCTCATTTTCTCTGCCTTTTCTTAAAGCAGTCCTTTTAGTATTTCTTGCAAAGCTGGTTTGGTGGAGGTGTATTTTTTTAGCCTTCTTTTGTCTTGGAAGCTCTTTATTGTCCTTGTATCTTGATTGAGAGCCTTGCTGGATAAAGTAACCTTTGTTGTAGGCCTCTGGTTCTCTTTACTTGGAGTATTTCTCGCCATTTTCTCCTAGCTTGGAGCGTTTCCACTGAGAAGTCAGCCGCTAACATTATTGGAGCTCCCTTGTATGTTACTTCCTGTTTCTCCCTTGCTGCCTTTAAGATTCTCTCTCTGTCTTGAAATTTTGCCATTTTAATGATAATGTGTCTTGAAGTAGGACTGTTTTGGTTCCTATTTTTTTCTGTTTTTTAAAATTATTATTTATTAATTATTTTTCAAGTACAGTTTTCTATCTATCACTCCCATCTCCAACCCACCCCCTGTGGTCCCCCTCCCTCCCATTTCCACCCTTCTTAGTTGTTATTCATGTATTTTTTATATTTGTTCCTCTAAATCCCTCCCCTATTTCCCCTGAAATTCCCTCCCAGCTCTTTGGGTTCCTCCTGATTGGGACTCTGTGATTTCTGGATTTGTTTGACTTTTTCCCTCATCAAATTAGGGAAGTTTTTCATCATGAGTTTTTTTTTTAATTTTATTTATTCATTTACCTTTAGAGGGGAAGGGGAGAGGGAGAGAAACATCAATGTATGGTTGCCTTTCGTGCGTCCCCTGCTGGGAGTTGGCCTGCAGGGAACCAGCCTGCAACCCAGGCATGTGCCCTGACTGGAAATTGAACTGTGATCCTCTGATTCGCAGGTTTGTGCTCAATCTACTTAGCTACACCAGCCAGGGCCTCATCATGACTTTTTCAAAGAGGTTTTCAACCCTTTGTTCTTTTCCTTCCTGTAGCCCTATTATTCACATATAATTACATTTTGTATTGTCTTGCATTTCTCTTAATCCCTATTCATTCTTTGTGAGCCTCTTTTCCTTTTCTTTCTCTTTCTGGGATTTTCTTTCTACTTTGTCCTTCAACTTGCTGATCTACTCTTCCGCTTCATTGATCCTGCTTTTGATTCCTTCCACTGTGTTCTTCAGTTCAGAAATTGTATTCTTATTTTCCTGTTGGCCGTTGCTGATAGTTTCTATTTCCTTTTTCATGTTGATATAGTTTGTGGTGAGTTCATTGTATCTCCCCTGTAGTTTCTGGTAGCTCATTGTGAGCTCTTTGAATTTCCTGATAGCCAGTGCTTTGAATTCAGTATCTGATAGCTGACTTGCCTCCATGTCATCTAGCATTCTTTCTGAGGTTTCCTCCTTTCCTTTCATTGGGGGATTGTTTCTTTTTCTTTCCATTGTCTGTGAGACTCTTCTTGTTAGCTTCAGCTTCTAAAATTGATTTGTTTTGGCTTCCTGGATTTATGGTGTGAACTTCTGTGGTATAATACCTGTGAGATTCAGTAGTGTCGTCTCCTTGATCTCCACAGCTGGCTGGATTTGTGTTGTCCTTTACGTTTGCTCTGAGTTTGTCTTTGTGTTTTTGTTGTTTCTGGGTCTTTTTTTTTGTGGGTCCTTCCCATCAGCTGGTGAACTGATGGTCTCTTAGTCCACTACCCATTTTAATTTTCTATGTTGGTGAGGGCGGGTTGTGTTGAAGCTAGTTCTTCTGCATGTACAGGGTTTTGAGGATTCTCTTTTGCTCTTGTTCAGTTGTTTGCCCTGGATAGTTTCTCACTGTTTAGTTGTATTTCCAGATAGGTCTTGGGTTGAGGTTTGTGTGGTTTCTACTCCCTCCTTCACCTTCTTTTGTTGTTATCCATTGGTGGTTCCTTTGTTGTTGGATTTCCTCTTCCCTTGGGCATCCTCGTGTTTACCGCTTCCACGTCCTTTTTTTGCATGTGTGATTAGTTGGAGGGGAAGGCAAAATGGTTTATGACAACAGAATAGTATTCTATGATATTTGCAGTAGCAGCAGGTAGAGAAGAGATAGGAGATCCCATGGCTATGTACAGCAATAACTATAATCTTCAACCCAACTAGCCACTTTTTAGAAAGAATGGAAAGAAAATAAGGCTCTTGTTAGGGAGGGAAGTTTTGTGATTTGGATCTAGAAAGGAGTGAGGTTGAGGGAGGTCAGATTTTGAGGCAAGGTGAGAATAAAGAATGGTAAATAGGTATAGTGTGAGAGAGAATAGAGTTAGCTACTACAGTATTATAGTTCAGGCAACAATGAAGTGGGCTAAGATCTTGCGGGGGGGATGTTGTGTAGTATTTACGATAGTATGGAACAGCTATTATTTACAATAATATTAGAGGAACAATCATATGACAGAATCTATGATATACCAAGATTAGGGTGTATTCAACCTTCAATAGTGTGCTAACTGGGCAAGGGGAAGTAAAGGACAGTAAATTAGCAATACACTATGATTGAGGGGACAGGGGAAACCTGTCAAGTGATACAATATATCCAGCCATGGTAAAGAAGATTATACAGAAAGAGGTGGAATACAAAGATACTATTAAAATAAAAGATGTATGAATAATGAAAAAATAATGAAAAATACAAATATGCAGTATTTTGTAGTTTTTCTGTTATAGCAAAGTGAATTTTGTCTCTCTGACTCTACTGTTGGGATGCCTCCTCTTTGAGTCCAACTCTGGTCTTTTCTCCATCCCAAGTCTTTTGTCTCACTTTGTGGGGAGGGGGAGCAAAAAGAAAGAAAAAAAAGCAGCAGAAGGGAGGAAAAAGTGGTAGGTTTGGAAAGAAAGGAAGAAGGAATAAAACAAGAAAGAAGAAGAGAGAGGGTAAAAGTATTGAAAGATAAAACAATAATAAAGTTAAAAAATAAAAGATTATTTAAAAACAAAACAAAAACAAAAAACAAAACAAAACAAAAACCTCTTGTTGGTTTCCAGCTGGTCAAATTATTTTTTCTGATCTCCCTGAGGGATGATTGGTGTGGCCTTTCTCCCTTCTCAGTGAACTCAGTTGGTCTCATGAGTGCTCTCCTAAGATCCAGACTTGCGCCTCTCCCCAGTGCCCCACTGAGAGCAGACTTTCCCCAGGATTCACAGTCCTTGGCTGGGGTGTGGGTGCACGCTCCCGGCCAGGCTTCCCTGGTCCCTCAGGCTTGGGTGAGAACCTTTCCCAGTGCTATGGAGGAATGCAAGGGCGACTCTCAATTCTCCCAAGCGGATGACCACAAACTCCACAGGTGATCAAAGCCCTTTGGTTTGCTTCCTCATGCCCATTCCTCTCTCTGACACTTTAAGCAAACAGATCTCTCCTGGCGTGTTTCAAACTGTGGCCCAGCTGGGTAGGGAAGGAGCGGATGACCAGCTCTCTCCCAAGGACCTTGCTGCCAGCCCTCCTATCCCAGAGACCGAAGCAGACTGGCTGGAGCCCTGCCATGGCTTGGTGGAGGGCCTGTGGCCTCTGCACTGGTCCCTCAGACCTTGTTGACCTGCAGTGGTCTCCTTCCCTCACCGTCTGGTCATTCAATGTCTGCTCCCATTTCTGGAGTCCTACCTTTCTATATGCTGGGTCCCTGTTGGCTACCTGCTGCGCTCCTCAGAAGATCAGCCAGGTTTTTCTCAGTGCGTGGGGGGAAGTGGAATCCTTTGTCCTACTCCACCGCCATCTTCCCTGAGATCCACCACATTTTAAATAAAATATTAGTAACTTGAACCCAATGATATTTGATAAGGACAAGTGTAATAATGTAAAGATAATCACATATTTCTGGGTGCTTATCTTAAGAATGCAAATTTGGTTTAATTCTCAAATAGCAATCAGTTGTAATTCAGCATATCAACAAACTAACAAAATTCATGTGTTTTTATAAAACTCATGTGTTTTTATAAAACTCATTTTATAAATGAATGAAATGTATTTGACAAACTACCATCTATTCCTGATAAAACTCTCCATTAACTAGGAATAGAATAGAACTGTTTCAACTTGGTAAGAAGCATCTATAAAAAATCTACAGCTAATATCATACTTGGTGGAAAAAGGCTGAATGCTTTCTTGAATGTAACATCTCACAATTTTTATATGATGAATTTTTATTTTAATTCATTTAAAATGACCATGTAATTTTTCTTTTAACTTCTTTGACATATGTGTTATTTAAAAGGAAACTAACTATTTAAAAGATAACCCCTTTTGCCACTTTTATTCACTATTATACTGGAAGTATAATAGCAAATGTATTTAGGCAAAAAGAAAGAAAGAAAGCCACCCAGATCATAAGGAAAGACAATACTATTTTTATTTATAGATGACAAAATTCTACACGTAGGAAATCCTAACACACACACACACACACACAACTTCTAGAACTAATGAACAAATTTATCAAGGTCATAGAGTGAAAGACAAATATATAAAAATCTATTGCAATTCATCTATATCTCTAAAAAAACCAAAATGAAACAAAAAAATCCCCTTTACAATAGCATAAGTAGGAATACAATACTCATAAGTAAACTTCATAAAATAAATTCAAGTTTTATACACTGAAAACTACAAAACCCCACTGGTAGAAATTAAAGCGATTAAATAAATAGTAAGATATATGGATCAGAAGATTCAACATTTTTAAGATCTCAATTCTCTCCAGATTGATTTGTAGACCCTGGTCTAATATTTAAACTCTCTGTGACTCAGTTTTCTCTTTGGTGATATATAGATAATGACTGTACTTAAAATCAGGAGAACTGGAGAAAGTCAACTTAGTCACAGAAGATAATCATTAGGAGATAATCACAGAAGATAAAGCAGAAGGCCTGTCATACAATAGGCATTCAATAAATATCTGTCAGAATAAAAACTTTAGGAGTTGTCTAAAGTGGCATACTTTTCTAAATTTTAATTTAGAAGTGACTGGTAGCACAGTCTCCAAACCAGAATTCATGGCCCAAGTGAGACATTCAAGCTATGATTGAAGAGGATGAATTGTTATTCAAGACTGAGCAACTTTATATAGACATATTCATATGAGTGTAAACATTATATATTTATATACATTTATTATATATAATGAATCCTATGTGTATATCATTATTCATATATATTTATAAAATTCGTATATCCTGATTTTTAAAAATTATTTTGTTGTTGTTCAATTACAGTTTTCTGTGTTTACCCCCACACTCCCCCTCACCCCAGTCATTTCCACCTTCCTCCCCTGCTTCCACCACCCCTTGGTTTTGTCCATGTGTCCTCTATAGTTGTTCCTGAAAACCTTTCCCCCATTGTCCCCTCCCACCTCCCCTCTGGTTACTGTTAGATTGATCTTAATTTCAATGTCTCTGGTTATATTTTGCTTGTTTTTTTCTTTTGTTGATTAGGTTCCAATGAAAGGTGAGATCATCCAATATTTGTACCTCACCACCTGGCTTATTTCACTTAGCATAATGCTCTCCAGATTCATACATGCTGCCATGAAGGGTAGAAGGTCCTTCTTTTTCTCTGCTGTGTAGTATCCCATCGTGTAAATGTACCATAGTTTTTGGATGCACTCATGTACTGACAGGCACTTAGGTTGCTTCTAGCACTTGGCTATTGTAAATTGTGCTGCTGTGAACATTGGGGTGCAGAGGTTCTTTTGGATTGGTGTTTCAGGGTTCTTAGGGTATAATCCCAGCAGTGGAATTGCTATGTCAAAAGGCAGATCCATTTTTAGTTTTCTGAGGAAATGCCATGCTGTTTTCCATGGTGGCTTATATTCTGATTAATTGGGTAGGTAATAATAGAGACATGTTAAGAATTATTCTAGTTTCCTGCATGAATACTGGGTGAATGGTGGAACCTTTTAGTAAGCAGAGGGAACCCCAGAGAGCACTAGCTTTGGATCCTCATCAGCAAATTCAGCTGTAGGCAAAGGACAATGTATGAAAGAATCAAGGAAGAAAACCTACATCATCTGAATCTGTTTTCTTATTTCTGGCTGTCTCATTTGGCACTGAGGTACTTTAATTTTCAGAGCCAGAGTCCTCAACTGCTCTGTTCCCTCAGTGGCAGTGCTTTCTCAGGTGGTTACCTGTACAAAAGCACCATTTATAATCTTAGCAGGCCCTCACAGCAGCTATCTGAGCCCATCCACAGGTGTCTTGGGGAATGCAAGTGGAAACAACCACCATATTAGGTGACTGATGCAAAAATGAAGAACAGCTGTGGTTTCCCATGACTTAAAAAACAAAACCTTCAACCTTGAATCTGAGTCCCTGGTGCGAAGCTCCTTAGCCCCATGTGTGCTTTTCTCCAATGCTGTTTATCTGTTTAGGAGCTTCTGCTTACAAAGAGGTTAATGATGGTGGATGCAAGACAGTAAAATATGGAGTGATTTTCAAATCTGAAGGTGATAAATGAACAGATTTTTCCCTTAGATTGCTGAGCAAACATCAGCTGAGCCAACGAATGTAAAGATATAATCGTGATTAATCTCTTGATTAAAATAATTAATCTTGGTTAATTCTGCATTTAATCATTTCTTTTTATCAATGTCTAACATGCAGCTTTATAGAAATATTCATTTAGACTAATGGATATTTCATTCCTCCAATTACTCTATTTATCCTGAGCTTTTGCCTCAAATTCCAGCTTTTTCATTTGCAGCGCCACTTCAGTATATTGTCAGAGCTCCAGGCAAGATGTCATTTTCATACCTAAGAAGTCTCCACAATGTTTGGTTATGGATAAATGAAAAAAACAAGAAAAAGAAAAAGAGTACCTGGGAGGGTATGAAAAAGATCTGAGGGCCTCAGGCCCTGATGGAGAATGGGTGGGTGATCCTTACCAAACATTTGCTTAGGCACTCAGAGTTTTACTCTGTGGCCACTAGTTTTAGTAATAATAGCGCCATGCAATGAATAAGAATGTGCAATTCATTCTTTCATATCTAACATCTGGCTTAATTCCTGTTAAGATGAGGAGTCAGCTTCTCATTTTTTTGTTGTTCAAGTGTAGTTTTCTGCCTTTTCCCCCAACATCAGCCCAACAACCCAGCCTTCGTCACTTCCCTCCCCTGTTTCCAACCTCCCTTGTTGTTGTCCATGTGTCCTTTATAGTTGTCCCTGTAAACCCTTCACATTTTTCTCCTGAAATTCCCTCCCCTCTCCCCTCTGTTCACTGTCAGCCTGTTCTCAATTTCAGTGACTTTGGTTATATTTGCTTGCTTGTTTGTGTTTTTTGAAAGTATAAGTCTTGAGTGGTATGTGGTTCCCTCAAGTTCACATAACTAACAACAAAGGTAAGATTGGATAGTGACTTCTCAGATGATCACTGTTCTCCCCCAGTTTGAGAATCTTATGCAAACAACAAAAGTGGCCTCAAACATCAAGGGCTATTATTCTTACACAGGCTTCATAGTGAATGTGCTGAATGAGCTTAACAAGCATTTCCATGTGTGTGAACACTCAGTAGGTCACTCATGTATTTGATTTGGGCCTCGTGCACTCAATAAATATGTAGTAAGTACTTAATCTATGTCAAGGAGGGATACTGCCCAAGGAATAACAGATAGATTAGGGTGCAAAAAACAAAGGCTAAAACTGTGACTTCTAATTCTAAAACCACATGGTTCAGGGTTAGTGCCTGAATCACAGAATTAAAGGTTATCCAGACCAGCACTGCAGGGATGTATGACAGGAGAGAGGTCACCAAGATGTAGGTATCTGAGGGGCCAGCCAAATAAGCTACTAACATAGAGATAGAACTAGAAACTTGTGGAGAGATCATAAAAGTCTTTTAATTTGACTTCTACTGACAGGGAAATAGAGATCAAGAAAGTGACTCAAGTCACATAGCTGATAAGTGGCAGAGTTGGCATTTAAACTTATCCTGTCTTTCCACCCCTCAGTTTCTTTTAACTATCTCCATTCACTCTCCAGAAGACCTTTTCTGGACAAAACCCCTCCAAAGTCCTGGGGGCAACTGAGCTGCATAAATCCCTAATTCCACTGGCCAGGACCCTCCTCTGAACTCAAAGGCCAGACAACCAAAGTCGTATTAACAGCTGCCATTGCAAAAACATCTGCCATCACCTGTGGCATACATGCTATGATTCCTGATCTGCAGATGCTAGAACTGAGGCATAGCAAGTTGAGGTGACTCATCCAAAGTCACACAGTTGGTAAGGAAATTCTATAGTTGTCCACAGTGGCTGCACCGGTTTGCATTCCCACCAACAGTTCACTAGGTTGCCTTTTCTCCACAACCTGACCAGCACTTGATTGTAGATTCATTAATGTTAGCCATTTTGGCAGGTGTAAGATGGTATGTCATTACGGTTTTAATTGGCACCTCTCTGATTGTTAGTGATGTTGAATAGTTTTTCACATGACTATGGGCCCTCTGTCTTCTTTGGAGTAGTGTCTATTGAGGTCCTTTGCCCATTCTTTAAACAGATTGTTTGTCTTCCCGGTGTTGAGTCATATGAGCTCTTTACATATTTTGGAGATTAAACTCTTGTCTGATGTACCATTGGCAGATATGTTCTCCCATACAGTGGGTTCCCTTTTCATTTTGATGATGGTTTCTTTAGCTGTGTGGAAGCTTTTTAATTTGATGTAGTTCCATTTGTTTATTTTTTTCTTTGTTCCCCTTGCCCTAGGAGATGTATTGGCAAAAATATTGCTGTGCAAGATATCTGAAATCTTACTGTCCCTGTTTTCCTCTAGAATTTTTATGGTATCATGACTTATATTTAAACCTTTTATCTGTTTTAAGTTTATTCTGGTGTGTGGTATAAGTTGGTGTCCTAGTTTTATTTTTTTGTAAGTATTTTATTAGTCCAGTTCTCCTAGCACTTTTTATTTAAGAGAGAGTCTATACTCCTTCGTATGTTCTTGCTTCCTTTGTCAAATATAAATTTTAAAATATTTTATTTATTTATTTTTAGAGAGAGGGGAAGGGAAGGAGAAAGAGTGGGAGAGAAACATCAATGTGTGGTTGCCTCTCATGTGTCCTGTGCTGGGGACCTGACCTGCAACCCAAGCATGTGCCCTGACTGGGAATTGAACTGGCAATACCTTGCTTCATGGGCCCAGGTTCAATCCACTGAGCCACGCCAACCAGGGCATGCCTAAGAATAAATTCTTATGTTCAGAACAAAAAAGTGAATGATTTGCCTGGAGCGTCCCTTCCTGGTGTCCATCTTTTGGTCTGATGGCAGCATAGGCAGCTAGGTAGAGACTGGAGCATTCAGGGTTCCAGGATGAAGCCTCACACCATCTCTTTATTATCACAGGATTGTGTGAGGTACTAAGCTAGCCACAAGCACCATCCTTTACCTTAAGGGCTTAGTGTCTGTAAGCAGTCTGAGGACTCTGGAAAGTAAGAGATGGAATAGAAAGTGATCATGTCATGGTATTGCCCTCCTCTTCCTGTCCCCACCCCTCCAAGGATGCAGGTCTTAAACGTAATTTCAACTCCTTATTAGGGAGGCATCTGGCCCACTTCCTCTGAGATCAGAAGAAAACTTGTAATACTCTCCTCTCAGGGCAAGTGCATGCACAGCATATGTGGTGCAGAGGATGGATGGATGACTTCTTACCTCACTGCCTCCAGATGTTCCTGGGGTTGTTCCACCTGAGCAGATGAAATTCCTGTGCATTATCCTGGGACTAGAACCCTCTAATGAATTGTATACCCTTCCTTGTTTGGAAGGTAGAATTGCAACTTTCAGAGTCATTAGACAAAGCAGATGGGATTGTGAAGGAACTAGTTGTGTTGTGGAGGTGACTGTACTTAAAAGTATGGAGCTGTAAGGCAGAAGTGTGCTGGATTAAAGGATGTGTGTGCTATTTACAATATTGGAATTGGGTTCTTCCTGGCTGGGGGCTTGTGACCCCATGGAGTCCGATCAATGTTCAGCTCATGATGCAAACTCATGCTGGATCTCCACAAGGTACTATGCCACCTCAGGTGTTGACAGTCAGCTGTTCAATCAGCAAACAATTACTGGGTACTCTGCTGTGTTCTGAGTACTGGATTCTGGATTTGTCCATTGATGCTAAGTTCAAACTGAGCATGGAACACTGGGCTGAATGTTCATTCATTCACAGGCACTTCCTGAACCTCTAGAGTGGTACTTATTTTTATTGACTAAATAAATTAAATTTTTTTCCAGGTGCTGCTCTAAATGCTTTCTATATATTTAGGTCTTTGGTCTTTCCAACAACCCTATAAGATACATACTACTATTATTTCTACTTTACAGATGAGTAAACTGAGACACAGTGAGGTCACAGAGCTGGTGAGTAAGAAATTCAGTGATTGATCCCAGGCTTTGTAACACAAAATTGAGACTCTTAACTTCTCAATGTGCACCTTTCTGAGTGTCTAATGTTAGGTCCACATTGCAATACAGGAGTGGGGACATTGAAATTGTTTAGGATCTGGATGGTGGAGTTCACACTGTCTCAGTCTGAAGGTAGTCCACTGCTTACTGCCTACTTCTTGCAAGTCATTAAATCTCTCTGCCTCATTCTTCCCATCAGTAAAATGGAGAAAATAATAGTTCTGGTATTCAGAGTTATTATGAGAATCAAAGCACAAGATGTGGTATATAATTATAAATCTGTAAATATTATTGATGATAATAATTATTAATAATTATTGCATATGATCCAATAATAGCATAATTATACAGTAATATACAAGGTCTGTAATATGAAAAACAGGGACACTTATTGAAAAAGATACAAGATACAAGAAACATTGTACATAGGACAATGATACCTCAGTCGCCTTCAAAGTAGGCACCTTGGGACCTCACAGTTTTCCCAATAACCATCAGCTGCCCTGTCTTATTTTCCTGAATTTCATCAACAGTCTTAAACCTGTTCTCTTTCAAAGGTGATTTTAGTTTTGGGAAAAGCTGGAAGTCACAGAGTGCCAAATCTGGACTGTAAGAGGGTTGAGTCACCTGCGTGATTTGATGGTTCACCAAAACATTCTGCATGAGATGTGATGCATGAATGAGCACATTGCTGTGATAAAGCTGCTGATTACCAGTTGCCCATAGCTGTGGCCTTATGAATTGTATGAATAGTTTCTGTGGAGGAATTTTCAAGTTTAATGTAAAATTTGATGCAGATTTATTGCTCTACTCACTTAGTCATTTTGAATACAATGGCCACACAGTACACATGCTCACTCAATGGCATCTACTGGCCCCACTGACTAATACAGTGAAGTCATCATTGTTCACACATGTGCATTCCTGTCTACTCTCCTTGGCTGCCAGGCTACATCAATGTTGTGCAAACATTTCACATTATATTAACCATGGCTGGACTTTTTCCAGACAGACCTCATAAATATTCCCTTGAAAATTCATAGTCTAGTCAAAGACAGTTTCCATCCCTCATATTTTACATTCTAAATAATTGTTGTGAAAGAATTGGGGGGAAACAAAGATGCAGAAAGAGATGGTCCTCAATAGATTACTTGAAGGTAATAAATTTGTGTGTCTTGTTTGCTACTGCATCTTCAGATCCTAAGCATGTCTTCTACAGGTGCAATCTAAATGTTACATATTTAATCAGTCAATTGACCCATTAATCAATGGATGAAAATACCAGACTGAATCTGGTCTATGTCTAACCATGGATCTGTCATATCTGTTCTGGGATTAGAAAAAGGAGAGAAAAATTCTGATGTGTCTGGAGATCTAGACCTTAAAAGGTGTATGAGGTTGCATGGAGAAGAAGTAAGGTGGCATGCTTGGCATAAGTTAATAAAAAGATATAAAAATATTCCAGATGCATGTGGAAGACAGGGACAGATGAGTCTGGCTTAGATAGAGCATGTTATTTATTTATTTATTTATTCATTCATTCATTCATTTATTATTTATTCAGTCTTTTTATTTTTTATTTTTTTAAAATTTATTTAATTATTTTTTAAGCACAGTATTCTGTCTATTACTCCCATCCTATCCCACCCCCTTGCTCCCCCCTCCCTTCCATTTCCACCCTTCTCAGTTGTTGTCCATGTATCCTTTATATATGTTCCTCTAAATCCCTCCCCTATTTCCCCTGAAATTCCCTCCCTTCCGGTCACTGTCAGCCTGTTCTCTATTTCAGTGTCTTTGGTTATATTTTGCTTGCTTGTTTGTTTTGTTGTTTAGCTTCCTGTTAAAGGTGAGCATGTTATTTAAATGAACAGTAGAATGAAACTTTAAGGGAGGCTTGGAGTTTGGTTGTGAAGGACTGTGAAAGACTTTTTCTAGTCATCATAAAAACATTTCCACTAGTTTTGACATACCTAAATAAACCTGGAAACTGACTATTTTGGGAGGGGAGTGATTGGAGCCTGGGATATTGAATAGAGATTCTTACAATAATCCAAGTGAGGGGCAATAGGATCCAATGGAGAGTCAGTGCCAATAAAGAGAAGATTGGCTAGTCCACGCTAGCATTTTGTTAATAAGAAAGAACGGAAGAAGACCGTGGAGACACAACTAGCTGAGTCTGACCCTACATAGCCACAATCCCTGGGAGCTGCTCCTTGGAAAGGAGCTTGGCACCAGAAGGTTCTGGAATGTAATTAATCTAGCTCACTCCTTACTGGATGGGTGAATGAGGTGAGTTCAGTATTCTCTGTAAAGCTCTGCTTTAGGTGTGTATATGCATGTACACTTGTGGGATGTGCATGCATATGTGTTAAGCATGATACCTGCCCTGTGTGTAGAAGCCTATATAGAGAGAGTAGATTTTAGTCTTTTTTGCCATTTGTTAATATAAAATTGAAGAACAAATGATGGGGTACGTTTTGCCTTTAGAGGCCAGGTACCATCTGAAGATAGAAATGAATTTAGGAAAAGATAACTTGAAACAAGTTTCACTAATATCCCTGAGTTCTAGTTTATTTATTTGTAACATGAGACCATGATATCTACATGTTAGTGTGGCTGAAAATGTAAAATGAGATTCCAGTGCTTGAAACACTTAGTATTTGTCTGGTACATAGTAGTTATATAAGATGAATAAAAAAGTTAAGTGCTGTTTGATGTGTTGGCTCTTTGGACATGAAAACCCTGGCAAATGGTTGAGGGAATATATATCACCTTTTGAGAAACATCTAGAAGAATACTCATTGGGTTGGGTACATGCCAATGCCCAACCCAAGGCCATTTGATATATCTTTGTTCTACAGACCTACTAAAGTTACTGTTTGTTCAGCAACAAGAGCTGATACATTTGACAAAAAAAAAAAAAAAAACTGCTTGTGAACATTACCCAATTTCCCTCTGTAATTGAGACTTTCTCTAGGTTTTTCACAAAGCAACAGCATGACAGGTAGCAGCCTACTTTTGGAAAAAAGCCCTAACTCCATTTTCATTGCAGATATCTGCTTCAAAGGAGTGGTTTTTCACCACCTGGTGCCTCCTTTGTCCAGAATCAGTAACGGATTATATTGGTACCTCTTTGCCTTTATCTTGCAATCGCTGCACTAAATTTAGATGCAAATATTGTTTTCTTTGTCAAAAGCACCTCCAAGGCTCTCATGGTAACTTAGTGCTTGTGGCAAGTCTCCCATATTTTGTCAAAGGGTGGTCTTTTTCTTGTTTTCTAATTGATTTGAGAGAGAGCGAGAGAAGAAGGAGAAACATTATTTTGTTGTTCCACTTGTTCAATACATTCATTAGTTGCTTCCTATATGTACCCTGATCAGAGATCAAACCTGCAATGTTGGTGTATCAAAATGATACTCTAACCAAATAAGCTCTCTCTGGCCAGGGCTGGTTCATCTTCTCTTTTTTTTCATTTCATTTTTTATAGTTTTTATTATGTTTTTGCCATTACTATTCAGTCCCCTTAAAATGGCCCCCACAATCACCACACTGTTGTCTATGTCCATGAGTTCTTTTTTCTTTTTGCTCAATTCCTCCACCCCTAACCTCCCTCAGGACTTAGCTGTCATCCTAGTTTTTATCTATGAGTCTGTCTCTATTTTGCTTGTTAGTTCAGTTTGCTCATTAGAAAATATTATGCTAAGTGAAATCAGTGAAAGACAACTACCACATGATCTCATCTATAAGAATCTAATGAACAAAATAAACAAAAAAAATAGAACCACAGGCATGGAAACATGGAACAGACTGACAGTGACCAGAATGGAGGGAGATAATTGTAGAAAGAAGGGCAAGGAACTAGTCAAAGAACGTATGTGAGTAACTCACAAAACATGGACAAGAGTGTGGTTGGTCTCTTGACCAAATTCACTGCACAGATGAGACTAGGCAAGAAGCCACTATTCTTGGTGCTGAAAAGAGCTTTGCCCCGCTCCTCCCATCTTCATTCTTAGGAGGTGACATGATGTGGAGAAGAAGGAGTAGCTCTGACCCACTTGATACCCCCCAGTAATCCCTAGGAAACCCTAGTTTTTCTTTTCAGAACATTCAAGCATTTCTATGGAGGATCACTCATCTTCCCTGTGGGTTCAGGCCTGATGTGAGCTTTAGTTAATCAACATTGGATGCTAGAAGAAACCATAAACTTGGACATGAGGCTCTCTTTTACCCTCATGTGAGCATCCACTAATGAACTTGACTTTCATTCCATTTTTTCCATGTTTCTCTCCCTTGAATGTTGCTCCCTTTCTCTTTTTACTCATTTATTTAACAGACACTGCTCTTTGACAGGTCACTATTAGCATGTGGAGGATAAATATATCAAGTGTAATTTTTAAATTTAGGGCTCACACTGCAGCACTATGGTATCAGAAATAAACACACACAAACTGATAATCATTTCATAACTACACAACAGATGTGTGTGTAAAAGTATCTGTAAAAATATATTTAATAATATGTGGAATATAAACTGAGGCAGCTAGTAACTTTGCTAGAAGTGGTGATAAGGAAAGTTTTCCCCAGACCTTAACATTGTAGTTGGGATTTGGAGAATAATTAGGAGTTCAGCATGTAGGCCAGGTTGGTGAAAACCTTTTTGGGCTAAGCCATAAGATATGAAAGAAACAGGCATAGAGCATAAAGGCAAATAGATTATCTGGACAGCATTGAGCATGCCTAGTGGCTAGGCTGAGCAAAAGGGCCCACCAAGTTAGTGAAGAAAGCAAGGAGATTGTGGTATGTGAGTAAACATTGTAAGAATAAAGACCAGATTGGGGACTTAGGATGAGATCATGCACCACATGAATATTCTGGGAAGCCTAGAAAGCATTGTTCAATGAGTGTATATATCAATAATTTTGGTATGATGTAACCCCTAATACAAGAGTGTCTTCCAACATTTACAGAGAATCTAGGGGTCAAAGAAGGGCATATGGAGGAGATATTCTGGCAAGTTTTGGAAGATGAACACCAATTTTCTACGCATTTTATTATATACAAATAATTTCTTATTAAAGCCAATTTTAACCACAAATAACATTTCCCCTATGAATAAGATTTTGCATCCATTATAATTCTGAGAGCCATCTGAATTGTCTGTATTGAGAACTCCCTATTTGTATATTAGACCACTTTCCCCCATGGAAATGTAGGAACTTTTTTCTTCTTATTTTTTAGTAGAAATAATATTTATTACAAGAGACACCATGCATTATTACTACCATCCAAGCCTACTCCCCCATGGTCCCCACCTCCCTCCCATTTCCACCCCCCTTAGTTGTTCTCCATGTTTCCTTTATACTAGTTCTTCTAAATCCCTCCCTTTTCCCCCTGAAATTCCCTCCCCTCTCCCCGCCATCTTTGTCCCCCTGTTCTCTATTTCAGTGTCTTTGCTTTTATTTTGCTTGCTTGTTTGTATTGTTGTTTAGCTTCCTGTTAAAGGTGAGATCATATGGTATTTGTCCTTCAACACCTGGCTTATTTCACTGAGCATAATGCTTTCCAGTTCTATTCATGCTATTGCAAAGGGTAAAAGCTCCTTCTTTCTTTCTGCTGCATAGAATTCCATTGTGTATATGTACCATAGTTTTTTGATCCATTCATTTACTGATGGGCACCTAGGTTGCTTACAACACTTGGATATTGTAAACTGTGCTGCTATGAACATTGGGGTGCATAGATTCTTTGGGATTGGTGTTTTAGGGTTCTCAGGATACAATCTCAGCAGTGGAATTGCTGGGTCAAAAGGCAGGTCCAATTTTAGTTTTCTGTTTTCCATAGTGGTTGTACCAGTCTGCAATCCCACCAACAATGAACTGGGATCCCCTTTTCCCCACAACCTCTCCAACATTTGTGGTTTGTTGCTTTGTATATGATAGCCATTCTCACTGGTGTAAAGTGGTATCTCATTGTTGTTTTAATTTGCATCTCTCTGATAGCTAGCAATATTGAGCATCTTTTCATGTGTCTCAGGATCCTCTGTATGTTCTCCTTGCAGAAGTGTCTGTCCAAGTCCTTTCCCCATCTTTTAATTGGGTTAGTTGTCTTCTTAGAGTGAAGTCATGTGAGTTCTTTGTATATTTTGGAGATTAAACCTTTCTCTGAGGTATCATTGAAAAATACGTTTTCTCTTCTTATTTTAATACTGTTTTCTTTAGCCATGCAGAAGCTTTTAATTTTGATGAGATCCAATTTGTTTATTCTTTCCTTTGTATTCCTTGCTCTAGGGGACATATCAGTAAAAATGTTGCTGCATGAATTATCTGAGAGAGTTCCCTGCCAATATTCTCCTCTAGGACTTTAATGGTGTAATGACTTATTTTTAAGTCTTTCATCCACCTTGAATTTATTTTGGCGTATGGTGTAAGTCAGTGTTCAAGTTTCATTTTTTTGCACGTAGCTGTCCAGTTCTCACAACACCATTTGTTGAAGAGGCTATCTTTACTCCATTTTATGTTACTGCCCCCTTTGTCAAATACTAATTGACTGTAGAGAGTTGGGTTTATTTCTGAGCTCTCTGTTCTGTTCCATTGGACTATATGCCGGTTTTTATGCCACTACCAGGCTGTTTTTATTACAGTGGCCTTGTAATACAGTTTGATATCAGGTATTGTGATCCCTCCAACTTTGTTCTTCTTTGTCAACATTGTGGCCGCTATTCCGGGTCGATTATGGTTCCATATAAATTTTGGAAGTGTTTGTTCTATGTCTGTGAAATATGCCATTGGCACTTTAATAGGTATTACATTGAATCTGTAAATTGCTTTGGGTAGTATGGACATTTTGATGATGTTAATTCTTCCAGTCGATGAACATGGCATATGTTTCCATTTGTTTGTGTCTTCCTTGATTTCTGTCTTCAGTGTTGTGTAGTTTTCTGTATACAGGTCTTTTACCTCCTTGCTTAGGTTTATTCCAAGATATTTTATTTTTGTTTTTCCTATATTGAATGGGATTTTTTCTTGATTTCTGCTTCTGCTGTTTCATTGCTAGTATACAAAAATGCCTTTGATTTCTGAATATTGACTTTGTAACCCACTGTTTTGCCAAATTCATTTATTAGTTCCAGCAGTTTTTGGGTAGAGTCTATAGGATTTTCCATGTACACTATCATGTCATCTGCAAACAATGACAGTTTTGTGTCCTCCTTTCTGATTTGGATGCCTTTTATTTCCTTTTCTTGTCTGATCGCTGTGGCTAGAACTTCCAATACTATATTGAATAGAAGTGGTGAAAGTGGTCAACCTTGTCTTGTTCCTGATCTTAGTGGAAAAGCTTTCAGTTTTTGCCCATTGAGTATGATGTTGGCTGTAGGTCTTTCATATATGGCCTTTATTATATTGAAGAATGCTCCCTCTATTCCCACTTTGCCAAGTACCTTTATCATAAATGTGTGTTGGACCTTATCAAAAGTTTTTTCCACGAGTATTGATATGATCATGTGGTTTTTGTCTTTGCTTTTGTTTATGTGATGTATTACATTTAATGATTTGCAAATACTGAACTATCCTTGCATCCCTGGGATGAATCCCAATTGGTCATGGTTTATGATCTTTTTGATGTATTGTTGGATGCGATTTGCCAATATTTTGTTGAGGATTTTAGTGTCTATGTTCATCAGTGATATCGGCCTGAAGTTTTCTTTCTTTGTTGTGTCTCTGTCTGGTTTTGGAATTAGGACAATGCTGGATTCATAAAAAGAGTTTGGGTGTCTTCCATCACTTTGGATTTTTTCAAATAACCTGTGAAGAATAGGGGTTAGCTCTTCCTTAAATGTTTTGTAGAATTCTCCTGTGAAGCCATTTGGTCCAGGATTTTTGTTTGTGGAAGTTTTTTTTTATTACTGCTTCAATTTCATCAGCTGTTATTGGTCTGTTCAGGCTTTCTGCTTCTTCTTCATTGAGTTTTGGAACATTATATTTTTCTAGAAATTTGTCCATTTCACATAGGTTTTCAAATTTCTTGGCATACAGTTCTTCATAGTACTTTCTTACAATTCTTTGCATTCCTGTGGTGTCAGTTGTAATCTCTCCTCTTTCATTTCTGATTGTGTTTATTTGTGTCCTCTCTCTTCTTTTCTTGATGAGCCTACTTAAAGACCTGTCTATCTTGCTTATGTTTTCAAAAAACCAACTCCTGGATTCATTGATCCTTAGAATTGTGCTTTTATTATCTATGTCATTTAATTCTGTTTTGATCTTGGTTATTTCCTTCCTTCTACTTGCTCTGGGTTGTCTTTGTTGTTGTTCCTAGAGTTCTTGCAGATAGGGTTAGGTTTGAAATTTTTCTATGTTCTTTAGGTAAGCCTGTATTGCTATGAACTTCCTTTTCAGGACTGCCTTAGCTTTGTCCCATAAGTTTTGGGTTGTTGTGAGTTCATTTTCATTTGTTTCCAGACACGTTTTGATTTCACCCCTAATTCTATTCTTGACTCATTCGTTGTTTAATAGCATACTATTCAGTCTCCATAATTTTGGGTGTTTTGGGTTTTTTCCTTTGGTGGTGGTTTCTAATTTCAGTCCCTTGTGGTCAGAGAAAATGCTTGGTATGATTTCAATTATCTTGAATTTGTTGAGGCTCGTTTTGTGTCCTATCATGTGGTCTATCTTTGAAAATGTTTCATGCACATTTGAAAAGAATGTGTATTTAGCTTCTTTAGGATGAAGGGCTCTATACATATCAGTTAAATCCTTTTCATCTAGGGTGCTGTTTAATGGCACCATATGTTTGTTGATATTTTGTTTGGAAGATCTGTCCATTTTTGACAGTGGGGTGTTAAAATCCCCTAGTATAATTGTGTTGCTGTCAATATCTTTCTTGAAGTCCTCTAGGATTTTCCTTATATATTTGGGTGCTTGTATGTTGGGTGCATATATATTTACGATGTTAATGTCTTTTTGTAGGATTCTTCCCTTGAGTGTTATGAAGTGAACTTCTGTGTCTCTCTTTATGGCCCTTTTTTTTGAAGTCTATTTTTTCTGATATGAGTATTGCTACCCCAGGTGTTTTTCCTTGTCTGTTTGCCTGGAAAATTTGTTCCCTGCCCCTCACTTTTAGTCTTTGATGGTCTTTTGTCCTGAGGTGGGTCTCCTGTAGGCAGCATGTGTATGGGTCATGCTTTCTTATCCATTCAGCTATTCTATGTCTTTTGATTGGAGCATTTAATCCATTTATGTTTAAGGTTATTATTGATAGGTACTTATTCATTACCATTTTTGCACCTGTGTTCCTCTCTGTCTCTCTCTTTTCCTTCCTTTCCTTAAAGCAGCTCTTTTAGTGTTTCTTGTAGAGCTGGTTTGCTGGAGGCATATTTTTTGAGACTCCTTTTGTCTTGGAAGCTCTTTATTTGATATTTCTCTTGATTGAGAGCCTTGCTGGGTAAAGTAGCCTTGGTTGTAGGCCTCTGATTCTCATTACTTGGAATATTTCTTGCATTTTCTTCTTGCTTGTAGTGTTGCCATTGAGAGTCAGTAGCTAACCTTATTAGGGCTCCCTTGTATGTTACTTCCTTTTTCTCTATTGCTGCCTTAAGATTCTCTCTTTTGCTTGGAATTTTGCCATTTTAATGATGATGTGTCTTTAAGTCGGCCTCTTTGGGTTTCTCTTTATTGGGACTTTCTGTGATTCCTGAATTTGTGTGACTTTTCCTCTCATCAAATTAGGGAAATTTTCCATCACTACCCTTTCGAATAGATTTTCTATCCCTTGTTCTTCTTCTCCTCCTTCTGGTATTCCTATTATTTGGATATTATTACGTTTCATATTTTCTTGCATTTATCTTAATCCCTGTTCATTCTTTCTGATCCTCTTTTCTTTTTCTTGCTCTTTTGGGGAGTTTTTTCCTACTTTTTCCTCCAACTTGCTGATCCGATCTTCTGCTTCATTGATCACGCTTTTAATTTCTTCTGCTGTATTCAGCTCCGAAATTGTATTCTTCATTTCCTCTTCGCCTTTGCTGATAGTTTCTATTTTTTTTCATGTTGATATAGTTTGTGGTGAGTTCATTGTAGCTCCCCTCTAGTTTCTGGTAGCTCATTGTGAGCTCTTTGAATTTCCTGATAACCAATGCTTTGAATTCAATATCTGATATTTGACTTGCCTCTATTTCATGTAACATTCTTTCTGAGGCTTCCACTTTTTCTTTCATTTGGGGATTGTTTCTTTGGGTTCTTATTGTTTGTGAGACTCTTCTTGTTAGCCTCAGCTTCTTAAATTGATCTGTTCTGACTCTCTTGGTTTATGGTGTGAACTTCTGTGGTAGAATACTTGTGAAATTCAGTGGTGCCGTCTCCTGCAGGTATTTTGATGTTCTCTGCTTCCACCCACTTTGTGTGTGTGTGTGTGTGAGATCAGTTGGAAGGGCAGGAAAATGATTTATGACAGCAGGAGAGTAATTTATGATATTTACAGTCAGATGTGGTATAGAAGAGATAGAAATCTTTAGGCTATATATCATGTTAAGCAAAATCTTCAACCCAACTAGCCACTTTTAAGAAAGGATGGACAAAATATAGCTCTCTTGGTGGGAAAGGAAGGCTTGTGAGTTGGATCTAGAAAGCAGTGAGGTTGCAGGTGGTCAGATTTTGAGGTAAGGTGAGAGTAAAGAATAGTAAATAGGTGTAGGGTGTCAGCAAGTAGAGTAGTCACTACTGTAATAGAATTCAGGGACCTTAAAGTGGGCCAAGATCCAGGAGATGTGTTGTGAAGTATTTACAGTTGTACAGAACAGCTATTATTTACAATAATATTAGAGCAACAATCATATGAGAGACTGTATATGATCTGTCTGAATAGGGGGTATAGAGCTTTGGGTAGTGTGCTAAAGGAAAACAAGTGATGTGAAGTATAGAAAATTAGCAATACACTGTGGAGGAAAGATCAAGGGAAACCTGTCAAATAATACAATATAACCAGCCAAGACTAAGAAGTCTATACAGAAAGAGGGGGAATACAAAGATACTATTAAAATATAAAAGAAGCAAGAATAATGAAAAAATTAATACAAATATGCAGCAACCTGTGGCTTCTCTGCTACAGCAAAGTAAAATTTGTCTCTCTGTCTCTATTGTTGAGATGCCCCCTCTTTGGGACCTAGTCTGGTGTTTTCGCAGTTCCCAGTTCTTTGTGTCTCTTGTGAGTAAAAGAAAATAAAGCAACAAACCAGCAAACAAGAAAAAAAAGGCAGGAGAAGGGAGGAAAAAGCGATAAATTAGGGAAGAAAGGAAGAAGGACTAAAACAGGAAAAAAAAAGGAGAGGAACAAAGTATTGAAAGATAAAGCAATAATAAAATTTAAAAAAATATATAAGAGCACTGAAAAAATAATTATAATAACCGTCCCTTTTTGGTTTCAAACTGTCCAAACCAGTTTTTCTGGTTGCAGCAGGACCTCTCTTTGGGCTGGGTTGCAGGTGCGCGCATGCACCAGGTTGCCTGGGTTCCACGGGATTTGGCATGGTCCTTCCCAGTCCTGTGGCAGGGCTCAAGTGCTTCCATCCCTCCTCTGGATTACTGCCAGGCTGGGTGGGAAGCAAGCCAAGCTGCTGTCGCATGAGAACACCTCAGTCTACTTTCTAAATAATAAAAAAACCTTCTCCAGAAAGCCTGCCTCTCAGCCCAGCCCAATCCCCAGCCAGACCGGTGACGACAATGTGGCTCTCAATTCTCTCGGGCTGGCGACCACAGAGTCCGCAGTTGAACACAGCCCTTTGTCCTTGTTACTCTCTCTGTAAACTCAAGCAGACAGGTCTCTGCCCGGCATTGCTAGCCTTGCTCAGATGGGGAGGGAGGGAGCTGATGACCAGCGCTGGTCGCCTACCAAGGCCGCTGGGTGGCCTGGCTCCCATGGCAGATGCCTCTGGCCACTGGCTTGAGACCGATGCTTCTGGCCCCCAACGGTGGCGGTGGCACCGGGGCTGCCACTTCTGTCTCCACTCAAGTTCCCAAGACCCCACTGACCTGTCGCTGTCCAGTCCCTCAACGTCCATCACAATCTCTAGTCTCCCAACTTCATAACTGCTGGGGAACTGTTGGTTGATTACGCTGTTCCTCAGCAGATCTGCCAAGATTTTCTGTCATGTGTGCGGGAGCTGAAATCTGCTCTGTCCTACTGCGTCACCATCCTCCCTTCTTTTTTCTTAACGATTCATAGAAGTTCTTGATATATTTAGAAACTTTTTTGTGTTGTGTGCCATGTTGTTATAGTTGTTGTATCCTACATGTGTCATTAGTGTTTTTCACTTAATATGGTGATTTTAAAAACACATTTTATTAACAAATTAAAAATATTTTAATTATTTATTTTTAGAGATATGGAAAGGGATGGAGAAAGACAGTGAAATATCTATCACATGCCCCAACAGAAGACTGGACCCACAGCCCAGACGTGTGCCATGGCTGGAAATCTAACAAGCCACCTCCCCCCATGTGCGACAATAATTAACCAAGTGAGCCACGACAGTCAGGGTGCAATTAACCATTTTGGAATTTAGAAAACTATCACCACCGATTGTGGAATAACATTCCATTGGTAATTCTCTTAAAACTTGAAAAATAGATGGAATTCTCTTTGTCCTCAATCCTCATCACTCTCTCTACCTCTGCTGAGTGATGCAAATTTCTTCATACCAGGTTCTATGCTTTTGTTTAATATCATCGATGGTGAATTCCATATTAGGGCCAAACTCACCAATACTTGGAAACCCAAAATGGTAGTTATTATGGAAGACAGCACTGTGCATAGCCAGTGATGAATATTTTGAATCAAATGCTGGTAAGCCAGAAGACCTAAGGTAAAAACTAGTGTCATAGGTAATCACGCCCCATCTTCTTTAGTTCTTTGCTTAGTTGTTAATTTCATCAATAATAATAATTAATATTATTGACCATTCCCTATGCACCAAACATTTTTCTAAACAAATGTATGAATGAGTTCTAACAATTCTATAAGATGGACTATTATCTCTATTGTATTTTATTTTTTAAAGACCTATTTTTAGAGAGAGTTTGCTCTCTCATGACATTACAGAATGTCATGTAATGTAGTCATATAGTATACAGCTTTTTTCAGATTGATTTATTTTCCTTAGCAGTATGCAACTGAAGTTCTTCTGGGTCTTTTTATGGCTTAATAGCTCATTTCTTTTAATCACTGAATAATATTCTGTTATATTGGTATACCACAACTTATTTATTCATTCACCTCTTGAGAGAGCTCTTAATTGCTTCTAATTTGTGGTGGTTATAAATAAAGTTGTTGTATAAGCATTTGTGTACAAAAAATAAAATAAAATAAAATAAAATAAAAATATGTTTTAGATTATGCTGTGCTTCTGATTCAGAATAGCCAATGACTCTCCCTGTCCATAAGGTGAATATGGAAAACTATACATTGTAACCATTTTGAGCTTAAGTTTGTATCAGAAAGATCTGAGCCCAAATCTCAATCCCACTACTTTCTAGTACCATCTCCTTAGGAAATTTACTTGACTTTTATACAACTAATTTTATCATGTATATATTGAAGATAACCCCACATGGGAGCAATTTTCATATTTTTATTTCAAAAACAATAAATATTATCAGTTGCACATGGTTCAATTATATATCTCTATATAATTTATTCACATATATATATATTCAATGATTATCGTGAATTCATTTATTACCTCTAGTAGTTTGTATGTGTGTGTAATCTTTGGACCTTTGTACATATAAAATCATGTCATCTGTGAATAAAGTGAGTTTTACTAATACTTCTTCCTTTCTAATTTAGATTTCCCTTATTTCTTCTTCTTGCCCAGTTCCTTTGTCTAGGACTTGTAGTACATTGTGGAATAACTGGTGAAAGCAGACATCCGTATCTTTTTCCTGATTTAAGTGATAAGCTTGTAGCCTTTCACCATTGAATATCATGCAGTTCATTATATTTTTCATAAAGTAATATTCTATTGTCTGATTTAGTTTTGAGTTAAAATACTTGTTTTATCTGTAATACATTTACAGATACAGTGTGAAGTAGGGATATAGTTATTTCTATATGGCTTCTAATTTTCTCAATAATAATTATTGAGTCATTCACCCTGTTCCCTACCAATATGCATTTCCTTTATCATTTCTTAAATTTATCTCTGTATTTGCTTCAGTTTTTACATTTCCTGTTTTCTGCTGTTGATCTATTCTTATTCGCTAAAATCACAATATTTTAATTACTGTAGGTTTACCATATTTTTATCTGGTAACAAATCTTTATCAAAATATTGTATTTTCTTGGATATTTTTATTTTTATATAAATTTTAATATCAATTTCTTTGGTTCAAAAACAAGCCTGTTGGCACAGTTGACCAAAATTATATTGAATGTATATTTAGACAGAGCTAATAATTTTATATTAGTCCTATAATATAAGAAGAGAATATGCCTTTCCATTTGTTTATGCCATGTGTTGTGTCTTCTACTATCTATTTTGTGTCTTCTACTATTTTTTGAAGGGATATCAAGCACATGATCCAGGCATATCAAGCACATGATTTTTAAAAATAGATTTCTAGGAAAAATGAATCATTTCCTTCAGAAATGCTTTCATCTTTATTTGATTTTGAGGTTTGGAACATCCCTACTAGCACCCACTAAATCGACTGTTATTATCCTTGTATCATGCAGACTCTACCAGAGCCAATATTCATACCCAAGTCTGTCTGATTCCACCATCTGTGCTCTTCATCACAGTTATATTACAGGGTTGAGGGAAAAGGATTGGGTTGCACCTAACATGTTGGTCTTTTCCAAAGTAGATTGGAACATAGACCCACTGTACATAGAACTAGACCTTTGAAACTTAACTGATAAACATTCAAATACAAGTAGCCATTCCTACACCATCTGTTTAGAAATTGTCTTAATAACCATCCAGTCCAGGCCCTCTACTTTCCAACCTCCTGACCCCCAACAATGGCTCATACATCTATTTCAGCAGGAAGGCCTGGGAGGTGAAACACATCCTCCTTGCACTGGTGAAGAATGTGTTGGTGGAGGAGATGAAGCTCCAGGATGCCAGAAGGTAGAGAAATGGTGCCTGGGACAAACTTCATTAGAAGATTTTTAGCAAAGTTAGAGTTTGCTCTTCAAATACTATGATTTGTACAATCAGGAGAATGAGTCAGTATGAAGAGGTGGACAGTGTTAATTTTAAAATGGTAAAATTTCTTAGGTAGTCAATTTTACCAGAAATATGTAAAAACAATTGTTTTCAAATTTATATTAATATATTTATGGGATCTGGGTTCTGAAATTTTTGTAGCAATGCAGCAAAGGAGCTTTCCTGCCTATTTAATCTAATATGTAGAATTACTGTTCTTCAGTGAATTAAATATTTTTTTAAATACTAAAAATAAAAAAATATCCATATGGTGGGACACTTATGGCTATGCTTTCTTACTGCTGGAAGATTTAGGTTCAATCTCTAAGCATTTAAGGAATCTTCAGTGTATGAAGTTCCTGTTGAGAAGTAACTATTTAATATTTTGGTACACTTTCTTTCCATATGTGTGTGAGCGTGTGTTTCTGTTTTGGGATAATTCTGGAGCCCACATTCATTTTTCATATAAAAATACACATTATATCATCAAACACTTAAAATTTTATATAGGTATGCAGCATTCTATATTATTAGTGTATCATGAATTCTTCTTTATTTTTATGTGGGATAATGTTATTTTTTATTTTTATAATATTTTATTGTTTATGCTATTATAGCTGTCCCAATCTTTTCCCTCTTCATCCACTCTGCTCAGCTGGGCTCAGACTTCTGTAGTCCATCCCAACACTGTTGTCCATTTCAATGGGTCCTTCACATATTCTTTGACTAATCCATTCACCTTCTCTCAAACAATCCCCCTCTTCAGCCTCCCCTCTTACCACTGTCAGTCTATTCCATGATTCAAAGTCTCTGGTTATCTTTTGCTTATTAGTTTATTTTGTTCTTAGGTTCCTTTTATGAAGGACACTGTATGGTATTTGTCTTTCACAGACTGACTGATTTCACTTAACATAATAGTCTTCAGTCCCATCCAGGCTGTAGCAAAAGGTAGAAGTTCCTTCTTTCTTTCTGCTGTGTAGTATTCCATTGAGTAAATGTATAAATGTAGTTTTTTCATCCATTCATCTACTAATGGGTACTTAGGCTATTTCCAAGTATTAGCTATTATAAATAGTGCTGCTATGGGCATAGGGGTGGAAAAATTCTTTTCAATTGATGATTTGGGATTCTTAGGGTATATTCCCAAATGTGGGTCACTGGGTCAAAAGGTTGTTCCATTTTTAATATTTTGAGGAAATTCCATACTGTTTTCTGCATGGCTGTACAATTTTGCATTCCCACCAACAGTGTACCAGGTTTCCCTTTTCTCCACATCTTCATTGGTACTTGTTGATTTATTAATGATAGCCATGTTGGCAGGTGTGAGATGATATCTTATGTGGTTTTAATTTGCACCTGTCTGATTGTTAGTGATGTTGAACATTTTATCTTATGTCTATGAACCATCTGTATGTCCTCTTTGGAGAAGTTTCTATTTAGGCCCTTTGCCCATTTTTTAAAATTGGATTGTTTGTCTTTATGGTGTTGCATCATATGAGTCCTTTATATATTTTGGAGGTTAAATTATTGTCCAATGTATCATTGGCAAATATGTTCTCCCCTATAGTTGGATTTCTTTTCATTTTGCTGAGTTTTTATCTATGCAGAAGCTTTTTATTTTGATGTGGTCCCATTTGTTTATTTTTCCCTTTATTTCCCCTTGCTCTGGGAGATATATTGGCAAAAATGTGGCTATGTGAGATATCTGAAATTTTACTGCCTGTGTTTTCTGGTAGTATTTTTATGGTATCATGACTTATATTTAAGTCTTTTGTCCATTTTGAGCTCATTCTTGTGTATGGTGTAAGCTGGTGGTCTAGTTTCATGTACTGGTCCAGTTTTCTCAACACTCTTTATTGAAGAAACTATGTTTGCTCCATGGTATGTTTATGCCCCCTTTTGTCAAATATTAATTAACCATGGAGAATTGGGTTTATTTCTAGGTTTTCTACTCTGTTCCATTGATCTATTTGTCTGTTCTTATGCTAGTAACAGACTATTTTGATTCCAGTGGCCTTGTAGTATAGTTTGATATCAGGTATTTGTGGTGCTTCCTACTTTGTTTTTTCTTTTCCAAGACTGCTGAGACTATTTGGAGTCTTTTTTGGTTTCATATAGGTTTTTGGAATATTTGTTCTAGATTTATTCTAGGAATGCAAAGATGGTTCAATATTCACAAATCAATCAATGTAATGCACCACATTAACAAAATGAAAGACAATAATCACACAATCACATCAAAAGATGTAGAAAAAGCATTTGATAAAATTCAGCATTCATATATGATAAAAACATGTAGCAATGTGGAAATAAAGGGAGCATACCTCAACATAATAAAGGCCATATATGAAAAACCTACTGCCAACATCATACTCAATAGGCAAAAACTAAAATCTTTTTTCTTAAGTTGAGGAACAAGACAAGGGTGAGCACTCTCACCACTCTTATTTTACATAGTACTGGAAGTCCTAGCCATAGCAATCAGACAAGAAAAAGAAATAAAAGGTATCCAAATTGGAAAGAAGGAAGTAAAACTGTCATTATTTGCAAATGACATGATAGTGTACATAGAAAACCCTACAGTCTCTACCAAAAAACTACTCAGCCTAATAAGTGAATTTGGCAAATTAGTAGGATGCAAAGTCAATATTCAGAAATCAGTGGTAGTTTTGTCCATCAACAATGAAATATCAGGAAGTAAAACCAAGAAAAATTGCATTTACTATAGCATCATAAAAATAATAATAAAGTACCTAGGAATAAATTTAACCAAGAAAGTAAAAGACCTGTACTCATAAAACTGTAAAAAATTAAAGAAACTGAAGAAGGAAATTTAGGAAAATGCAAATATATAAAAGCATATACCATGTTCATGAACTGGAAGAATAAACATCATTAAAATATGCTTACTACCCAAAGTAACCTATAGATTCAATGAAATTCACAGATGTAGAACAAATGTGTGTGGCAATGTTTTATCAACAATAAGTCTGTGAAAAACATTTATATTATGTTCATCTATGATATAATCTAGCCAATATTAATTTATTGCCTCAATCTAAATGTACAGGGTTGGATGAAAGGAAACTGTTCATATGGAAAATAATATTATAACAAATAATAATACAAGAATAAACTCTATGTTTTATGTATTACAACTTTAAACTGACTTTTGCCATACCCTGTACAGGACAAATGAAGGAATTAAAGGTTCGTGTGAGCCCACCTATGCCAGTGGCTTTGATTTGTATACTGTGAGGTAAAACAATTGACAAATATCCTTGATGGTCACTCGGAGTTCTAGAAGATAAACTCAAGAGAAAATATAATAATGATAACATAATTACAATATTAATACGAACAACTGTCACTTGTGCAGCACAAACCACATTCCAGGAATTATTTGAAACACTTTCTGTATTGACTGATTTAATCATCACATGCACTCTGAGGTGTATGTTCTATTGTCACCAGCTAATAGATAACAAAATGGAAACACAGAGTTTAAGTGACTTGACTAAGATTGCACAGCAAGTGCAATCGCAGGACCAGGCCTCACACACAGTAGACTAGCCCCAGAGTTGGCGCTAACAGTGGCTCTAACCCCTGATGAAATCAGACAATGAGATACAAATGGCTCACAAAAAGGATAGAAAAAGGCGGGAATAAATGTGATAAATGGGGTTGTGTGTGAAGCTATAAAGAAGTACTGGCACTGTGCTGGTAACTTTCATGTATCCTATTTAAGCCTCCAAATAAAACTGGGTGGTAGAAATACTTATCCCAGCCTGTAGATAAGGTAATTAAGGTTCAAAATATTGATTTACTTGCCTAAAGAGACAGAGTTCACACTGGACTATGCCTGCATTTTCTCCAGGAAATCCTCATAGTGAATACCCCACAAGAGCTACAAAAGAAGCCTTTTATAGTTCAGATTTGGTTTTAATTTGGGTGCATCTTTAAGCCACCTCAAGTCTTTAGCAAGTACATAAACAGAGAATCTCCCAAGCTTACACAGCAAGAAGACGTTTGTAATAAAAAATGGCTCTCTGGTCACTCAGCCTATCTGTTGAAGACCAAACCTGCTGAAAAATTGCTTACCACCTGATTTTTTTGACTGTAATCCCAAATAATCTTTTAAAAAATAGTCTGTTTTCAAAGGGTGAGTGAAGAGAAGTGACATTCTAATGCACAACAGCTAAGACAAATCATCAAAGAGGTTGGCAGCCTGGAAGAAAACACTTTCTGAAGTTACGGATGTGGAATTAACCTTTACATCTATCCTGCAAAACGGAAATACACAGGCAGTTAAGATGTAACTGGGGAAATAAAAAGAAGATTCTTACTCAATGTTAAGGCATAAAGCAGAAAGTGCCAGAGGAATCTATTACAGTCTTGGGCATGGATCTCAGAGTGTTCAAATAGTCACAGGCTTGGCTTTCTCGAGCACCTTTCATCTCCAAGCTCTTTACCACGTTATACAACACACTGAGCTCTTTTCACTTAGTACTAATATATGTAGCTTCCACTGAGGGAGAAGGTAATGGTGACTCTGTACAAGGGCCACTACCTCCAGCATCTAAAATTTCCTCTTTTAAATTTTCTCAGACAGGAGGCTTCCTTTAGGAAGGCACTTGACCACTTGGCAATTGGTCAAGCCCTTTGTACCTTCCTCTTGCTCCATGGAGTCTCTGACCTCTGCTCTCACATCATCTTTTATCATTCTCCCATTTTATCTCTATACATCAGTCACCTTGGCCTCCATTTCAATTCTCCATGCCTCCAGAATCTTCTCTGCCTCTGGATTTTGGGTCATGTCCTTCTTTCATTTTTCACAAGAATGTCCCCCTCTCCTTCTTCATATCTCAAAATATTACCAGTCCCTCTAAAGATTTTCTCTGTCTACATCATGTACAAGAGCATCCTTGATGCTCTCAAGCCTGGTTACTGTCTATTACATCACTTGCTTGGAGCCTTTGTAGAACTTACTGAAATGTACCCTCTTTATGTGTTTTCTTGTTTTTTTTAGCCATGCTTTCCATTAGATAAGAAACTCCATAGGAGAGAGGGTCTTGCCTCTCTTATTCCCCCCTTTCCTTGTATTCTAACACCCAATAGGGTATTTGGTTTGAAGGAGACATTCAGTTTAACCACATGTATTTGGATGAATAAATATGTGAATTCATTAACAGTATTAAGTAGCTCTTTCAATTAGATAAGCTTTCTTTCCTCATGCTGAGGCTGAAGCCCACTGTCTCTGTTTCAGTTTCCAGTTGAAGTGGAAATTATTTATGAAAACCGTGTGGGTAAGAGGAAAACTCAATGGTACTGGAATTAAAAGAACAAATTGCAAGTCTTATCTTTGTTCCTAACTACTGAGCATTTTAGAGAAATCCAATTTCTCAGAACATCAATTTCCTAATTTATTTATTTTTAAATTATTTTATTATTGTTCAAGTACAGTTGTCTGCTTCTACTCCAACCACCCCCCACACCCCAGCCATTCCCACCTCCCTACCCTGATTCTAGCCCCATTGGTGTTGTCCATGGGTCCTTCATAGTTGTTCCTGAAAACTCTTCCCCATTTTTCCCCATTATCCCCTCCCACCTTCCCTTTAGTTACTGTACATATACTAAAATTTCCTAACATTTTAATGAGTAAATTAATGGAGTTCTAGGCAATGGTTGCATGCTCAGTTTAAATCACACATTTACAATACTCAAGCGATCACTTCACACCTGTCAGAATGGCCATCAATAATAAATCAACAAATAAGTGCTGGTGAAGACATGGAGAAAAGGGAACCATAGCACATTGTTGGTGGGAATACATACTGGTGCAACCACTGTGGAAAACAGTATGAAATTTCCTCAGGAAACTAGAAATGGAACTGCCCTTTGACCCAGTGATTCCACTGCTGGGAAGATAACCTAAAAATCCCAAATCACCAATTTAAAAGAACTTATGCACTACTATGTAAACAGCAGGACTGTTTACAATAGCCAAGTGCTGGAAACAGCCTAAGTGCCCATCAGTAAATGAATGGATCAAAAAACTGTGGTACATTTACACTATGGAATACTATGCAGCAAAAAGAAAGATGGAGCTACTACCTTTTGTGATGGCAAGGATAGAACTGGAGAATGTTAAGCTAAGTGAAATAAGCCAGTTGGTGAAAGACAATACCATATGATCTCACCTATAAGAGGAATCTAATGAACAGAATAAACTAATGAGCAAAACAGAACCACAGGTATGGAAACATAGAACAGGCTGACAATGACCAGAGGTGGGGAGTAAGAGGAATAATAGTAGAAAGAAGAGAAAGGTACTAGTCAAAGAATATGTATGAATGACCCATGGACATGGACAACAGTGTGTGGATTGACTGTGGGAGTGGGGTGCGCTTCGAAGAGGAGGGCAAAGGGGGGAAATTGGGACAACTACAATAAAATAGCAATAAAAATACAAAAAAAATAAAAATAGTAAAAGCAACACAAAAATTGCTGCCAGAAACCATACAATGAAAAGAGTTTAGCTTAATGTTATACACCTAAAAATGAGAATAATAGGGTGGGGAGAACAAAATTTCTGTTGAAATGCCATAGAGCTTCTAACCTGGCCTGTATTCACCAGACTAGCACTGGGGTGGGGAAAGGGTGTGAGTCAATAAAATGCTCATCAATACTTTCTAGTTTAAGGAAATATGGCCTGAGGATCTGCCCATTAAAACTTATAGAACAGCTTTCAATCTTGGCTACTTACCAAAAATTCTTTCTGTTAAGATAGGTGGAACCATTAAGTCCTGCCTCCTCCAACCCCAGCCACCTAGACTTAATTAAGCATAATATCCAAAGTGTGAATTAATTTTCTCAAGTCATTGAAATGCATCTTCAACTTAGGGGTGAAAATCTAGACTTTGGGCATTTATTGAGAGAGAATGAGAGAGAGAAAGGGAGAGAAAGAGAGAGCGCCAGTGGGTGATCTAACCATTTCTACAGCTAAGCTTTCTCCCTGACCCACCTCACACCTTATATTCTTCTTAGGTATTTGTGTGTGTAGGTAAAAGTGCATGTAAGCAACACCCACACTTCACCTTTTGTTCATCAAAAGTTAAGCAGCTTTCAGATAAGGATCAAAAAGGGCAAAGCAAATTCACATTTATATATGTAAAAAAGATGGATAAAGCACCCATGGTTAGTTTGAACAAAAGGCTTACGATAGCACTGCAACACTGAAAATTTACTAATACAATTAAAACACAAGAAATAGAGAAACCTGTAATCAGGTTCACAAAAGTTTGGTGAAAAAAATGGTAGAAAGAAAACATAGCTCACATAATTGCTAGAGGAATACTTTAAGCAATGGAAAAGTGCTAATTAGAACAATAATATGAAATGTCAATATTGAGGTACTAAAACAACAAAACAGAATAAAATGGGACATTTCAGATTTCAAGAAACAAATTGAGAACCCCCAAGGTATTACAAAATTAATGAATTAAACAAAAATTACAGGAATAAAACAGGCTCAACTACAAGTGAAATAATGATATAGAAAACCAGTTTGGGATAACATATGAATAAAGAGGTAAATACACAGAAACTACAAAGTTAAAAATATTATGAATATATTTTTTTCTTATCTTGCCACCAAGTGAAGAGACCTTACTTTAGTGTAAGACCAACAGAGAATAAACAAGGGCCAAATGATAACAAAAACAGATTCCAGACAGAATTACTTAATTACCTGGTTTGACTGTGCCTGGAGCTAGAAATTCCCCCTTTGGGCTTTCTAGTTAACGAAACAATAAATCCTCTACTTCCTAGCATAAGGCACTTTTCATTATATTTTTCACTTGCACCTAAAAACATCCGTCTCAATAAAATACTTAGAACTGGATAATCTAAAATAACATTGTAAGCTTTCAGTGTCTTATTTCCTGACCCGCAACATAGAGATAATAATTGCATGTTCCCCAAAAGATTGTTGTAGGCATAATGTATAGTGTCTAACACAGTGTCTGGTATGTAGTGAGTGATGTACATAGAAGTCTTTATTATTGAGTTCTGAGTAAATTCCACTATGCTAGTCTACCTAAACTGGAGAGATATATTGGTTTTATTTTTTGGAAATATTTTATTGACTAACTCATATGGTACTTAATATGTGACGGGTATTTTGTTAAAATTTTTTTACATACATTAATTTGATTAATGCTTACAAAACCCATGGAGTACATATGCAATTATTCCTATTTATTTCTATTTTACAGAGGCACAAGGAGGTTAAGTAATCTTCCTGAGGTCACACAGTTAGTTAGTGATGGAGAGGGATTGCTTCTGGACCCATGGTCTTTGCCAGAACTTGATGCTGTCACAAGACAGAGCTGGAAGAGCTTGTTGCAGTAGGAAAAAGTCATAGAAGATATCTGAGCCAAGAAATTATGTTATAGGAATGAGGTATGAATTACATGAAACATAATTCAAAAGCCTCCAAGTGAGGTGTTGGGGCAGTGTCTGAAGCTTGTTTGTGAGTGAGTGTCTACAGTCCACCCTCTCAAAAGGCTATTAATTGAAAACATCTTGTAGGTTTCTGTTTCAGCACCTTGGAGAGGACTTCTGTCATGAGCCAAGCTCCGCCTGATGACTTCCAAAAAATTTTTCCTCTAACATTTAAAATAATCCTTTGGCAAAGATAATTAAAATGTACATAGAGTTATATGCCTATTTTGAGAAAATTTCTGAAGCTCATGAAATGTGACTCTATTCTCTTGTGATATGTCGTCAATCATCTTAGCAGCATAACAAGTTACCCTTGTGCATCTCAAATGAAGAGGGAACAATAAAAAGGCAAGGAAGGGCTGTTAATGGTTTGAATAAAAGCAGCTTCCTCACTGCGCTGCGGGGGTGATGGAGGTGCTGATGATACACATCTGACAGGCAGAAGGTGGAGGTGGAAGGCAGAAGGCAGATGCCAGGGAGCGATTCAAATAAGGAAATAGGAATGAGGAAGGGTGGATAAAAAAACAAAACAAAACGGAAGAACACCTTTCATTAACTAAGAGCCTATACTATATACAGGCAAGGTTAGAAATCTTAAATGTATTTTTCTGAACCTTAAAATAGCCATGATGATGCAGTTATTGATCCTTACTTTATAGATGTAGGAATAGGAAGAAATAATGGGTGAGATGTGGAGAAAAGGAATGTGTAAAGCAAGGTAGTGAGGGAGAGAGAAATAAAAATGAAAAAGAAAGCAAAAATTAACATATATAAATGGGAAGATAAAAATGAGACAAGAGAGATGATAGTGTTCTTATAGAGGTACAAAAAATGAAGAGAGTAAGAGGAAAACCAACACAAATCTAAATCCCAGTTACCCTAAAAATAGAACAAATTGAGCTCTTTTTCCCCATGGGAAAAGATTGTTCTAATTCTTGTTTGTGCAGAGAACACAGAATATAAAAAAAGAGACAGCATGCTGGTTAAAAAGGGGGCAGATATTTGCAAGTGTTTTCAGGAAAAAATTACAAATGGATGTACAATATTGGTCTGAGGTTTCATGATGGGAACCTGTCTGTCTGCATTCTACAGTGACTTATCCTTTGAAGGAGATTATCAAGGCAGTCCTGAGGTTCATTTTTTCTACCTAACCCTCATAACAAACAACTTTAGGAGACAGGTACTATTTTGATACCATCACAAAGCTAGTAAGCTGCTGAGATGGATTCAAATCTGGTGTATTTGACTATAAACCTGAAGTTGTAAGCACTGTTTCTTATTGTTAAACAAGTGGAAAGAAAAGCATCACTGTTTACTCATCTTATGAGGAGATCTGGAGAACAATGCTCAGTAAGTAGTCTTTATTCTGCTCAGACCACTTTGGTTGAACGGTTCATAGGGCTGGTCTAGAGGCATGCTTTGCTGAAATGTGTATGCCAGAGTTTACAAAGATATTGCTCACTGTTTGCAGCCCTCCTGTAGATGTGTTTTTTAACTATATATTATTTATTTTAAGAATTGAATTAATTACAAATGTTAAAATATTAAAAGATTTTACATAAAAACTCAGATAAGCCCCCATTCACATGGTAGACACTAGAAGCTACAGAAAATCTTAGTAAGCTGAAACTTTCTCTTTTATAATAGCACAGGCAAAAGTCCAGAAGCTGATGTCTGTTGTTCTTCAACCAACCAGTGCTTTCTTGTGGGTTAAATGCCCTGAATCACCAATCCTTGGTTGTATGTCTATTGTGTTTGTAACTGAGGTTGTGGTCATCCCCACTAAACCACAAGATGGGGAAGTGTGGGAGAAGTGCCTTTGCAAAATAAAACCAGGACACTGTCAAAAGAAGAGGATGAAAATGGATGTAATAATAACAGGTTTCTACTTCAATTCTTAATAAACAGTCTCTTCCATTAAAACATTTGCAAATGAGTAAGTAAAAGTAAGACACTAAACAAGAACCATCACAGGTCTGATCTTGGAGGTCTTTAGATGTAACTCTTAATCAGATGCTGGGATCTCACTCCTGATAAACACTAGTCAAGTACCTTAGAACCATTCAGCATTTTCAAGGGGCCAGGCCGGATGGCTGTCTTTCTGGCTAAAAGAACACTTGGTCTATTAGGAGGCAGCTACTGGTTAATACTGCTCAATAACAGAGGCTATCTCATTTATTCTTAGATGCTGAAATGATGAAAGGTAAAGTGGGTGCAGGTTTGGGGAAATGCTTCCTCTCCAGCTCCTGCAGCCTGCCCCATATTGAAGAAAGTACATATGGTGGTGAATCAAGGAGAGAATATGAAAAGCACCTTACTTTGCCAGGATTCTATATTTTCCAAGCACAGTGATAAATAACTTATATTTACTATTTCATTCAATTTTTACAACAACCCTGTAAGTTAGAGGGGGTTTAATACTAACTAAACATGGGGAAACTGAGTCTAGAAGCTTCTATGCACCTTGCTCAGGGTCACACATAGAGGTATTTATTGAGTCCAATATGATATAGATATTGATTCCCCACTTTTATTATGGAATGTTAACTACTCATTTCCTGAAATTTTCCCATTAAGGAATTTATCATACTGTTGCGTGCTCATTTATTCATACCTAGCAAACAACACATTTATTGCAAGCTGCTTATAAGAACCAATCTTATCCATCGTATTTGCTAGACCACCTCTTTATCACTTAGTAAGGTGCTTGGCTAACTGGAATGAATATGCGGATAAATTATTTAACTCATGTATATAAAATTCATATTTATTTTATTCTACAATTATTTTGCATATTTGCTTAAAATGGTTCTTGGATCTCCCAGCTACCACAATACACTGTTCATACTCCTTACTTGTGCAATAATATGTAAACTTATATACAAAATAATGTTTTATGAAAATTATTTTACAAAATTAGACAATACTCAGATCAACTTTTGCACCTTGTTTTTTCCACGTAACAGTACATTGTAAACATACTTATAGAATAACATGTGTAAATCTAATTTAGTCTTTATTTTTTTATGATTTTTTCCCCAATTTTTTAATTTAATTATTTTTCAAGTACAGTTTTCTGTCTATTACTCCCATACCATCCCACCCCCCATCTTCCCCCCTCCCTCCCATTTCCACCCTTCTCAGTTGTTGTCCATGTATCCTTTATATAGGTTCCTCTAAATCCCTCCCTTATTTCCCCTGAAATTCCCTCCCCTCTCCCCTCTGGTCACTGTCAGCCTGTTCTCTATTTCAGTGTCTTTGGTTATATTTTGCTTGCTTGTTTGCTTTGTTGTTTAGCTTCCTGTTAGAGGTGAGATCATATGGTATTTGTCCTTCAACACCTGGCTTATTTCACTCAGCATAATGCTTTCCAGTTCCATCCATGTTGTTGCAAAAGGTAGGAGCTCCTTCTTTCTTTCTGCAGCATAAAATTCCATTGTGTATATGTACCATAGTTTTTTGATCCATTCATTTACTGACGGGCACCTAGGTTGCTTCCAACTCTTGGCTATTGTAAATTGTGCTGCTATGAACATTGGGGTGCATAGGTTCTTTGGGATTGGTGTTTTAGGGTTCTTAGGATACAATCCCAGCAGTGGAATTGCTGGGTCAAAAGGCAAGTCCAATTTTAGTTTTCTGAGAAAATTCCATACTGTTTTCCATAATGGTTGTACCAGTCTACAATCCCACCAACAGTGGACCAGAGTCCCCTTTCCTCCACACCCTCTCCAACATTTGTTGTTTATTGCTTTGTTTATGATAGCCATTCTCACCGGTGTAAAGTGGTATCTCATTGTAGTTTTAATTTGCATCTCTCTGATAGCTAGTGATATTGAGCATCTTTTCATGTGTCTCTGGATCCTCTGTATGTCCTCCTTGCAGAAGTGTCTGTTCAAGTCCTTTCCCCATTTTTTAATTGGGTTAGTTGTCTTCTTAGAGTGAAGTCGTGTGAGTTCTTTGTATATTTTGGAGATTAAACCTTTGTCTGAGGTATCATTGGCAAATATGTTTTCCCATACAGTTGGTTGTCTTTTTATTTTAATGCTGTTTTCTTTAGCTGCGCAGAAGCTTTTTATTTTGATGAGATCCCATTTGTTTATTCTTTCCTTTATAGTCCTTGCTCTAGGGGACATATCAGTAAAAATGTTGCTGCGTGAAATATCTGAGATTTTCCTGCCAATGTTCTCCTCTAGGACTTTAATGGTGTCATGGCTTATATTTAAGTCTTTTATCCACCTTGAATTTATTTTGGTGTATGATGTAAGTTGGTGCTCGAGTTTCATTTTTTTGCATGTAGCTGTCCAGTTCTCCCAACACCATTTGTTGAAGAGGCTATCTTTACCCCATTTTATGATACTGCCCCCTTTGTCGAATATTAATTGACTGTAGAGAGTTGGGTTTATTTCTGGGTTCTCTATTCTGTTCCATTGGTCTATGTGCCTGTTTTTATGCCAGTACCAGGCTGTTTTGATTACAGTGGCCTTGTAATACAGTTTGATATCAGGTATTGTGATCCCTCCTACTTTGTTCTTCTTTCTTAACATTGCAGCTGCTATTCGGGGTCTTTTATGGTTCCATATAAATTTTTGAAGTGTTTGTTCTATGTCTGTGAAATATGCCATTGGTACTTTAATAGGTATTGCATTGAATCTGTAAATTGCTTTGGGTAGTATGGACATTTTGATGATGTTAATTCTTCCAATCCATGAACACGGTATACGTCTCCATTTGTTTGTGTCTTCCTTGATTTCTGTCTTCAGTGTTGTGTAATTTTCTGCATACAGGTCTTTAACCTCCTTGGTTAGATTTATTCCCAGATATTTTATTTTTCTTTTTGCTATATCGAATGGGATTTTTTTCTTGATTTCTGCTTCTGCTGATTCATTGTTAGTATACAGAAATGCCTTTGATTTCTGGATATTGACTTTGTATCCCGCTGTTTTGCCAAATTCATTTATTAGTTCCAGCAGTTTTTTGGTAGAGTCTATAGGATTTTCCATGTACACTATCATGTCATCTGCAAACAGTGACAGTTTTGTTTCCTCCTTTCCGATTTGGATGCCTTTTATTTCCTTTTCTTGTCTGATTGCTGTGGCTAGAACTTCCAATACTATATTAAATAGAAGTGGTGAAAGTGGACAACCTTGTCTTGTTCCTGATCTTAGTGGAAAAGCTTTCAGTTTTTGCCCATTCAGTATGATGTTGGCTGTAGGTCTTTCATATATGGCCTTTATTATATTGAGGAATGCTCCCTCTATTCCCACTTTGCTGAGTACCTTTATCATAAATGGGTGTTGTACCTTATCAAAAGCTTTTTCCGCATCTATTGATATGACCATGTGGTTTTTGTCCTTGCTTTTGTTTATGTGGTGTATTACATTTACTGATTTGCGGATATTGAACCATCCTTGCATCCCTGGGATGAATCCCACTTGGTCATGGTGTATGATCTTTTTGATGTATTGTTGGATGCGATTTGCCAATATTTTGTTGAGGATTTTAGCATCTATGTTCATCAGTGATATTGGCCTAAAGTTTTCTTTCTTTGTTGTGTCTCTATCTGGTTTTGGAATTAGGATAATGCTCGCTTCATAAAAAGAGTTTGGGAGTTTCCCATCATTTTGGATTTTTTGGAATAGTCTGTGAAGAATAGGGGTTAGCTCTTCCTTAAACGCTTTGTAGAATTCTCCTGTGAAACCATCTGGTCCGGGGCTTTTGTGTGATGGGAGTTTTTTGATTACTGCTTCAATTTCATTTGCTGTTATTGGTCTGTTCAGGCTTTCTACTTCTTCTTCATTGAGTTTTGGAAGATTATATTTTTCTAGAAATTTGTCCATTTCACCTAGGTTTTCAAATTTCTTGGCATACAGTTCTTCATAGTAATTTCTTACAATCCCTTCTATTTCTGTGGTATCAGTTGTAATCTCTCCTCTTTCATTTCTGTTTGTGTTTATTTGTGTCCTCTCTCTTCTTTTCTTGATGAGCCTACTTAAAGGCTTGTCTATTTTGTTTATCTTTTCAAAAAACCAACTCCTAGATTCATTGATCCTTAGAATTGTGCTTTTAGTCTGTATGTCATTTAATTCTGCTCTGATCTTGGTTATTTCCTTCCTTCTGCTTGGTCTGGGCTGTCTCTGTTGATGTTCTTCGAGTTCTTGGAGGCATTGGGTCAGGTCGTTTGTTTGAAATGTTTGTATCTTCTTTAGGCGAGCCTGTATTGCTATGAACTTCCCTCTCAGGACTGCCTTGGCCGTGTCCCATAAGTTTTGGGTTGTTGTGAGTTCATTTTCATTTGTTTCCAGAAACTTTTTGATTTCTTCCCTAATTTCAGTCTTGACCCATTCATTGTTTAATAGCATACAATTCAGTCTCCATGATTTGGGTGTTTTGGGTTTTTTCCTGTAGGGTTGGTTTCTAATTTCAGTCCCTTGTGATCAGAGAAAATGCTTGGTATGATTTCAATTTTCTTGAATTTGTTGAGGCTCCTTTTGTGTCCTATCATGTGGTCTATCTTTGAAAATGTTCCATGTGCATTTGAAAAGAATGTATATTTAGCTTCTTTGGGATGAAGGGCTCTATATTTATCAGTCAAGTCCATTTCATCTAGGGTGTTGTTTAGTGCAGCTATATCTTTGTTGATATTTTGTTTGGGAGATCTGTCCATTTTTGACAGTGGGGTGTTAAATCCCCTACTATAATTATGTTGCTGTCAATATCTTTCTTGAAGTCTTCTAGGATTTTTCTTATATATTTGGGTGCTCCTATGTTGGGTGCATATATATTTCCGATGTTAATGTCTTCTTGGTGGATTCTTCTCTTGAGTATTATGAAGTGACCTTCTGGGTCTCTCTTTATGGCCCTTTCTTTGAAGTCTATTTTGTCTGATATTGGAATTGCTACCCCTGCATTTTTTTCTTGTCCATTTGCTTGGGAAATTTGTTTCCATCCTTTCACTTTTAGTCTGTGATGGTCTTTTGTACTGAGGCGGGTCTCCTATAGGCAGCATATGTGTGGGTCATGCTTTCTTATCCATTCAGCTATTCTATGTCTTTTGATTGGAGCATTTAATCCATTTACATTTAAGGGTATTATTGATAGGGAGTTATTCATTGCCATTTATGTACCTGTGTTCCTCTCTGTCTCTCTCTTTTCCTTCCTTTCCTTAAAGCAGCCCTTTTAGTAATTCTTGTAGAGCTGGTTTTGTGGAGGCATATTCTTTTAGACTTCTTTTGTCTTGGAAGCTCTTCATTTGGCCTTCTATCATGATTGAGAGCCTTGCTGGGTAAAGTAGCCTTAGTTGTAGGCCTCTGGTTCTCATTACTTGAAATATTTCTTGCCATTCTCTTCTTGCTTGGAGTGTTTCTATTGAGAAGTCGGTAGCTACCTGATTGGGGCTCCCTTGTATGTTACTTCCTTTTTCTCCCTTGCTGCCTTTAGGATTCTCTCTTTGTCTTGGAAGTTTGCCATTTTAATGATGATGTGTCTTGAAGTGAGCCTCTTTGGGTTCCTCTTGAATGGGACTCTGTGTGATTCCTGGATTCTTGTCACTTTTTCTCTCATCAAATTAGGAAAATTTTCCATCATTACTCTTTCAAATAGGTTTTCTATCCCTTGTTCTTCTTCTTCTCCTTCTGATATTCCTATTTTTCAGATATTATTACCTTTCGTTTTATCTTGCATTTCTCTTAGTCCATCTTCATTCTTTTTGAGCCTCTTTTCCCTTTCTTGCTCTTTCTGGGAGATTCTTTCTACTGTGTCCTCCAACTGGCTGATCTGATCTTCTGCCTCATCGATCCTGCTTTTCATTCCTTCTACTGTGTTCTTCAGTTCCGAAATTGTAATCTTCAATTCCTCTTGTCCTTTGCTGATAGTTTCTAATTCCTTTTTCATGTTGATATAGTTTGCAGATAGCTCATTGTAGCTCCCCTCTAGTTTCTGGTAGCTCCCCTGTAATTTCTGGTAACTCATTGTGAGCTCTTTGAGTTTCCTGATAACCAATGCTTTTAATTCAATATCTGATAGCTGACTTGCCTCTCTTTCATCTAACATTATTTCTGAGATTTCCACCTTTTCTTTCATTTGGGCATTGTTTCTTTGTGTTCTCATTGCTTATGAGACTCTTCTTGTTAGCTTCAGCTTCTTAAATTGATCTGGTCTGACTCCCTAGGTTTATGGTGTGAACTTCTGTGGTAGAATTCCTGTGAAATTCAGTGGTGCAGTCTCCTGCAGGTATCTTGATATTCTCCACTTCCACCTACTCCTTTCTTTGTGTGTGTGTGATTAGCTGGAGGGGGAGGCAAAATGGTTTATGACCGCAGGAGAGTACTTCATGATATTTACAGTCACAGCCAGTAGAGAAGAGAGAGAAGATCTTCAGGCTTTATATAGTGTTAACTGTAATATTCAACCCAATTTGCCACCTCTAGGAAAGGATAGACCAAAGATAAGTCTTTTGTTGGGGAGGGAAGGCTTGCGAGTTGTATCTAGAAAGCATTGAGGTTGCGGGTGGTCAGATTTTGAGGTAAGGTGAGAGTAAAGAATAGTAAATAGACGTAGCATGTGAGCAAGTAGAGTTAATCACTACAGTAATAGAATTCAGGAACCTGTAAAGTGGGCTAAGACCCGAGAGATGTGTTGTGAAGTATTTACAGTGGTATAGAAAGCAACAAACAAACAAACACACAACAAGAGGGCAAGAGAAGTGAGGAAAAAGGAATAAGTTTGGGGTGATATGAAGAAGACTAAGACAGGAAAAAAGAAAGGAGAGGAACCGAGTACTGAAAGATACAGCAACAATAAAATTAAAAAATATGTATGATTACTGAAAAAAGTTTAAAAATAAAAGTAAAAACAACAACAACAACAACAACAAAAAACTCCTTCCTTGTTGGTTTCAAACTGTCCAATCCGGTTTTTCTGGTTTTGGCAGGACTGCTCTGTGGGCTGGGTTGTATTCCCAGGGGCACACCCACCCACCAGCCAGGCTAGCAGACTGGGGTGCAGGTGCCCGCCCACCTGACAGTCTGCGTTGGTCCCACGGAATCTGGTACTCGTCCTTCCCAGTCCTGTGGCTGGGTGAGAAGCAAGTCAAGCTGCCTTCACAGGAGAACATCTCAGTCCACTTTCCAGTAAAAATTTCTCCTGAAAGCTTGCCTCTCAGCCCAGCCCAATCCCCAACCTGACTGGTTAGGACAATGCTCCTCTCAAATTTCCTGGGCTGGCAGGCTGGTGGGCTGGTGACCACAGAGATCGCAACTGAACAGGGGCCCCTGTCCTTGCCACCCTCCCTGCACACCTAGGCAGACAGGTCTCTGCCACCCAGCCCCGCCTAGATGGTGAGGGAGGGAGCCAGCTCTTCCAGGGACCCTGCAGCCGGCCCAATGCTCCACTGGGTGCTGGGCTCCCTATGAGTCCTCCTTGGCACTGGCCACAGAGGGAAGCCTCTATACCCCTAACACAGCGGCAGTGGCGGCTCTGAAGCGTTTTGGGCTGGCCAAGGGCTGCCGGTCCTGCCACTGCCGCTTTTGTCTTTACTCACAGTTGCTGGGCTCCCGCTGAGTCCTCTGTGGCAGACGCCCCGATGCTGGCTGTAGACAGAAGCCTCTGGGCCCTGGAAGCTGCGGAAGGAGCAGCTCCGAGGTCTTTACCTGCCGGCTAAAGGCTGCTGGTCCCGCCGCTGCTGCTTTTGACTTTACTCTGGGGTGCCTGGCTCCCGAGGGCAGCCGGCCCTGCTGCTGCCACTTTTGTCTTTACTCACAGGTTCTGGGATCCCGCTGAGTCCTCTGTGTCAGACGTCCCTGTCGCTGGGCACAGGCGGAAGCCTCTGGGGCAGCCAAGGCTCCAAGGTCTTTATGCACCAGCAAATGGCTGCGGTCCCGCTGCCGCTGCCACTGCTGCCGCTGCCCTTGACTTTTCTCAGGGTTGCCGGGCTCCCGATGAGTTCTACATGGCAGACGTGCCTGTCACTGGGCACAGATGGAAGGAAGCCTCTGGACTCCAACTGCTGCGGCAGCCGTGGCTCCGAAGTCTTTACCCGTGTGCTAATGGCTGCCGCCGGCCTTGCAGCCTCCATCCTTACTCGTGTCCCTGAGACCCCAAGGACCTCTAGCTGTCTGGTTCGTCACTATCTCTGGTCTCTTATTTTCATAAATGCTGGGGAATTGTTGGTTGGGGAATTGATTGCCCTGTTCTTCTGTAAATCTGCCAGGATTTTCTCCCAGGTGTAGGAGAACTGGAGTCGCTCCATCCTACTCAGCCGCCATTTTTCCCAAGAAGTTTTTCTTTAACCTGAGGTCTTACAAATATTTTCCTTAAGTGTGTATTAATATTGTGAATTATTTTCATTTTACTTTTTTAAAATCAAGATTGAGTTTGTTTTTCTATGCTTTGTATAGTAGGAACTAAGCATTGCATCTAGTCTGGACACACAGCCTGTCATCCCAGAAATTTGTAGTAAACAAACCTTTATTTTCCCATTTGAATTAAACTATTATCTAAAAAGCATTGCATTTATTGATGTACCAGTATCTATTCTGTATTTTCCATTACTTTCTACAATAATATCTATTACTATGACAATACTGTTTTGATTACAGCATCCTTAGAGTATGTTTTTTATGCAGGTGGTAAAATAATTCCATCTCTGCCACTCTTCTTTGTTTCAAAATCACAAATATGTTCTTTAGTGAAAGTAATTTTGTTCATTCCCTTAAAAAATAGTCAAGACAAAAAAGAAAAAATGAAGTATCGGAATTCTGAGAAAAATTTTGGTAAATCTATTAATTTGGGAAGGGTGTATATTTAATGTACAAAATCATCTATTTGAGAGCCTGCTATATCTCTACATTAATTCAGTTCATTTTTTATGCTCTTCAACAAAATTTTCTAGCTTTATTCAGATAATTACTGTGCTTTGTAAATTTCCTCATAGGTATTTTATAGTTTTTATGATTATTGTGAATGGGTCTTCCCTCCTCCCACTTTCATTTCTAAATGGACATTTTTATTTTTGTTTTTAAAATTTTTTTTAGATTTTATTTATTTATCTTTAGAAGGAAAGGGAAGAACAGGAGAGAAATATCAATGTGTGGCTGCCTCTCGTGCATCCCCTGCTGGGAACTGACCTGTAACCCAGGCATGTGCCCTGACTGGGAATCGAACTGCAATCGTCTGGTTCACAGGCCAGGGCTCAATCCACTGAGCTATACCAGCCAGGGCTAAATGGACATTTTTAATATTAAGTGAAATTTGATTTGTTGCATCTATAATTCACATCACACTAGGAAGCCCTGCCAATAGTCATTACCATAGAGAATGTGGAGAAATACATGCTTCCAAGTTTTTTTTTTATTCTAAGAAAATACAGAGCTTCACAAATTATATAATCTACCTGAGATAGTCTAGAAACCAGGCTGAAAAACTGGTGAATAGTTGGGAACTGCCCTGCCTGGTTTCAGAAGCTCTAAGCCCTCATAGTAAAATACTTCAGAACCACAAGTTACTATGGAGACAAAGCTTATCTTCCTAGTAGGGGAGCTGCCTCTGCCCCCTTTACTTCACCCTGCTTGGTCCCAGGTGGATGACTGGTTAGCCAATGATGGGTAAGATTCCTCAAGGGAGGAATGACCTAAGACAGGCACAGTTGAAATGGGGCCATCATAGAAGGATTTGGGGGACTACAGAAAAAGGAGGTGATGGGCCTACATCCCTCAGCTTTGATATAGCCTGAGTCCTCATTCTGCCTGTAAGAAGTCTCCTAATCTCTTGGCTTCCCACATCCCCCACTTGACTTAAGCCTAAAACAATGCCAAAGGTAGGTGCTTCCCTGTGCTGAAAAGGATGGCTTCCCCAGGGCAATCAGGCTTAGGGAAGAATGCATAAAATCCCATGAAACCTGCTTTGCTAAGAATGCCGTCAATTTAAATGATAAGGATCCAAGCAGAAACAAGTTTGTTGCACTCCATCTATCTGACCTTGACTCAGAATAAGGTCTTATAGTTCTTTGAATGTTATCTATCACTTGATCATTACTGCCTGACAATGATTGATGAGCTTTACATATATGCCCTGTATTCCTATGCAAACTAAGCCCAATAAAAGCCCTTTGAGGAATACGCTTAAGGCCCTTCTCCTCTGAGAGATTGGCTACCTTTCCTCCCCAAGTGAATCATGTGTTGGTAGACTTATTCTCATCCAGGGAAGATGGGTGGGGGCTCTGTGGGTGGAGCCCCCTCACAGAAGAAGACTACAAGAGAGTGAGTGAATAATCAGGGTGTAAGCAGAGGTTGAACAAAACACATTATCTGTGGCAGCTGAACTTGCCCATCTTGAGAAGACATGATAATTCTCTTGGGTAGGTTGTCCCTTGGGTAGGAGTCAACTTCCAGGAGTATATAATGGAGTGGTCAGAGCACATTCTAAGTGATGAGCTGAGGATAGGCTGGGCCTTCCTGATGAAGACATGAAAAATGAGACCAGGAACATCATGCAAGGGTACAGTAAGGTGACCAAGTCTAATGCAAGTAATAAGAAAAACCCAAATTCTCAGCAGATAATTGATCAGAGCAAGAACTGGAGACCATTGGAGGCCCCAGGCAAATAAAGTGCTGTTGTAAAGGGGAAGATTACAACTTTAATTGTATTTCTGCATACTAGTGCAGAAAAACAATTAGAAAATTAAACAAAATAAATTGCATAGTAATAATTTTGCTAAAAGATGTACAATACCTGTAAACTTGTTTTATTTATTTATTTTAGAGGGGGGAGGAGGGAAGAGAGAGAGGGAGAGAAACATTAATGTGTGGTTATCTCTTGTGTGATACTTAATGGAGACTTGGCCTGCAACCTAGGCATGTACCCCAACTGGGAATGGAACTAGCAACACTTTTGTTCACAGATTGGCTCATACCTCACTGAGCCATACCAGCCAGGGCCAATACCTGTAAACATTTTAAAATTAACAAGATAAATTTGAGAAAAACTAAAGAAAATGAATAGATCTAATAGTGCATTTGTGGATTAAAAGACTCAATATTTTAAAGACATTATTCTCTTCAAAGTTCAATCAAAATTCCAGGAAGCCATTTTCCTGTAGTAATTGATAAGCTGAGCCTCAAGTTTATTTGGAAAGGCAAAGGCTTTAGAACAGTGGAAACAACTTTGAGGAACAGAATTGTAAATTGAAAACTTATACTATCTGATTTCCAGACTTTTTACAAAACTAGAGAAATCAAGCCAGTGTGGCAGTGATGTACAAATAATGGAACAGTATAAAAAGCCTACAAATAGATAGACCCATACATACTTGGTCAACTGAATTTTCACAAAGATGCAGAGGCAATACATTGGGAGCAAGATCAATCTTTTCAATAATAATTGATTAGTCACATGCTAAAAATAAAAACAACTTCAGCACTTTCCTCACATACAAAATTTAACTTAAATGTATTATGGATCTAACTGTAAAAGCCAAAATATAAAGTGTATAGAACAAAACACAGGAGAAAGTCTCAGTGACCTTACAAGGCTGTCAAATATTGCTTAAATAACACACACAAAAATAAAAAGGAACAATATCAATAAATTAGATTTTATTAAAAATAAAAGTTGTTATTCTTCAAAAGACTTCCAGAAATCAAAAGACAAACCACAAACTTGGAGGATATATTTTCAAAACATATATGTGACCAAAAGCTTACATCTGAAACATATAAAGAAGTCATAATTCAAAATCAAAAACAAATAATCTGACTGAAGGGGCACAAGGGAATCTTCCAGGCTGCAGCAATGTCCCTTGTGTGTTTAAGTGGTGGTTACATGGGTTACCTCATCTGTGCATTGTATTGCATACCTCAACAAAAACAAAATAAACGTGAATCATAGTAACAAAGTAATTATTATTACTGTAGCAGCTAACAGTTATTTACATCCTACCCGACTTATCTCAATGAATTCTTTTTTCATATTTTTTATTATTGTTCAAGTACAGTTGTTTCCATCCCCCCCAGCACTCCCCCTCCCCCTGCTGGCCTTCCCTACCTCCAACTCTTGATCCTATCCCCCTTTGGCTTTGTTCATGTGTCCTTTATACATGTTCCATGACAACCCTTCTCCCTTTGCCTCCCCCCCTCCCACTTCCCCTCTGGTTACTGTCAGATTGTTCTTAATTTCAATGCCTCCAGTTATATTTTGCTTGCTTGTTTAAGTAAGATCATACGGTATTTGTCTTTTATCAACAGGCTTATTTCACTTAGCATAATGCTCTCCAGATCCATCCATGCTATTTCGAAGGGTGGGAGCTCCTTCTTTGTTTCTGCTGCATAGAATTCCATTGTGTAAAATACCACAGTTTTTTGATCCATTCATTTACTGATGAGCACTCAGGTTGCTTGCAGCACTTGGCTGTTGTAAATTGTGCTGCTATGAACATTGGGGTGCATAGGTTCTTTTGGATTGGTGTTTCAGGATTCTTAGGATATAATCCCTGTAGTGGAATTGCTGGGTCAAAAGGCAGTTCCATTTTTAGCTTTCTGAGGTAATTCCATACTCTCTTCCACCAGTGGCTGCACCAGTCTTCATTCCCACCAACAGTGCACCAGGGTTTCCTTTTCTCCACAACCTCATCACCCCTTGTTGTTTGTATCTAAATGAATTCTTACTTCAACCCTGAAAAGCAGGTATCCATCTCATTTTTTACTTGAGAAAATTGAGACTAGAGGCTATGGGACATGTTCAATATCACCTGTTAGTAAGTGGAGAAGTTGGGATATAAAACCTGAATTTGTAGTCTGAGATCTTTATTGCCTCTTCATACCATCAAATACATTATATCTGAGCAGAGGTGTACTGGGATACATCCAGGGTGACAGAGGTCATTGTGAGTGATGGGGACGGTATGGAATTTACTAAAAAAAACTAAAAATGGAACTGCTTTTTGACCCAGCAATTCCACTGCTAGGATTATATCCTAAGAACCCTAAAACACTAATCCAAAAGAACCTATGCACCCCAATGTTCATAGAAGCACAATTTACAATAGCCAAGAGTTGGAAGCAACCTAGGTGCCCATCAGTAAATAAATGGATCCAAAAGCTATGGTACATATACACAATGGAATTCTATGCTGCAGAAAGAAAGAAGGAGCAACAGCATGGATGGAAATGGAAAGCATTATGCTAAGCAAAATAAGCCAGGCCATGAAAGACAAATACCATATGATCTCACCTTTAACAGGAAGGTAAATGACAAAACAAACAAGGAAGCAAAATATAACCAAAGGCACTGAAATAGAGAACAATCTGACAGTGACCAGAGGGGAGAGGGGAGGGAATTTCAGGGGGAAAGGGGAAGAGTTTACTGGAACAAGTATAAAGGACACATGGACAAAAACAAGGCTGGGTGGAAATGAGAGGGAGGTGGGGAGGGCTGGGGGTGGGCTGGGACGAGAGTAAAGAACAGAAAGCTGTACATAAACAACAATTAAAATGAAATTAAAAAAAAGAACAAATAGAGAGGGAAATGACATGAAAACTTCATTGGGCACTCACATGATGGTCTCTTATGCATAGAACTGGTCTGCTTCCAGGCAAGTCTGTAGTGTTAGAACAAGTGATCTGAAAGAAAGGCTGGATTCTCTGGGACCTCTGAGTGGCTGAGGTTTTTTTTTTGTCCAGTGGCATCTCTTGAGAGCTCTTCATTTCTCAAGACATGTGCTTTTCCAGAGTGAGTTAGAGGAAGACCATATCTAGAATATCAGCTCCTTGATTTTAGAGATCTTGGTCATGTTTTTAAACTATATTTTATTGAATATGCTATGACAGTTGTCCCATTTTTCTCCCCTTTATTGCCCTCTACCCTGTACCCCCTCCCACCATCATTCCCTCCACCTTACTTCATGTCCATCAGTTGTACACATAAGTTATTTGGCTTTTTTATTTCCCATATTATTCTCAAACCCCCCTCCCTGTGTATTTTGTACCTACATTTACACTTCTTATTCCTTGTACCTTTTCCCTCATTCTCTTCCTCCACCTTCCTGCTGATAACCCTTCATGCGATCTCTATTTCTGTGATTCTGTTCCTGTTCTAGTTGTTTGATTAGCTCACTTGTATTTTTGTGGATTTTTTTTTTAGGTTCAGTTGATGATAGTTGTGTTTGTTGTCATTTTACTGTTCATATTTTTTATCTTTTTTTCTTAGATAAGTCCCTTTAACATTTCATACAATAAGGGCTTGGTGATGATGAACTCCTTTAATTTGACCTTATCTGGAAAGCACTCTATCTGTCCTTCCATTCTAAATGATAGATTTTCTGGATAGAGTAATCTTGAATGTAGGCCCTTGCCTTTCATGACTTTGAATACTTCTTTCCAGCCCCTTCTTGCCTGCAAGGTTTCTTTTGAGAAATCAGCTAAGTCTTATGGGAATTCCTTTGTAGGTAAATGTCTCCTTTTCTCTTGCTGCTTTTAAGATGCTCTCTTTATGTTTCATTTTGAATAATGTAATAATGATGTGCCTTGGTGTGTGCTTTCTTGGGTTCAAATTATTTGGGAATCTCTGAGTTTCCTGGTCTTCATGGAAGTCTATTTCTTTGGCCAAATTAGGGAAGTTCTCCTTCTTTATACTTGTAAATAACTTTTCAATTTTTTGCTCTTCCTCTTCTTCTGGCATTCCTATGATTTGGATGTTGGAACATTTCAAGTTGTCCTGGAGGTTCCTATGCCTCTCCTCATTTTAAAAAATTCTTGTTTCTTCATTCTGTTCTGGTCGAATGTTAATTTCTTCCTTCTGGTCCAAGCCATTGATTTGAGTCCTGATTTCCTTCCCTTCACTGTTGGCTCCCTGTACATTTTTCTTTATGCACTTTTCCTCTATTTTGTGACCACACTCAACTATTTCTGTGAGCAACCTGATTACTGGTGTTTGAACTGTGCATCTGATAGGTTTCCTATTTCTTCATCACTTAATTGTTTAAAAAATTGTTAATTTTTTCTGGAGCTTTGATCTGTTCTTTCATTAGGGATATATATATATCAGCATGCCTGTTACATAGTAAGGGGTGAAGCCTTAGATATTTGCTGGGGTGAGGGTACCCATGCCACTTTGTTTTGGTGCTGTATGTACAGGGGTTTGAGAGGGAATGATGTTGCTTGGTCAGCTCTTAGCAGTCTTTCAGTAACTTCCTCCACTTCCCACAAGCAAATTGGGGTTTTTTGGTGCTGATTCCCAAGTGGATGGTTTTGTGCATGTTATAGAACCCTGTGGGTCTCTTCAATGAACTCCCCTGTGAGGATGGGAATTTCTCCCTCTACCTCCTCCCGCCCCCCACACAGGTGTTTTTAGTCAGAAGTTTTGACTCACACTGGAACCCTGGATGGCACGTTCTGTCTCACTACCCACTCGTTCCTCTCAGTTTATTCACACACAAATGTGGAACCACCCACTCAGCCAGCTGCTGCTTTTTCATGTGTCCTCTCTGCCCCAGCTGCCCATCTTTGACCTTCCTACCCGTCTGGACGAATGTTTCTTCTTTAACTCCTTGGTTGTTGGACTTGCATATAGTTCAATCTTCTGGCAGTTCTGCTTATTTTTGGTTTTTAAATTTGTTGTGATCCTTCTTTTTATTGTGTGAGAAGGCACAGTGTATCTTTCTGTGCCTCCATCTTGGCCAGAAGTGAGATCTTTACCATCTTAATTTATTGATTTTTCCCTGGGGTCTAGAATAGTGCTTAGTTAAGCCCTAAGTAACTGTGGTGATTAAATAAATCCATCCAACCCTCCATCCATAATTTCATCAACCCCATGGCCTCTGACCACTATTTGCCTTGTTCAACCTTATTCTAAAGTTAGACCTAGTATGTACTATTATTGTTCATAGCCATGTTAAAACTAATAGAAGGCATCTCTAAGACCCTAGATATTTGCTAGAATGGATGGCCTGTCTCCTAGAAACTGAGGAAAGTGGCTCAGCATGGCTTCCTTCATGGGCTGGTTGGACCCCCACGTCTTTTCACTTGGCCCAATGCCTGCTCCTGAAAACTCACAAATCCAGTATTTGATGGGATTAAGATTTGATTTGACACCCTACTGGGGCATCATTCAGAAACTCAATTGTGCCAAGCAGTGGAGTAGCACTTATTGGTTTCAGAGGGGATGGAAAACAATTTAAGCAACCTCTGTTCTCTTCAGCCCAGACACACACCATTGCTCTGTTGACTTACAAACAGCTGCTGACACTGAGTAGATGGGAACTCTCTATAGAATCTCTCCTTAGTCTCTCTCTCCAGCACACTGAGGAAAAACTGCATGCACAGATCGGTCAAAACCCTTTCTGTGGACCATTCTTTTAATTCAAGTTTTGGCTACTATTCTCATGGAAGGCAGGGTAAAGCTGGGGTATATTAGAGTTCTCAAGCCTTGGGGTAATAAAAGGCAGGGATAATGTAAGAGAGATTTCCTTTAAGGATATAGCTGTAGGTGCAGAGAACACTGAAAAACTCAGGAGATCCAAAGGGAGTAAAAAGGTGACTCAGGAATTTTAACTGAGACCAAGTGGGTGGGCAGCTTTATTGTCATAGTAGGAGACACTGGGACACATTTACTTTCCAAAGCCAAAAGGACAAAAGACAACCAAAAACAAACAAATTAACAAACAATGCAGTTCAGTGCATGCCAGAATAATATTCATGATTCAACTGTTAATTTTGTGTGTCATCTTAGCTGGGCAAAGGATGCCCATATCAGTGGTGAAATGTTATTTCTAAGTGTGTTTGTGAAAAGAAGGGGGAAAAGAAGAACTCCCTCACTAGTGTGGGTGGGCATATAGAGCAAAAATGAGAAGTAAGAACAAATTCTTTATCTCCTTGATCTGGGATGTCCTATTCTCCTGCTCTTGGCGGTGGGTTCTCAGGCCCTTGGACTTGGACTGAATCACACCACCAGCTTTCCCAAGTCTTTCAGCTTGCAGATAGAAGATTATAGGACTTCTCAGCCTCCATAATCCATGTCCTAGTTTACTTATCTCTTTTTAGTTTTGTTTCTCTGGACAGCCCTGCCTAAAATACGGGAGATCTGAACTGTCTAGATTTCTGGGTAGCAGCAATTTTCAGAATAAAGTGCAGATGTAGACTCTGGATTGGAGGAACTGAGAAACAAATAGAACTGAAATATTGAACCCATCAATGTTGAGATGTGGTGTTGGCAAGAAATAGATGTAATGACAACTATCATAAGTCCCTGTATTTTAGGGTTGAGTTTCTACAGTTAGATTTTAGGTTGACCATGAAAGTGGCCCAGTCCCTATCTTCAGGTAGTTCATGATCTAATGGGATGGACATACATATCTGATAACAAACAGACTTGTGGAATGTGCAGTGATTAGGAAGTAAGGGGGTGAGGCCAATGGAGATCAGGTATTATTTTTAAAGATGTGAGCAGGGCTCTGGCTGGTGTGGCTCAGTTGACTGGAGCATCATCCCATGGACTGAAGTGTTGTGGGTTCAATTCCTGGTCAGGGTCATGCCCAGGTTGCAGATTCCATCCTCAGTCGGGACACAAAGAAGAAGGTGGCTGATTGGTGGTTTCTCTCTCATATCAATGTTCTCACTCTCTCCCTCCCTGCCATCCCTCACCCCTTCCTCTTTCTCTGAAAAAAATAAAAAATGCCCTTGGGTGAGGATTAAAATTTTTTTGAAAAACAGCCCTGTCTGGGTGGGTGACTTGCTTGGAGCATCATCCCCCACACCAAACGGCTGAGGGTTTGACTATAACCAAAGACACTGAAATAGAGAACAGGGGGACAGTGACCAGAGGGGAGAGGGGAGGGAATTTCAGGGGAAATAGGGGAGGGGTTTAGAGGAACAAATATAAAGGATACATGGACAACAACTAAGAAGGGTGGAAATGTGAGGGGGGAACACGGGGGGTGGGATGGGATGGGAGAAATAGACAGAAAACTGTACTTGGAAAATAATTAAATAAATTTAAAAATAAGAAAAGAAAAAAAAATTTTTAAAGGATGAGAGCAGGAATTGTTATAGCAAAAGATGGTGTGTATGTTCTATGTTTGTGAGCACTCTAGGAAAAGGTGACAATTGAAACAAAGGGATGTAAAAATATATGTTAAGGTCCAAGTGAGAAACCACAGCAGACAGGGGAAGAAGAGTTTAGAGGTGTGGTTGTTTTCAAACCTGACAACAAATTAGAATCACTGAGAATGCTTTAAAAACAATGATGTTTAGGGGCCACCCCAAAAGATACTGATTGAAATGGGTTTGGATAGGACTTTAAGATCCACCCAAATCATAGTATTTGATGAGGCCCATCGGGTGACTCTAACATGCAATCTGTGTGGAGAGATACTGCCTGAGAATAACTGTTGAACATCATCAGTGGGTTTATTTTTTTGGCCAGTCAGCATATGCCCTCACTTTAGTGATAGTCCTTAATTACATTCTGAAGAGTTATCTTTCCTCATCTGTGAGCAATCCTCACTAGGTGGTCATGTGTGGTTGTGAAGGTTGTTCACTGCACAAGGGTACCTGGTGAAGGCTGAGTTAAAATCAACTATGCACAATGGTGGTATCCTGTATCTTAAAGAAAGAACATTTCACCCTAACTTGAACCAAGGTACTATATGGGCTGGCAGCTAACCTGGCTGTCAGTTAAGATGCCCAGCTTTCCTTTAGCCAAGAATTATGTACATGACCAAGTACATACCAACAAGAACCTATCTATCCTTGAAATTTGTAACAAGGATGGAAAAATTGCGGGAGTTGATTCACTCCAGGGACCTGAAGCAACCCCACCAGCTCTTGCTACAAGGACCTCTCCAAACTTCTTGTCCCTGCCTTTTCCAAACTTTTACTCCTGCCTTCACATTGATTTAGAGCTTTGGAGAAAATATTGCTGTCTAGAGGAATAAACATGGTATAGGAGAAAAAGTGCTAGTTTAGGTAGGATCACTTGGGCAAACCTCTTGGTAGAGATGATATGAAGAGCCATGTTCTGTGCAGGAGGAATAGCAGGAGAATACACCCTGGGGTTGGAACAAATAGGGCAGGTTTGAAACACAGCAGTAAGATTAGTGAGGCTGGAGCATGGTGAACAAGGAAGACAGTATCAGAAGTCTGACACACTGGGTGAAGCTGTGGGTGAGATCAGGAGCTCTGGTGTCAACTTGTCCCTTTCAGTTGTGTGCCATTGGTCAAGTTACTTGACCTCTCTGTTCTTCAGTGTCCCCATCTGTTAAATGTGGCCAATAATAGAACCCACCCCACAAGGTTGTTGTGACATATTAATACGTGTCAGGTGCTTGGAAACATGCCTGGTACATAGTGCTTGAATGTTAGTTATTGTTGCAATTTGTGATATCAATTTGATATTTATTCTTAATGAAATAAAAAGTCCTAGGAGAATTTAAGCAGAGGTGGGACATGGAGTAATTCAAGGTTAAAATGATCACTCTGGCTATTATACTTAGAAGAGACTGAATTGGGCAAGTAGACAAGCAGAAATGCAGGCGAGTGACTGTGGTGATTCAGAGTCTGCTTTAGTTAGTCAAAGCTACTTTCTGCTGCTTCCAAACAAAGACCCAACACTATTAAAGAATTTGAGGCTAACTATGATGGGAGATGAGGCAGGAGAGATAGAGTCAGATCATACAGGGGCTTAAATGCAATTCTAAGGAGGCTGACCTTTTGGGTAAGACAATGGGGAGTCTTTGAGGGGAAGTAGAATGATAAAATCAGATTTTCATCTTTCAGAGATCCCACTGGTATAATGCAGATAATAAATAGGACAGGAGAGATTTAGAGATCAGAGACCCAGAAATGGGTAACCATGGGTAGAAGGTTGGAGGGAGAATGTTCCGAGGAAGACATTCATTAAGGTCTTGGGACTAATGACTGAGACTATTTCTTGCTCCTCTCAGTGGTGGTTTGGGACTTCTAATAAGAACTTTAGGTCCCAGGGTTGCAATGGGCTGTGTCTGCTAGAACCTAGAGAAATACCATCACAGATAGATTGGTTTTATGCCAGTGCTGGGAGAAATCTATAAGGCAAAAATGGCAGGATTTAATCAAAAGTACTGGAAATAATCTGATTCCTGCCTTCAGGCCAGAGGTTATAACAAGGTAGCATGAGGTCCAAAAATTACATAGATCTGCTCTGTTGACCCTCTCACTACTTAAAAATGTGAATTAGTTGCTATAAAGATTTCATATTAAAATTTGAGTTTCCTATACAAAAAATCTGGCTGCCCAGACTTAGGCACCATCTGCTCTGGCAGTAATGAATTAAAGGTAGGAAAAGGTGGTGCTTGGTGTCTGGTTTACCAGAGCTTCTAGGTGGTCCATCTATGGATTTACCCTACTGCCCATCCCTGTAGGCCTTTGGGACTGTGACCGCTACAAAGATGCATTCTTCTCAAGTTCAGCGCTAAAGAGAACACTGTGGTGAAGCTTAGTGCCCACCTTTAAATTAAAGGGACTGGGGTGTTACCTGTTCACCCATCAAATATACTCAGCCCTCATTGACACCATGCTTTATATCCAGTAGTGTCCTATCAGTCATCCCCAGCCCCTGGGCAGCCCACTCCCTCCCGCTACTCCATGCATCACTTTGCCTGGTTTCTAGGGCCTTAGAATAATTGGGTCTGAGCAAGTGCTCCCTCCATAAATATTAATTCGGATATGCTTGGAGTATGCTGCTTCTTTTAGATGAATTGTTAACTAGCTTTCTATCTGAAGCTTCTTGATGAGCAAAGCAAGATTTCTCTGCTGTCTTCTTCCTCTGTTGGGGGTGGGGGTAGGTGGAATTCATTAGAAGTCACAAGGTTACCTTAGGGGATGTGAGCTGTGTATAATAAGGCTTCCTGAAACTCCCATACTCATCTGAACAATCTTGAGAGGACCACACTTGCCTGAAAACTACTACTTGTTTGGAGATGGTTTTCAGCAACTGGCAGATTATAATTAGATTCCCAGCTATGCTGCTAAATAACAGTATAAATTGGGTAAACTACTTAATTTCTCTGGGCCTCAGTTTTCTCATTTGCAAAATGGGGGTAATAATATGTGCCTATCACGGCTGGAAAGGGAATTCAGGTAGAAGATGTGTATGTTAGATAATGCACAGCTGATTCTGAGAAATAAAAGAATGTATTATTAACAAAGAAGAGAAGATTCTAGGGATACTTCAGGGAAGCCCATGCATTTACACTCTTTTGACCACGTGTGCAAAATTAAGGGTTTGGCCTAGATTCTAGTCAGAGTGAAGAAGTGGTCCTGCCACACTATTGTCACATCTAAGTCACCGTTTTATCTCAAGGTAGCAAAGCCACCCACCCATTTATCCACTGAATACTAACCAAATACCTTCTATGTGCCTTGTACAACGGTAGCCCTAAGGATGCAGTGGGATGGGTGCAGTGGATGGGCCAACAATAGGAATGGGTCTGTTGCTGGGAGCCAGTGGGTCTGATGGTTATGGGTTCAGATTTTGTCCTATAGAAACTGTTGGGTCCTGAGCTCTCAAATGACTCCGGCTTACCAAAGTTCACTTTCTTCATCTATAGCATGGGAACAACACTCTCACCAGTGTTAGGGATAATAGTTTCTGCTTTTTTTTTGCCTGCCAGGACTTATTTTTTAAGGTTCAAATTCAATCAGCCAATGGGTGTGAAATTTCTTTGCATGGTACAAAACACAAATTTTTCTGAAGGGAAATTTGCCATATCCAGTTGTCCCAGGATTTATTCCAGGCTCACACCATGGCCAGGTGCAGCCCTCCTCAGACTGACCAGCTGGCTACTGATCAACACATTCTGCTCCCCCCACCAGCCTGCTTCACTTCCCATTGGGAGAAGGAGGAAAGGGCGTTGGTTCAGACCACCAAGTTCATGTTGTAAGTGATCATGTCTGTGTGTCGTCCAGAAAGGCAGAAGATCAGAACCTAGGCATTATTCAGAAACCCAGGAAAATCTCCCCATCTACACAGCATGGATTTTTACTTCTCAGTGGAATTCCTAGCCTTGCCATGACATTGCCTTTCTACACAAAAGGGTGTCAGCCTGTTAATCCTTCTGGGGAAATTACAGTCTAGCATGCTCCTGTCAGTATATAGCTGCATGAACTCTCAAGCCAGGTTGCTGGGCTCAAAACCTGCTTTGCCATGCTCTTGGCTGTGTGTGACCTTTGGCATGCAGGTCAGCCTTTCTGGACCTCAGTTTCTTTGCACAATGGAGATACTAATGGTACCTACATAATAGATGTGTTGTAAAGTCAGCAAGTTAAACCAGTTAGCATGGAACCTGATGCACATCAAGCAGTCAGTTAATTCTAGGTATTGTAACTTGGATGGCCTTTTTCCTGGTGTTTTGTGGTTTTGGCATGAGAACAAAGGAAATAACATAAGATGACTGGTGGTAGAAGAACCTCAGTAAGTGGCTTTTTATTATTATCATTAGTATTATTTATCATTACCATTATTACTTATAGCAGGGTAAAAATAATGCTGGCATCAAACTTGAGTGGGTCAGCCTTTGGTTCTCACTCACAGGGCTCTGGATACCAGCAAGATCATGCACCATGCAGCTTAGGGAGAAAATGCTTGAGAGAAAACTGGCCTGGCACAGAGGGTTGTCATCATTTCCATCTGCCCACTGTTCCAAAGGCAGTTTCCATGTGTGCTTCCATTGAGAACTACTGCTCCTTCCTTGACCTGATTTCAGATGGACATTGCAAAGGCTTCTTATACAAGCTCACACACTCTACCTTGTTACCTGATCCCACTGGTGTTATTAGGGACTATTCTTAAGGCAATTGGGGGAGACCCAGTCAGGAACAGCCTCTCAGGTCATATGACCTTGCCCTCTGGCCAGGCTGTTCCAGCAGTCTCCTTCTGCCTGCTGAGGTTAAACATGCTTCTTTCTCCAGTTGCTCAAGGTTGTTTGCATTGTCTGTGCCAAAAGTCTCCAAGGTGCAGGATCTGGAAGATGGAGGCCAAGTAGGTAGATGCTAAGTCCACTTGCTTGTGCCCCCAACATGGATTTTTGGCTGATCTTACAAGTGACCTGACCAATCAATATAGTCTCAGCTGATACAAATTTATGAAGCTAAGGAGTACAGAGGATGCTTTGTGCAGTCTGATAAAAGATTTGGCAAGTTGCGGGTGGGGAATGCCCTATGCAAGCAAGGCACCTACAGCAGAGGAGAGATCAGACAGAAAACACAGTTTAGTGACTCCATCCCTTTCTGGAGCAGGGGCTCTGGGCCTGCACAGGGAAACCCCCACTCCTAATTGGGAGAGATTTGGAGGGATATACAAAGTCTGAGAGACTTAGGCTGCACACACACACAGTGAGCAGCACGTCCATAGCTGCAGTGCCTACTGGGAGAGTTCCAGAGAGAAACTCTATTTCTGAAAGCTGTTGGAGACACTGGTAGGCTGTGGACAGCCTGGACCAAGACACACTTCCTGCTTTTTGGGGAGGTGGAGTGCACAGAGAGCTGGCACATGGCTCAGCACTGCAGTGTGGGTGCCACATAGAGACTTTTTAAAAGGGGAGCTGAGGTGTGGCTTGCCAGGGACGCCATGATTGTGCACATAGCAGCTCTGCCAACAAAGAAACCAGAATGAAAGTGCAGTTCAGTCCCACTGAATGCAGCTGTGCAGGAAGAACAGAAAGTGGCACGGTGAAGGGATTGTGGCACCTTACCCAATGTAGCTGGAGAGCAGGGGCCTGTGCAGAGCAGAGTGTTCAGGTCTGAGTCTCCTGCAAGAGTAGCAGAATGGGGACTAGATGGCCAGGAGCTGAGCACCTGAGATTAATTGTGGTCAGGCAGGTCCCCTCACAGGTAGGTGTGCTTAACCTCCACCTGCCAGGCTCTGCAGTTCAATGAAATCTGACTCAGGAGACCCTGCTTAGTGCATGTTCACAGGGGAAAGAAGGAGAAGCTCTAAAAGGGCCCTTTCTGAACTTCTATCAGACATTACAAGCTACATTGGTTCCTCAGGCCCTGTAAACAGCAGAGCAGAGATTAGAGGCAGGAGCAGTACGGGGTGTTCAAGGCTCTGTCCAGCCTTGGCTATTATACAGAGCTGCCATCAGCACCAATCAGGAGAGAGCTGAATCTTTATGTAGATTGGTCCCTCTCAGGAAATGGAGAGCTAGTTCATCAGAAGCTATACATTATTGGAAATAATCTGGGACAGACCAAGATGTGTAACATGGTGTGTGTGTGTGTGTGGTGGTGGTGGGGCACTCCCACCATCTTTCCTGAAGACTGAACAGCACCTCCTGGGGGTGAACAAGGGATTCCACCCTTCCTATCACACCAGAGGACCACTGTGGAGGCAGGTGGGTGTGGTACTGGCAATGCTCTCAGACATTAGATGAATTGCTTCTGGGCCTTGTACTAATGGAAAGCAAGCAGGGCAGAGCAGCCAGGCCTGAAGGAGAAAGCCACAGACTGTGGATCGCTTGTAGCCTTCTGAACAGGCTGCCTAGGGTCAGACTAGGACACCAACTGACATTACTAGGGGCAGATCCAGAAAGAGATGGCCTTGGCAAACACGAATCTGCTGAAACGAACTCCACCTTGGTGTTCTTCATTATTTGCATTATTTTTCTCCTGAATAGCTTTTGAACATTTTTCTTTTTCTTCAAGTTTATTCCTATTATTTCACTATTTTTAATTTTAGTTTTATTTCAAATTTCATATTTTATTCCTTCTTTAGATTCCTCCATTTTTCTTCTTCCTTCTTCCTCTTATTTTTGTTCTCAATTTTATTTTTCTCTTTCTAAGTCTTATTTCTATTCTGCACTCTTACTATTTCTGCTCCTTCCAGCCTCTCAAAACCATTTTTCTTGCCATTAGTAATGTCACATTCCTTTTTCCTTTCTTATAATACCATTATTCTCTCCACCTTTTTATTAATCTTTGTTCTTTATTGTTGATATGGTGGTGGTTGTTGCATTTCTTCGGTTGTATTCCTAGATGTCCACTATTTTTGTATTTCAAATCTCAGATTTTACTGCTCCCCTCTCCTATTCCATTTTGCCTTCCTCCTGACCTTTCTTTTCTTGCTTTAAATTTTATTTTTCTCTTATGTGGCCTTTATTCATTACTCATCATTTCTTCTCCCTATATCCTGTCAAAATCACTTTTATGTCCTTTAAACATGTCATATCTTTTTTCTTTTATCCTGTTTATTTTCTTCCCATATTTGTTAATCTTTGATCATTTTTCATTGATATTTCTGTTTTTCTTCCATTTTGTTTCTATTTAATTTTTTAAAATTTTATACTATACTTGTTCTTATTCTTACTCAATTTTGCCTCCTTCCCTCCTTTTTATTTGCATTGTAAATTTTATTTTTTCTTTTTTGCCTTGTTTCTATTACTTACTCTTATTATTTCTCCTCCCTCTACTCTCTCAATATCTTTTTTCTTTCCAGTAGTCATCTCCTATTTGTTTTTTCCTTTCTAATAATTTGTTTTTCTTTTTCCCTTCCTCTCTTTGCACCTTTATTAATATTTGCTCATTTGTTGTTGATAGCATGTTTGTGGTTGGGCATTGGGTTATTTTTGCAGTGTGTGCTTTGTTTCCTGGGTTGTTTGGCTTCTTTCTGGCAGTACCTGTAAAACAGCATATAAGACACAGTGGGAGATGTGACTCTCAGTTAACCAGCTTGGGTGACAAACCCACCAAAGAATAACCCAATAGAAAACAAAACCCTGTTGCAAAGGGACTCCACATAAATGGGATAAAGGGTATCCCAAGAGTATCTGGCTCAGGACATCAAGGAGATGGCACCACTCAGTCCTACAGATCTCCTATCATAGAAGGCCACCCCATGAACACAGGGAGTCATAGTAGATCATTTGAATATGCAAAAAATAAGCAAAAAGAGTCACCTAAAATGGGGAGACAAGGAAACAATCCTCAATAAAAAGGAAAGAAGGAATCCCTAGAAAGAGTGCTAAATGATATTGAGGCAAGGAATCTATTAGATATAGAGTTCAACATAATGATTATATAATGCTCAGGGAACTCAGTGAACACTACAAGAAACTCAATGGGAGCTACTGGACACAGTGGGAACTACATCAGCAGGAAAGAAGGACATAGAATCTATGGCTAATAGCCAAAAGGAAATGAAGATTACAATATCTGAAATGAAGAATGCAGTAGAAGGAATTAATATCAGGCTGCATGAAGCCGAGGATTAAATCAGCAAATTGAAAGACAAAGTAGAAAAAAACAGACAGAGCAATAAAACAAAAAAAATACTCAAAAAGAATAATTTGAAGAGCCTGCAGGACAATATGAAATGAAATAATATTCACATGGTAGGGTTACCAGAAGGAGAAGAAAAAGAGCAATGGATAGTAAACCTTTTTGAAAAAGTAATGACAGAAAATTTGTCTAACTTGGTAAGCACAGAAGTCACACAAGTTCAGGAAGCAGAGAGGGTCCCAAACAAGATGAACCCAGAGATGACCACTCTAATACACATTCTCTTTTTTGAGAATCTTAAGAGATTCTCAAAGAGAATCTTAAGCATCAAGGCAGAAACAGCTAGTAACATACAAGTAGCTACAATAACGTTATCAGTTGATTTTTCAATAGAAACAGTATAAGCCAGGAGGGAATGACAAGAAATGTCCCAAGTCATTGAAGGCAAAGGCCTGAAACCAAGACTATTCTATCCAGAAAGGTTCTCATTTAAAATGGGAGGCAAAATAAGGAGCTTCCCTGGAGCTCTAAAAAAAAAAAAGTTTAAAAGGAGTACCACTTCACCAGACTAGCATTGCAAGAGTTGCTAAAGGGACTACTTTAAGAAGAAGAAGAAAAAGAGTGAGAGGAACACAGGTACAAAGGGAAAAATATCAGTGGATAAGTGCCCATTAATAATAACCTTAAATGTACTGGTGTAGCTCAGTGGCTTGAGCGCGGGCCTGTGAACCACATGATCACAGTTCGATTTTCAGCCAGGGCACATGCCTGGGTTGCAGGCCAGTTCCCAGCAGGGGACTCATGAGAGGCAACCATACATTGATATTTCTCTACTTCTCTCCTTCCCTTCCCCTCTAGAGATAAATAAATAAAATCTTAAAAAAAAACTTTAAATGTAAAGGAACTAGATGCTTCAATCAAAAGATATAGGGTAACTGCATGGATAAGAAAAGCTAACCCACACATATTCTGTGTACAAGAGGCCCACCACAGAACAAAATATTTACACAAATTAAAAGTGAATGGTTGGAAAACATATTCCAAGCAAACGGACATGAAATAAAAGCTGGGGTAGCAATACTTATATAAAACAAAATAGACTTTTAAACAAAGGCCATAAAAAGAGACAAAGAATGTCATTACATAATACTTAAGGGAGGAGTCCAACAAGAGGATATATAGCCTTTGTTAACATATACACACTCAACATGGAGCACCTAAATACATAAAGAAAATCTTAGAGGACTTTGAGAAAGAGATCAACAAAAATGCAGCCATCACAGGGAATACATGCTATTTATTTATTTATTTATAGTTTTTATACTCATTATATTTGGTATGATAATATTTTGGACATATTTGTTAAGTAAAATATATGTTAAAATTAATTTCACCTTGTTTTACCTTTTATTTTTATTTTTTAAAATTTATTTAATTATTTTTCAACTACAGTTTTCTGTCTATTACTCCCATCCCAACCCACCTCCACCGTGGTCCGCCCCTCCCTCCCATTTCCACCCTTTTTAGTTGTTGTCCATGTATCTTTTATATAGGTTCCTCTAAATCTCTTCCCTATTTCCCCTGAAATTCTCTCCCCTCTCCCCACTGGTCACTGTCCCCCGGTTCTGTATTTCAGAGTCTTTGGTTATATTTTGCTTGCTTGTTTGCTTTGTTGTTTAGCTTTCTGTTAAAGGTTAGATTGTATGGTATTTGTCTTTCAACACCTGGCTTATTTCACTCAGCATAATGCTTTCCAGTTCCATTCATGCTGTTGCAAAGGTAGGAACTCCTTCTTTCTTTCTGCTGCATAGAATTCCATTGTGTAAATGTACCATAGTATTTTGATCCATTCATTTACTGACAGACAACGAGGTTGCTTCCAACTGTTGGCTATTGTAAATTGTGCTGCTATGAACATTGGGGTGCATAGGTTCTTTGGGATTGGTGTTTTAGGGTTCTTAGGATATAATCCCAGCAGTGGAATTGCTGGGTCAAAAAGCAGGTCCATTTTTAGTTTTCTTAGAAAATTCAATACTATTTTCCATAGTGGTTGTACCAGTCTGCAATCCCACCAACAGTGAACTAGAGTCCCCTTTTCCCCACAACCTCTCCAGCACTTGTTGTTTGTTTCTTTGTTTATGATAGCCATTCTGACTGGTGTAAAGTGGTATCTCATTGTGGTTTTAATTTGCATCTCTCTGATAGCTAGTGATATTGAGCATCTTTTCATGTGTCTCTGGATCCTCTGTATGTCCTCCTTGCAGAAGTGTCTGTTCAAGTCCTTTCCCCATTTTTTAATTGGGTTAGTTGTCTTCTTAGAGTGAAGTTGTGTGAGTTCTTTGTATATATTGGAGATTAAAACTTTGTCTGAGGTATCATTGGCAAATATGTTTTCCCATACATTTGGTTGTCTTTTTATTTTAATGCTGTTTTCTTTAGCTGCGCAGAAGCTTTTTATTTTGATGAGATCCCATTTGTTTATTCTTTCCTTTATATTCTTTGCTCCAAGGGACATATCAGTAAAAATGTTGCTGCGTGAAATATCTGAGGTTTTCCTTCCAGTGTTCTCCTCTAGGACTTTAATGGTGTCATGGCTTATATTTAAGTCTTTTATCCACCTTGAATTTATTTTGGTGTATGGTGTAAGTTGGTGCTCAAGTTTCATTTTTTTATACATAGCTGTCCAGTTCTCCCAACACCATTTGTGGAAGAGGTTATTTTCACTCCGTTGTTTTGTAACTGCCCCCTTTGTTGAATATTAATTGACTTATTAATATTAGAGTTATGGGTTTATTTCTGGGCTATCTGTTCTGTTTCATTGGTCTCTGTGCCTGTTTTTATGCCAGTACCAGGCTGTTTTGATTACAGTGGCCTTGTAATACAGTTTGATATCAGGTATTGGGATCCCTCCTACTTTGTTCTTCTTTCTCAGCATTGCAGCTGCTATTCGGGGTCTTTTATGGTTCCATATAAATTTTTGAAGTATTTGTTCTATGTCTGTGAAATATGCCATTGGTACTTTAATAGGTATTGCATTGAATCTGTAAGTTGCTTTGGGTAGTATGGACATTTTGATGATGTTAATTCTTCCAATCCATGAACATGGTATATGTGTCCATTTGTTTGTGTCTTTCTTGATTGCTTTCTTCAGTGTTGTGTAGTTTTCTGCATACAGGTCTTTTACCTCCTTGGTTAGGTTTATTTCCAGATATTTTATTTTTGTTTTTGCTATATCAAATGGGATTTTTTTCTTGATTTCTGCTTCTGCTGTTTCATTGTTAGTATACAAAAATGCCTTTGATTTCTTGATATTGACTTTGTAACCCAAATTCATTTATTAGTTTGAGCAGTTTTTTGGTAGAGTCTATAGGATTTTCCATGCACACTATCATGTCATCTGCAAACAATGACCGTTTCCTCCTTTCCAATTTGAATGCCTTTTATTTCCTTTTCTTGCCAATCACTGAGGCTAAAACTTCTAATACTATATTGAATAGAAGTGGTGAAAGTGGACAACCTTGTCTTGTTCCTGATCTTAGTGACAAAGCTTTTAGTTTTTGCCCATTCAGTATGATGTTGGCTGTAGGTCTTTCATTATGGCCTTTATTATATTGAGGAATGCTCCCTCTAATCCCACTTTGCTCAGTGCCTTTGTCATAATGGGTGTCTCACCTTATGAAAAGGTTTTTCCACATTTATTGATATGATCACATGGTTTTGTCTTTGCTTTTGTTTATGTGATGTATTACATTTACTGATTTGCGGATATTGAACCATCCTTGCATCCCGGAGATGAATACCATTTGGTCATGGTGTATGATCTTTTCAATGTATTGTTGTATGCGATTTGCCAATATTTTGTTGAGGATTTTAGCGTCCATGTTTATCAGTGATATTGGCCTGAAGTTTTCTTTCTTTGTTGTGTCTGTATTTGGTTTTGGAATTAGGATGTTCCTGGCCTCCTAAAAAGAGTTTGGAAGTTTCACATCATTTTTGATTTTTTGGAATAATTTGTGAAGGATGGGAATTAGCTGTTCCTTAAATGATTTGTACAATTTTCCTGTGAAACCATGTGGTTCAGGGCTTTTGTTTGTGGAAGTTTTTTTTTATTACTGCTTCAATTTCATCTGCTGTTATTGGTCTATTCAGGCTTTCTACTTCTTCTTCATTCAGTATTGGAAGATTATATTTTTCTAGAAATTTTTCCAGTTCACGCAGGTTATCAAATTTCTTGGCATATAATTCTTTGTAGTAATTCCTTACAATCCTTTTTATGACTGTGGTATAGGTTGTAATCTCTACTCTTTCATTTCTGATTGTGTTTATTTGGGTCCTCTTTGTTTTTTTCTTGATGAGTCTGCTTAAACACTTGTATATCTCATTTATCTTTTCAAAGAATCAGCTCCTAGATTTTTTATCTTTAGAATTGTTCTTTTAATCTGTGTGTCATGTAATTCTGCTGTGATCTTTTTACTTTCTTCCTTCTACTTGCTCTGGGCTGTCTTTGTTGTTGTTCTCTGAGTTCTTGTAGGTGTAGGGTTAGGTTGTTTATTTGAAATGTTTGTATCTTTTTTAGGTAGGTGTGTATTGCTATGAACTTCCCTCTCAGGACTGCCTTCACTGTGTCCCATAAGTTTTGGGCTGTTGTGACTTCATTTTCATTTGTTTTGAGAAACTTTCTGATTTATTCCCTAATCTCATTCTTGACCTATTCACTGTTTAATAGTATGCCATTCAATCTTCATGAGATTGAGTGTTTTGGGTTTTTTTCTTTGAGGTTGGTTTTTAGTTTCAGTCCCTTGTTGTTGGAGAAAATGCTTGATATAATTTCAATTCTCTTGAATTTGTTGAGACTCGTTTTGTGTCCTGTCATGTCATCTATTTTTGAGAATGTTCCATGTGCATTTGAAAAAAATATGTATTTAGCTTCTTTGGGATGAAAGGTTCTATATATGTCAGTTAAATCCATTTTATCTAGGGCATTTTTCAATGCCACAATATGTTTGCTGATATTTTGTTTGAAAGATCTATTCATTTTTGACAGTGGGGTGTTAAAATCTCCCAGTATAATTGTGTTGTTGTCAATCTCTGTCTTGAAGTCCTCCAAGATTTCCTTTATGTATTTTGGTGCTCCTATGTTGGATGCATATATATTTACAATGTTTATGTGTTCTTGATGGATTCTTCCCATGAATATTCTGAAGTGACTTTCTGGGTAACTTTTCTTGGGTCTTATTTTGAAGTCTATTTTTGTGTTATGAGTATTGCTACCCTGGCTTTTTTTCCTGTCCATTTGCTTGGAATATTTTTTTTCAGCCCTTCACTTTCAGTCTGTGTAGGTCTCTTGTTCTGAAGTGGGTCTCTTGTAGGCAGCATATGTGTGGTTTATAATTTCTTATCCATTCAGCTATTCTATGTGTTTTGATTGGGGCATCAATCCATTTACATTTAAAGTTATTATTGATAGGTACTTATTTATTGCCATTTTTTCATACCTGTGTTCCTTTCTCTCTCATAGTTTTTCTTCCTACTCTTAAAGTAGACCCTTTAGTGTCTTTTGCAGAGCTAGTTTGGAGGCGATATATTCTTCAAGACTTCTTTTCTTCTGGAAGCTCCTTTTTTGGCCTTCTATTGTAGTTGAGAGCCTTGCTGGATAAAATAGTCTTTGTTCCAGGCCTCTAGTTTTCATTACTTGGAATGTTTCTTGCTATTCCCTTCTTTCTTGGACCTTTTTTATTGAGAAGTTAGCTGCTAGTTTTATTGGGGCTCCCTTGTATGCTCCCTCCTGTTTTTTCCTTGCTGCCTTAAAGATTCTCTGTCATGAAATTTTGCCATTTTAATTATGATGTGTCTTGAAGTGGCCCTCTTTGGGTTCCTCTTGATTGGGACTCTCTGTGTTTCCTAAATTTATGTGACTTTTTCTATCACCAAATTAGGGAAGTTTCCCATCATTAGTTTTTCAAACAGGTTTTCTATTCCTTGCTCTTCTTCTCCTTCTGGTATCCCTATTACACAGATATTATTACATTTCATGTTGTCCTGCATTTTCCTTAACCCATCATCATTCTTTCTGAACCTCTTTTCCTTTTCTTGCTCTTTCTGGGTGTTCTTTTTTACCTTGTCCGTCAGCTCACTGATCCTACCCTCTGCTTCATCTAGCCTGCTTTTCCTTGTACTTTGTTCTTCAGTTCAGAATTTGTATTCTTCATTTCCTCTTGGGCCTTTTTGATAGTTTCTATTTCATTTTTTAATACTGATACAGTCTGCAGTGAGTTCATTGTAGTTTCCCTGTAGTTTTTGGTAATTCTCTGTGAACTCTTGAGCTTCCTGATAGCCATTGCTTTGAACTCAGTATCTGATTGTTGACTTGCTTGTATTTCATTTAGCACTCTTTCTTAGGTTTTCTCCTTTCCTTTTATTTCGTGATTGTTTCTTTGTCTTCCCATTGCTTGTGAGACTCTTCTTGTTATCCTCTGCTTTTTAAATTGATCTGTCCTGACTCCCTGCATTTATGGTGTGAAATTCTATAGTAGAAGTCCTGTAAGATTCATTGGTGCAGTCTACTTGATCTCCTGAGTTTGTTGGTCTTTGGTTGTCATTTATGTTGGGTCTCTGTACATTTTGGGGTTTTTATTGTTGTTGGGTCTTTCTTTGGTGGGTCCTTCCTTCCAGCTGGCTAATTGAGAGTCATTTTGTCCACCACCTCATATATTTTTTTTGTGCTGGTGTGGACAGGTTGTGCTGAAACTGGTTTCTCCATGTGTACAAGGTTTTAAGGATTCTCTTGCTGTTGTTTCATTGTTTGTTCTGGGTAATTTCTCCACTATTTAGTTGTATTTCTAGATAGGTCCTGGATTGAGGTTAGTGTGGCTTCCACTCCGTTCTTCACCTTCTTCTCTTGTTATTTGTTGGTGGTTCTTTTATTGTTGTATTTCCTCTTCTTACAGGTATCCTGGTGTTCATAGTTTCCACCTACTCTTTTTGTGATCAGTTGGAGGGGAAAGGCAAAATGGTTAAAGACCATATGAGTGTATACTATATTTACAGTAGCAGCTGGTAGAGAAGAGATAGGAGATCCTTTGGCTATGTATAGTGTTAACCATGATATTCCACCTAACTAGTCATGTTGTAGAATGAGTGGAAAGAAGATAAGACTCTTGTTGGGAAGGGAAGGATTATGAGTTGGATCTAGAAAGCAGTAAGGTTGTGGGAGGTCAGATTCTGAGGTAAGGTGAGAGAGTAAATGATAGAAAATAGGTGTAGTGTGTGAGAGAAGAGAGTTAACCAATAGAGTTCAGGAAATGATGAAGTGGGCTAAGATTTGGAAGGGGTGTTGTACAGTATTTACAATGGTATGGAACAGCTATTATTTATAGTAATAATGGAGCAACAATCATATGACAGAATCTATGTGTTCTGGATAACAAGAATAGGAAGCATGAAACCTTCAGTAGTGTGCTAATGGAACATAAGTGAAGTGAAAGATGAATAATTAAAAATACACTATGAGAGATAGAACAAGAAAAAAACAGTCAAAGAATGCAATTTAACAAACCAAGCAAAGAAGACAAAACAGAAAGAAGAAAAATACAAACTACTAATAGAATAAAATGTGTAAGAATAATGAAAAAATAATAATAGTACAAATAGATAATAACTTGCAAGTTGTCTGGAATAGCAAAGTATAATTTGTCTCACTCTCTCAGTTGTTGGGATGACCCCTCTGCGAGTCTAACTCTGGTCCTTTGACGGCTCCAGGTTTTATTATCTCACTTGTAGGAATTACAAAAAAGGAAGGATGGAAGGAAGAAGGAATAAAAAAACAAGAAAGAAGGAAAGAAAGGATGAAGGGTTAAAAAAAAAAGCCTCCTGCTGGCTTTAACTGGCCAAGCCAGTTCCTTGCTGCAGCAGGCTGAGGGGGGATTGGTTAAGCTTTTCTCCCTTTCTGAGTTGCACTCTGTGAAGTTGCCTGGCCTCCATCCCAATTCCTCAGTATGCTGCCAGGTCCAAGTACCCTTCTGTGCCCAGCCTATGCCTTCAGCCTACCAGTTTCACTGTCCTTGAGGTGCACCAATTAGGGGCAACTCACACACCAACTTCTCACTCTTTGCTGTCCTAGACACTAGAGATTCTCAGAGTTTCTCCAGGGTAGTTCAGCCCTACCACTGAGTTAAGTCTTTCTGGAGATTGCTGACTCCCTGAGCCCTGAAGCTCTCCTTTGTGAGGGCTTCTCCACCTTCCTCTTACAGAGGCAGTAGGTCCTGCTGGGTGGGTGTGCCACCATAGATGGATGTGGATTTGGGTGCATGCCTGCTGTGCTGCTGCCCCCGTGGCACGGGCTGGGCAAGAGGCACCTTTGAGCAGAGGGGTTAGGCACACTTCATCTCTGTGGCCGTGGGAGTGAGCCCTTGGCCTCTCCAGATGGGGTGGGACCAACAGCCAGTGGGCTGAGGGTTCAGGTGTGCACTATCCCAGGGCCTTCGGGCATGAGAGTGTGGCCTCCACTGCTGCAGCAGGAGTGCAGCAGCTGTGGCTGGGCAGGGGTAGGGGTACAGGAGGCAGGGGCAGCTGATGCCAGATAGTTCCCCAAAGAGCCGCTGAGTGCCTCTTCTTTCTCTTTTTCTTTTTGAAACATCCCTCCTATTCAAACCTACCACTTCCAAACAAGCACCTGGCCTCTCACACAGCCCACTCTCCAACCAGACTGGGAAGTATCCTGGGCAGGGTCTGTCACTGCCCAACTCTTCCCAGCTAGCATTCACAGTCTCAGTGCAGACCACTCCTGTATGTTCTCTACTTCCTCTTTACTCCCCCCTGTGACTTCAAGCATCCAGGTCCCTCCTGGTGCAGCTCAAACTGTGTTTGGTAGCAGAAGGAGCAATTGACCTGTCTCTCTCCCAAGAATTCTGTGACAGACCTGGCAGGCACTGGACCTGGGGCTACAGCCACCCTGGTCCCTGCATTTTCACCATTCTTAGTCAACGTAGCACTGGAAGTTCAAGCTAGAGCAATCAGAGAAGAAGACGAAATAATAGGCATCCCAGTTGGAAAGGAGGAAGTAAAACTGTCATTATTCACAAATGACATAATACTGTAAATAGAAAACTCTATAGTCTTTGCCAAAATACTATTCAAACTAATAAGTGACTTTGGCAAAATAGTGGTATATAAAGTCAATATTCATAAATTGATGGCATTTTTGTCCATCAACAATGAACTATCAGTAAAAGAAGCCAAGAAAAAAATCACATTTACTATAGCAACAACAACAAAAATAAAGTACATAGGCATAAATTTAACCAAAGAGATAAAAGATCTGTACTTGGAAAACTATAGAAAAGTGAAGAAAGAAATTGAGGAAGATACAAATAAATGGAAGCATATACCATGTTCGTTGACAGGAAGAATTAAGATAATTAAAATGTGCATACTACCCAAAGCAATCTATAGATTCATTGCAATCTCTATTAAAATACCATTGACATATTTCACAGATCTAGAACAAATATTTTTAAAAGTATATGGAACCCCAAACAACCCTGAATAGCCTCAGCAACATACTATACTATACTATACTATACTATAAGGCCACTATAATCAAAACAGTCTGGTACTTGCATAAGAACAGATCAATGGGACAGAATAGAGAGCCCAGAAATAAACCCATGTCCCTATAGTCAATTAATATTTTACAAGGGAGGCATTAGCATACAAAAAAGTAAAAATAGCCTCTTCAATGAATGGTGCTGGAAGAAGTGGACTGGTACATGCAAAAAACAATGAAACAAGGCCACCAACTTATACGGTATATCAGAATAAACTCACAATAGATAAAAGACTTAAATATAAATTGTAATAAAATAAAAATCCTTAGGAAAACATAGGCAGTAAAATATCAGATATTGCACACATCAATATTTTTGCTGATATATCTCCCAGGGCAAGGGACACAAAGGAAAATTTAAACAAATAGGAATACACCAAATTAAAAACCTTCAGCATGGCTAAAGAAACTGTCATTTACACAATGAAACACTGTGCAGCAGAAAGAAAGAAGGGGCTCCTACACTTCATGACAGCATTGATGGAATTCAAGAGAATTATGCTAAGTGAAATAAGACAGGTGGTGAAAGACAAATACCATATGATCTCACCAATATGTGGAACTTAATCAACAAAACAAACAAGCAAGCAAAATATAACCAGAAACATTGAAATAATCAAACTGAGGGGAATAGGGAGAGGGATAATGGGGGAAAACAGGGGAAGGTCCACCAAGGAACATGTATAAAGGACACATGGACCAGGCCAAAAAGAGTAGGTTCAAGAGTGGGAGGCAGAGATGGGTGGGTGGGGGGCTGTGGTGGGGTGAAAATAGAGAGAACTCTACTTAAATAACAATAAAAAGAAAAGAAGTCATCATCAAAATGAAAAGGGAACCCACTGTATAGGAGAACATATTTGTCAATGGTACATTGGACAAGGATTTAAACTCCAAAAAGTATAAAGAACTCATACAAGTCAACACCAGAAAGACAAACAATCCAATTAAAAATGGGCAACAAACAGACACTTCTCCAAGGACAATACATAGATGGCCCAGAGACACATGAAAAAATGCTCAACATCACTAGCTATCAGAGATATGCAAATTAAAACCACAATGAGATATCACCTCACACCTGTCAGAATGGCCATCATTAGTAAATCAACAAACAAGTGCTGGCAAGAATGTGGAGAAAAAGGAACCCTAGTGCAGTGTTGGTTTCCAGACTGGTACATCCAGTCTGCATTCCTTGGTACATCACCAGGGAATGCAAGACTGGTGCAGACATTGTGGAAAACAGTATAGAATGTCCTAAAAATTTAAAATGAAACTTGCTTGTGACATAGCAATTCCACTGCTGGGGATGTACCCTAAGAATCCTGAATCACCAATTCAAGAGAATTTATGCTTCCCTATGTTCATAGCAGTGCTATTTACAATAGCCAAGTTCTGGAAACAGCCTAAGTGCCAGTATATGAATGGATCAAAAGGCTGTGGTCCATTTACACAATGGAATACTATTGTGTAAATAGCAGCAGAAAGAAAGATGGAGCTCCTACCTTTTGTGACAGCATAATACTCACCATAGAACTAGAGAGTATTATGCTAAATGAAATAAGGCAGTTGGTTAAAGACAAATTCCATGTGATCTCATCTATAAGAGAAATCTAATGAAAAAAAAACTAACAAGCAAAATAGAATCAGAGGCACAAAAACATGAAGATTGACTGCTGTCGGAGCACAGGGATGATGAGGTTAATAGTGGAGAGAAGGGGTAGGGACTAGTCAAAGAACATGTATGAATGACCCATGAACATGGACATTGGTGTGGGAATTGACTGAGAGAACAGGGGTAAGGATGGGTGGAAAAGAGCAAAGCAGGGAAATTTGGGACAAGTATAATAGAATAAAAATACAAATCATTTAAGAAATAGAGTCTCTAATGTGGGTTTTCAGGATAAAGGATGCGGCAAAGTACCTATTCCTCTCTATGAAGAGTTGACCTGAGATTAAGTTGGTAGCTACCCTCCCCATCTTGCTAAATCAGAAGGTAGGAGCCATGGCTGTTTATTTGTCCTCTGCATCTAAAATGCTCAGCACATAGCAGATACTGGAAGTATTGCACGGCCAGATGCACAGTTGGATGAATGGATGGATAGATGGATGGATGGATGAACAGATGGATGAATCAATGAATTTTTCTACATTTCCTAGCTGTAACATCCCTATAGCTGTGTTCCCTAATGTCCACAAATAACCACAGCCTAGCTCTCCAACCCATCTCCCAAATAGAAGTTTTGCATTGTCATTTCTTGGCATTTTCATCACATAGGCTTAGTTTCATCTGTATCCACCCCATTGGCTGACTATGCCCTAGGCTTCTCAGAGCTAATCTGACCTTAGTGCCCTAGCTCATATTCTATAGCAGCCCTTCCCTCCCACCTGAAAATGAGTGTATTGGTCAGCATGATTTACTCCATTTACTGCAACAACCCCTCAATCTCCCAGGTTCTGCACAATAGTGTATTTCTTACTCATGTCACAATTCAATCAGCTATTGAGCCAGCAATCTTACATGTCGTAATTTAGCAATCCAATTTTCTCTCATTTTGAGGCTTTGCCTTCCTCTTAGAGCTTTGTAGTCCTCCCCTGACCATTATGCTCTGAATAAAGAGAGTAAACCGAGGATCTTTTGAGAGATTTAGGGCCATGCCTGGAAATTATGTACACATCACTCACCTATGGCCCACTGACCAGAAACAGCACATGCCTTCAGCTTAATAGCAAGGAAAACTGGGAAATAGGGTCTCCCTGTGTTCCTAGGTGAAAGACATGGGATTTGTAAGCATCTACCTCAGTCACAACAAGCTTTCTTTGTATCTCATTTAATCTCATGCCCTGTTCCATAGGACAGAACTAATCTGCTTCTTATCCCCAGTGACTAGTTTCTCTCCAGGGCTTTTGTAACTTGGAGGCTATGCCACATTAGGGATTGTGGCTCTGTCCTCTGAAGGTTGAAGTTCTGCTCCCCAAGGGCCTGGCTTTCTTATTTCTGTGCTTTCCCACCTGCTGAGAGACCTGGATATTTCCTTCACCCTATACCTCAGTGTCCATCATTTATCTGTAAATGACAAGTGATGGCCAAGATCTTTGGTAACATGACTTGACCCCTGGATATCAAGCGCTGCAACTGGTGACACCATTCACCCAATTGCTCAAGCCAGAAACTCAAGAGTAATATTTGATTCATCTGTTTCCTTCTTATTCCACATCAAATCAATCCACAGGCTATACTGAATCTTTAGACCAACCTCTAAAAAATGTCTTCACTAAGTGAAGTTGACAGTTCACTTCTGTCAGCTTTATCATTTAGGTATAATCTACACTCAGAATTGTATAAAAATCTGAAACATTAAGCTCCACTCATTTCTGCACATAAATGCATCTGCACTGTCACTCAAAAGATGTCTAAATTCCCAGCATCCCAGAAGGCTGCTCTGTGTTCCATTCTGGTAAATGTCCTCCAAAAAGGAACCACTGTGCTGACCTCTATTACCTGTTCTTGATCCATCCATGAATGAACTCATGCAGTACCTATTGTTTGCGTCTGAGTTCTTTTGCTCAACAATGACTTATGTAAATTTTGTGCACGCCATTGGGTGCTTCAGGAGTTTATTCACTTACCTGTTTTTCTGCAGATGGACATTGGGTTTTCCAGTTTGAGGCTTCCATGAATAAAGCCATTATAAAGCCATTCACGTGTCTTTGGTGAGCATGAGCACTCATTTTGGTTGGATGCATTCCTAGAAGTCATCTTCCTGCATTGTAGGGCAGATGTATATTGAGCTTCAGAAGATACAAGCAATTTTAAAACCACTTATACCAGTTCCTGCTCCCACCAGCAGTATATGAGAGTTTTCCACTTCTTTGCCATCTTTTGTAATCATTAGTCTTTTTAATCTTAGCCATTCTGGTGGTATAGAGACAACCACATCTCATCACCTCCAGTTCTGCCACCCTACTCCAAGGCACCATTATTGTTCCCTGGACAGCTGCACTGGACTCCTAACTAGACCCTTTGCTTTCTGCTCTTGACAAACCTTCTTCAATCTATCTTCCACACAGCATCCAGATACTATCACTTCCATACTAAAACTGTTTCAGTGGCTCCTGGTTGCACTTAGAAATAAATTTGTGCTCTTCCAGTGACCTTCAAACTTCCACATCTCCCTTTTATATTCAGATTTGAGTCTAAATAATGCCTCCTCAGTAGGCCTTTCCTCATTAACTGATCAGAATAGTGTCCCCAGAGAATCATGGCCTACAGAATACACTGCTGTATTTCTTATACCCCTTTTATCACTACCCCCATCGCCTAATTCACTGGCTCATCTCTGAACTCTGTTTTCCCACTTACCTGTAAGCTCCATGAGAGTATCCCTTGCTGTGCCCAGCACCTAGCCCAGCACCCAACACATTCTAAATCTTCCACAGTTGTCTGTTGTGAACACTTGGCTTCCTCTGGGAATGGAGTCTTGTAAGGCCCCAGTGCATATTCTTGCTTTTCATGTTGTCACCAAACAACTGCATTTCTCAAGTAATGCCCAATTTGTGGTAAGTGATACTGAAAAACATAAGGACTGGTTGCTCAATTTTCCAGCCATGTTGGTCTGATTGAAATTCAAGTCCACAACAAGATTCTGACCAAGAACAGACCAAATCCATAGCTCAACAGGCTAGCTTTTCTCACTCCTCAGTCAGGGCTCATGACATGTGCCTTGTTGAAACAGTTGCTAACTTTTCCATTTAAACACGCCCCTACCCTCATCCACTGCTTCGATAAAATCGGCCTTCAGGGAACTCATGGAAAGTTGGGATTCACTCTCCCCTTCCAGAGTCACCTGTGAGGGCAAGAAAACTATTGTTATTACTTTCTCCATTTTTCTCTTGGACAACCTGAGGCATGATCTAATGGAATCTGGTGCTCCTCACCCTGGACCCCTCCTTCTCCAGTACCCTGGAGGCCTTGCCCCTCCCCACAGAACAGAGATGGGCTGCAAGCATCCATTTACCTCTCCCAGGCTGCGTTTGACAGAAGGCAAAACGGAGAAGAGCTGATTGTAGCAGTGTGAAAAACAATGAATTCTTCTCCTAAGCTATTTCTAGTCATGCAGAGAACTGACAGCACAAAACAGGCAGGATAACCACAGCATGTAGGGTTTACAACCACTCTTGGATGGCAGAGGTTCTGGGGCAGCCTCCGTGCAGGGCAGTGCCTTCGTGTCTCAAACTCTCTGTCTTCTCTGACTGTCTCTCTGACTCAGTTGGTTTTTCTCTGTCTCTGCCTCTTCTCCTGATTACTCCCACCTACCACCACAAACCCATATGGACCTAAACTCCAAAATCACAGAAATAATGTTTCCATTCCTCCCTCCCTTAAGTGCACAGGAACCTGTAAAATGAGAATCTTCAGAGATATCTCTCAAAGTGTTTCTCACACACACAAATAAAAACACAAATAAGTACAAACACACACAACAATTCACTAATGATGAGTGGTACACACTCACACACAAATATAGTCAGACGCACCCACACATGTACACACATACACACACCCTCTCTGCCCATAGGGAGCACCTCTTACTCCATTATTCATGTACTCTCTTTCTGTCCCTCTGTCTCTCTTCATTACTAGAAGTAGACTCAGCACTCTGAAATGACCAAACTTAGAGCTCCTTTCTAAATGCCTTGGTTTCACTGTCTCTAGATGCAGATATACATGTATGTACATGAACCAATCTTGTCTCCTTCCTGCTCTCAGCTCTTGCCTTCCTGACCCACACTGCTCCAGAATGGACCTTCAGTGCATTCTCTACTCAGTGCAGCAGTTCCCTTGGTGGGCAATGCACAGTGGTGACTTGTAAAGCTTCTTTGCACAATGTCCTCATGACTGATGGCAGTAGCACATAGCCCCAGCTTCTCTTCTTAGTAGAAAAGCATGTACAATAGCATAGCAAAAGACATGCAGTGGAGCAAGGACCCCTACAATGGAAGTAAGCAAGGTGGGATAAATAAAAAACACCCCCACTTCCAGCCTCCCCTGGCTGTATTTTTTTGGTCAGCTCCTTTCCTCTCAGTACCTGAGGCTCTTCATCCAAAACTGATGGTAGCATGGGATGTGTTCTTCATATACACTGATATTACTTATCATTTTCACTCCCCATTAATTCAGAAAATCCTAACTAGTCAATGTCTCTGTGGGTTCAAGCATCAAGAAATTAAGGACAAGGGTCAAACTGTGTGTGCCCTGTTATTGCATCATCCACCTATCCATCTATCCATGCATACATCCACATCTTTTTATCTCCACTTTGATCATCCCAGTCAAACCCAACATCATCTCCACCTGAACTACTGCAACATCTTTCCAGCTGATCTCCCTGCTTTAATTCATGCCCCACTTCCTGCGATCTACTCTCTATCTAGCAGCCAGAGTGATCTTTTACAAATCTAAAGCAATTCACATTATTTCCTGTCTAAAGACCTCTAATGGCTATCCCGTTCTTATGATATAATCCAAAACCCTTGGATTTAACTCAAGGTTCTGAGCAATCTATCCTCTCCCTCCTTATCTGGTTGTCCTTATACCATAATCCCTGCAACTATGGTTTGTCTATTTGAGCACTTTTATTAGTTTCTTAGCACACCAACACCAACACAAGTTGCTTGAGTGTTTCCATTGCCACTTAGATTCCTGCTTCCCACAAGCAACATGGTCTGTTGGGCCTAATTAAGCCAGAGTCTATCATGGTACCTGCGATGTCCTAGTGGGCTATGTCACAGCTGGTGTCATTCTCAGTTATGATTGTGCACAAATCCTCACTGTTCTCTCTTCTTTCTGGCCCAAATTAGGGAACATTTGTCTGATATAACTTATTCAGATTATGACACTGTTCAGTTCCAAAACTAAATACTTTTGAGCCCAGGGCTCAATAGACCAGATTTATCTATAGGGAGGATTTCCAAACATAAACAATAAAGTGGTTCTGTAACTAGTGTTAACAGGATCTTCTATACAATCAGCAACTGGCTTTTTTTCTAAGAGCATTTGGCCTTGACCCTGCTAAAGCCAAGAGATGGAGTGTGTGTCACCAGACCAAATCTCCTCCACTTGCCAGTTTCAGAATTCTACTGCAAATCCTCAACTCCACGTAGAGATTTTCATATCATTGCCCAGGTGTAACAAGTATTCTCAACTCCTCTTAATGTTATTAAACTGCTACTCCTGCAAAGTTGCTGGGTAATTTTTAGTCCATGCATGTTGGGGTTTAGTGCAGCATGCAAGAAGCTGAGCTGATGTCAATTTCTGAATCATGAGCAGCTGTATTCACTCAATCTCTCCTGCCCCCACCTCAGCCTAGGGCTTCTCTCATCCAGGTTGGACAGCTGAGATACCCTGTGAGGGCTGAGGGACACTCTGCTCTCTAACTCTTGGAATGAGGTAAACAGAAAGGTCAGAGATGGCTGAAAGGAGGCCAAGGGTAAGAGTCTCTCTTGGATTCCTCCATCATGTGGAAAAAGAAAAGAGGACACCAAGGTCTTACCTGAGTTTGCCCCTCCCTTCCTGGGTGATGTTAGCTCAGTTACTTTCTGTCTCTGGGTCTCAGTTTGGACCTCAGTTTCCTCGTTCGTGAGAAGTGAAATTGGATGGGTAGTTCTGAGTCTTCACACTCTAATGGGGATCATGTTCTCTAGGCCATAGCCTGCCAACTGCCAATGCAAAGACCATGACAAGTCTGATAGACTGGCCAAATAGTTAAATGTCTATGCATATGTGTGTGTGTGTAATTCAAAGAGAAACAGAATGTCCTCTGAAAAATTATCTACAGGATGCTAGGATAAAAAATATGTAAAAATGAATTTATTTCCCCCCTTTCCTTTGTATCCTATTTCCTTTCTTCTTCCCTCCCCCATTTTCAATTTCCTTCTTCTCTCCCTCCTCTTCCTCTCTTCCCTTCTTTCTCATTTCTTCTTTTCTCTTCCTGTTATTTGATAACCAAGAGCCTGCCTCCACTTTCTCCTGGTGTATAGATGCCTGAGACATCTCAGTGTAACTAAGAGGCTAGAGGTTAGAGACTATCATTATCCATGAGAGTTCTCCAAAGAGAGGAGAGAGGGAGGGAAGAAGAAGGGGGGGAGTGATTGATTTAAGAGACTTATGCTAAGGAATTGCTCACATGACTGTGAGTGCTGGCAAGCCTGAAATCTGTAAGGCAGTTCATAGCCTGGAAACTCAGGCAGGATGTAATGTTTCAGTCTTGAAGCAGAATGTCTTCTTCCCTGGGAAACCTTAGTTTTTGTTCTTAAGTCCTTCTTCACCTAAGTGAATGAAGCCCACCTGTATTATTGAGGTAATCTACTTAAGGTCAGTTGACTGCAGGCACTTAACACATTTGTGAAAGAATATCACAGACACATAGATTTGTATTTTATTAAATACAAATAAACTGGGTGGCATAAGCTAACCAAGTTGACCATAAAATTAACCATCACAACATCCAAACACTCATGATATTTAAGATTTCCAAGATTTTAAATAAAAATTCTATAGGTTCATCTCATTGAGTCCCCCTTTATGTCCAGTAAAGGTGACTAGAAAGCAGTTGCTGAAGCCCCAACACTGACTGTCCACTCAAGGAACCTCAGGGAAAATGTTGGCAGCCAACATCACAGTGGCTTTGTAGGAGCAGCCTAGAAAATACAGGAAGCTGAAGACAGATGCATGTCGGGGCCAGCAAGTCAGCTGTGCTGTGAAGTCTTTTCTTCTTAAACCAAATTCATGTTGATATTCCATGTTACCAGCAAAAAGGTAAAGAAGAAGTTTCCAGTGCTCATGATTTGAAATACGAATGACAGAAGAGAACAATGATGGTATAGGTTTCATCAAGAGAACACTTAATCATGATAGCATTATAATGAAAGAGAACCTGTATAGCTTCAGGTAGGGGCCAACTGAGAACTCAACAGGGAAGAGGACTGGGTGGGGAGAAGGCTTTGTGCCCATTAGGAAGCCCATCTTCACATCACAGCAATAGTGGTGGCGGTGATTGTCATATAGGTGTCATAGTAGTAACAGCTAACACTTGTTCATCTCTACTATGTGCCAGTCTAAGTGCTTTATATAGGTATCTTATTTGATCCGTGCAGCAATGTTATTAAGTAGTTATTATTATTATCCAAATTTTATGCATAGGGAAACTGAAGCACAGAGAGGCGCTTCATGTTACATAGCTCATTGTCACATAGCTAGCACATGGCAGAGCTAGGATTCAAACCCGGGTGTTCTGACTCCAGACTCTGCTGTTAAACACCCTGCCACACTGTAAAAGGATGGGATCCAGGGTGTGTGGAACATTTGGGCATGGCTGTGACAGGAGACTGTACTCTACCACTCCAGGTGCCTTTATAGGCATGAGCAATTTAAAGGCCATGCATTCTAGTCGTAATGGGTGGAACATGGCAACAGGAGAACCTAGTATTTACTTCAGGTTTACTGGTTATTAAAAGTAGATGCCTTGGTATAATCCTAAAATTAGAAGCTTGAGGGACAATAGGAGTAATTTTCTTTAGTCAAATTCAAGAAATATGGACAACTCAGTCATTTATAGATAATTGGCTTGATGTAAACATTCACAAGGATGATGTCAAAACTTGATTGCCTGAAGAAGTAATTCAAAAGTCAAAATTTCCAGGTTCAAATCCAGGCTCTGATGCTCACTAGCTATGTGATATTGACAGGTTGTTGAGCTTCTGTGTGCCTCAGTTTTCTTGTCTGCCAAACTAGGATAATAATAGCAAACCTCCCTCCTAGGATTATGAGTATTTAATGTGCCAATATTTATAAAGCACTTAGAATTAGACCTAGTCAATTGTAAATGCTGTAAGAGTATAGTAAAATAAATTCCTCCATATTTCATGGCAGAATGTCTAAATCCAAGTGGATCATCTCTTTATAAGTGATGATTTCTTCTTTTCTGTCTTCTCTACCTCTGTAAATGACACCACCTTTGCCCTAGGTTTCTTAGTTCACCTAGAACCTATGCTGCACACCTTCCAGTACAGCCCTGGTGGGGTTTTGATTAGGGGGAGTTGTGGGAACCCAGCTCTGAGGTGATACCCACAGGATTCCAAGTGCTCTCCTCTGTAGTGATGTTAACTTCTTTCTAGCAGGCTCAAAACATTTAATGGCTCTTTACCAACAACTCTCCATTCTAGAATTTTACATTTGTTGTGGTCTAGCTACCAGTTCAGCCCCCCATTACACACCTCTTTCAGAGGTTCCTAATGTTCTGGTCTTCCTGAGCTACATAGTACCTCTCTTTCCCATTGCCAAGCCTTTGTTTGCCTCTAGGATCCCCCCCTCTTCTCAGTATGACCAAATGTATCCCTTCCTTGAAGGTCCAACACACTCTCACTTCCAGTATTAAGCTTTTGCTGATTTGTCCCCTTAGGCAGCAGTTAGTTCCATCCTCTGAACCTTCAAGGTGAGAGGTTTGCACCATAATCAGTAAAGATGACATCCTTCTTTTACTCTGGTTATCAGGAATGTGGTGGACCCCAGGAGTTAATGGAAGAGATTCTGGAGTCATAACATCTTGACTTTGTCCTCTTATTGTTCCACTAACTAGGGTTTAAATCATGGATGAATTTCAACTTCGAGACTCAGCTTGTCTCATCTACACAGTAATGATAATAATGCCTGCCTCTTAGGATCTCCTAACTGGTCCCATTCCCTCTTGTTACTAAAGACCATTTTTTACATTGTGGCCATAGTAATTCTTTGAAAACTTAATGCTGTTGTTCTGTTTTCAAATTGTCCCCCAATTTTCCTTTGTGCTCCAAGTTTAATCCAAAATTTTTTTCTTGGCCTGTATGATCTCATTTCTTATCAGCCTTCCTCTCTCAATCTGCTCTGCTGCTGGCCTTCTGGATGTCTCTGGACAGTCAAATGTGGCTCAGGGCCTTTCACTTGCTTTGTCCTCCACCTGGTGGTTCTCTCCCCCGTTACCTCCCTACCTCATTTTTTTATTTCATCCATTCATTGGAAAGGTTTTCTCAGACCCATTTGATGAAACCGTCACTCTTGTCCCCCTTCACTTTGCATTTTAAGTTATTACCTCCAGTTGTAGCACATACTTCTGTGTTTCCTGCTTCCTGTTGATCTCCCTCCTCATCACCATCATAGAATGCATAAATTCCATGAAGTAGGGAACCATTGTGTGGTTCACTATTTTGTTCCAGATGCGGGAAAACAAAAAATTCTTGGCACATAATCAGCACTTGAACAATAATTCTTAAATGAAGGATGAGGCTTTGCAGAGTGCGGGGCTCTCAGTGAGCCCTCTAGGTGCAGCAGCCATAATTATTGAACTCTTACTGCTGGAGCTCACATCTGCCTTCCCCGCTGACTTTGAGTTTTTCAAGGGCAGTATCTGTATCTGAGACATCTCGGTATCCCCCACAGAACCAAACACGGAATGGGATCCAGCCCATGCATGCTAATGCCAAAGACCTCTACAGACATCAGAGGGAAAAACCAGAAAGAGAAAGAAAGAAAGCAGCCCCTTTCCTGGGTGTGCAGGCACCTGATGGATTTGGAACATCTCCTTACCCTGTTATCTGTGGCAGTGAAGACACAGAGGCCTGACAGAATAGAGACAGGAGAGCTGTGGGGACTGCTGCTGGGCTGTGCCATCCCCCGTGGGACTGCTGCAAACATCACCTTGCATTTGAACACTGGCTTTGTTTTTTCTTCTAATGCTCAGAATACTGATAACAATCACTATATTTATTGTTGTTTAGCAGGGCCTGTGCTGAGAACTTCTCACATGTTGTTTCATTTATTCATTGAAAACACCTCAGGAGGTAAGTTCTGTTATTGCCACTGTATTTCACATGGGAAGACTGAGCATCAGAAATCTGGAAAGACATCACGTGGCTGGTGAGAGGCAGGACCAGAAAGCAGCCCCTGGTCCAGGGCCTCACTCCTCACCACTGTAGTCTCTGCTCTCATGCTTACTTCAGACATGAGAACAGACTCTAAAACAAGAGCCTGAGATTGTTCTTCAACAAATGTGATTCTAGAATTTCTCTACATGATGTATGTGCTAGAAATGCAAGCAATGCATTAGGGGGCAGGTGGATAAATCATCTTAATTGTCCCAAGTATGTATTACTGTGCAATCACTTTCTCCAAATGGCAGTCTCTTTGGTTTCACCTGTGATATGGGAATTAAGACCTACCATGGACAGAAAAGTGTCTAAGCAAGTGCATTGAGCATGAGAGGCCCCTGAGCTGTGTAGGAGGAAGGCAGGGCTAAGTGAGGAAGGAAGAAAAGAGAGAAGGGAGGGAGGAGAGAAGGTGAAAGAGGGAGGGAGGAAAGATGGAACACAAGATGATGTGTATCAGCAGGCACTTACAAAGAGATCTCTAAAGCTTTAACGACCCTTTAGCTGGCACTTCTCAGTACCAGGCACTGTGTCTTCTAATTCTCATGATAACCCTATGGCAAAGCTAGCATTCTCTCCATCTTGCAGATGAAGAAACTGTGGCACAGAAAGGTTAGATGTCAGCTGAGGATTGCTTCACTGGGGATTGGCACAGCCAAAGCTTGACCCCAAGCATCTGGGCTCCACTGAGTCCATGTTGTTAACCTAGAGGTGCTCTGTCAAGGGCAAGAGGCAGGGGAGTGGGTAGCCTTCGCCCACACAGAAGCTGATTCAATTTCCTCATGGTGACCAGACTGGCCCATGCACGGACTAACACTTTGTAGGAGACTTCAGGGAATTTAACCATGGTATGCAGGGTCTTTTTCACCTGTGAGGCTGGCATTAGAAGAGGACAAAATTTAAGTGCTGAATATCTCCCTTGTGCTCATTTGTGGCTTTAGCCTCTTGTGCACAGTTTCCCTGAGTATACTCTTCATACCACATGGAGGAGCCAATTCTGTTTTTAGAGTTACTATTTTAAGGTGCGTTAGAAAGGAACCACGTTATTGATATTTACAGGATGCTCTTAATAAGGTCATGGATAAGTAATACAAGATAAAAATAGAAGTTGGTCCATTTAGAGGGGACAAGCTAAGTAACCCACGGCCCAGTAGTACAAGTATATGAAGGCAAAACATGGGTAGTTGCACTGTTTCCTATAACTCTCTCAGCAACCCTGCACATGAATCAGTTGTTCCCATTCTACAGATGAGGAATAAGCAGTTTAGATCCATCAAATAGCTTTCCCAGGGTTTCAAAGCTTGAAATCACAAAGTAAACCTCTCAGTGCAAGTCTATGATCAGTGTGGGGTTCTTCTGTCACCCTCCAAATAGTTTGTTCCTCAGGCTGCACTTAACCCAGAGCAGAGCCCCACCCATCCCTGACTTTCCTTCAGTCAAGATACTTGTTGAAGTCTGGAGGAGTCACTGAAGCCAGTGGAAGTGTATTTGTTTAAATTGTCAAGATAGATTAACTTTTAGAGATGCCTGGAAGGAGGGCTGCTAGTGGAGCTGTGGGTTGGGAGCCATGATTATGCAAGCTCACGTGGCCATTGAATTAGGTGGCTACAAACATATTTGCAGGCAGCTGCTCATTTAATAATCAGGGAAAACCACAGGAATAGACAACCAGTTACTCTGACCCATTTGTGTGATAATTTTATTACACAATGGCAGCAATTAGGTTTCCCCAGACAAAGCTAGGGCAGCACCATTTGGGAGCAATCTTGGGTGGTGTCAGCTGAAGTCTGCTGCAGGCTTCCCCAACTGTCATACTAAACAACCTGTTTCCTATAGCCTGCAGCCTTGTGAAGTGGTGGGAATTATAGCCTCAGGACTCAGAGATACTCAGGTTAGAACCTCAGCATTGCCACCTATGAGCTATAGAACCCTCAGCTGATCCCTTAATCTCTCTGAACCTTAGTTTGTCATCTGTGAACAAGGATACTATCAGTACCTTTCTTTAACAGGTGGTTGTGAGGATTAAAATGATCACATGTCCCAAACCTTTAGAACTGTTTAGCACAATGATTCCCAAACCTCTCTACACATCAGAATCATTGAGCATCTTTTAAAAATTTTCTGATGCCTGGGCCCAACCTCTAAAGATTCTAATTGGAGCATGATCATGAGAATCTTTTGAAACACTCCAGGGAATTGCAATGTGTTACCAAGGCTGAAAACCACTGTTCAAGCACAAACCAAATGCTTCATAAACAGAAGCTAGTGTTATCATTTCTTCAGTCCCAGCACTCTTGGGCAGGTATAAAACTCTTTGCTCACTTATAAGGGCACTTGCACTTCAACAGCAATTCAACCTTGATTTTAATCCCTGATCTGGCCAAAGTCCAATGTTCCTAGACAAAGAGAAAAAGTGGGATGTGGTTGGATGGGGGAAGCATAGCTTCAGAGGAGCTGGCTGATGAAGGGTCACTATTCTTGAGAACATTTTTTGAAATTGGAGCCTTTAAAATAATTATTAACAGTAATATATATAGACAGAGTTGTTAGACTATGATGAATGAACACTGAAGAAAGTGGTGTTCTACCAAGACTATGAAACACATAGACAAAGTGGTCAATGTGTGTTATTCCTTAAAATGCTCATCCTTCCCTCCCACCAACTAGTGACACTGCTGATCCAGATCCATATGCTGTGAAATGTTTGCTCCCTCTTGGCTTTTCCATCAGAATCCATCCCCGCCCACCACAAACAACCCCATAACCTCCTTTCTAAGCTTTAAAGAGAGCTAATCTCTTGTCTTGTGCTTTATCATTCTGTTGAGAAACACCCAGGGAACCTGCCAGTCTAAACAGAATATAGTGCTGGAAATCACACTAGACCCCCTGTAATTCACCAAACATCACAGGCAGTAAAATTCTAATATCTCACTGATTCTTTTATAGCAATGAGAATAGAAACAGATGCAATGTCAGTCCAGCCTTATTGGAGTATTACGGTTCTCCTAAAATACCACACTGAACTCCAACTCTGGGGAAAACTCATGATTACTGACTCAGAACTGCCCTACAATGAGCCTTTAGGATTTTTAGTATAATGGTACTAAGAGAACACTGTGCCTCTTAAAAAATCATTCCCATTAGGACCTGGAAATATAGGCTCCTAGAAGATTTATTAACAGGAGGGCACCTAGTGGGATAAAAACTCAGACTGATGACTTGAGACAAAGTACATGAATGTTGGTCTATATTTCTTATTCTCTCCTGATAGCATCTTCAGGCCTACCTTCCAGAGAAGAGCTTAGTCATGGCACCAGAAGAAAACTACACAGTTAGAGATGGAACCTGTGTAGAAGGTGACAGGAAAAGGACCACACTTCCTGGCAAGACGAAGTCACTGGAAAGACATCTTGGTGAGTGGCACTGGTGTAATTCTGGACAAATTCATATTTCATAGCAGAATCTGAGCTAATAACGAGGAGGAGGTGGCAGCCCTCCAACTGCTCCTAGCAGCAGGCTACGCCTGGCTTCCCCCTGGCAGCTCTGCCAAGGCCAGGCTGCCTATTGGTGCTTCAGAGCTGAATTTGAAACTGATAAGGCTAGGAAATTTAGAAGAAAGCAAAAGCCTCAGAGTCCCAGCTGTGAAAGAGTTGGTGGGATTGAATGGTGAAAAGCTTATGGAAATAAGGGGAAAGAATAGGTATTTATTGAGCACCTAGGGTGTGCCAGATGCTGTCATGTGTGAGTTCATTTTATCATGAAGTGTCCTTGTGAGGTATGAGCAGGAAATAGAGGAACCATTACTGACAGCTTCCTCTCCTTACTGTCCCAGTTCTGTTCAATCATCATGTAATAGCACCTCTCACAGTGTCCTCTGCTCCTAACCAAAGATGTGCTCACATCATGTTTACACAAACTGCATTTAACCAACCTCCTAACAGCCTCTCTGGGACTCTCCAATTTAGTACCCACACTGCAGCCAGAGGGATCTTCTCAAAAAGCAAATAGGAGGTTTTTCCTCTACTTATAACCTTTGACAACTCTCTACATTTCTTAAGATAAATGCCAAATCCTAAACAAGGTGCAAATTCCTGGAGGACCCAGCTTCTCAGCATGCCAAGACTGCGGGCTTTTTTCCAGGTCCTGCCACACCACAGCTTCCAATTACCAAGTCTTTCACAAGCTGTTGCTGTGCCTGGCACACTCTCTCCCCTGCCCATTCCTCCTTTCAGTAATTGATGTCTGCTCATCTTCAGATCTCAGCTCACTATTCCTCTTACAGATCCTGACAAGGACAGGACCCCTTGTCATATAGTCCTGCTTCTTGCCTTCCAGAGGCTCGTATTATGTGTTCAATACATTGATTCACTGAGTTTTTATCATATTCATGAGAACAGAGAACATATTCACCTGATTCTGCCCTGCCCAGCCTAGGAACCAGCACAGTGCTGAGCACAGAGTACATCTCAGTTGATGTGAAATTGTATTAAATGTATGTCTTCACTTTACAAAAGAGAAAATGGGGACTCAGGAAGGTTAGGCCACTTGCCTAAGGTGGCCCAGCAAAGCTGGAACACAAATCCCTCACTGGCCTGGGACAAAGCTTTACTCAGTAAGAAAATATATTAGCCAAGCAAGGGACCTGCAGCAAGAAGGAGAGAGTAGCTTCTGAGCATTTCAGCTCCTGAGGAAATAAATGGATTGTGCTATGGTCAGCCCCATCTCCACTCCATCACCAGCCACTTAAGAGGCCAGGCTCCTCAGAGCCGCCTTCAGCTGTGGGGGAGAGAATAATGGTCCCTAAAGACCTATTTCACTTTCCCAAGGGCCAAATTGGGACCCTAGGAAAGGATAACTGGTTCATCAATAAGCCAAGCATTAATTCTGTGACTGCACAGGGCAGAAGCACAGACCAAAGGCTGTCTACTGCAGTTTCTTGGCAGCCTCCCTCAGAGGCTAATGATAATTCTCAGAAAATAAACACAGCCCTTCCCGAGCCCCCAGAAGCCATTTGATCTATCTAATGTGGTGTAACTGTCTTAAGTAGGTGCCTGACGAATTAACAACCTGTTATACACAGCTCATTGTACATCTCCATCCATGGGCATGTGCAGTGGGCACCAGGAGTAGGCACTGGAAAGACTGGTGGCAGATAGAACCAAATGGAAACAATGGGTGTCTGCATGCATGCGCACATCCATGTGTGAACAAACACTTGCAGCTGGTATGTGTCCCTGAAGTTACATGTCCCTGTGTAAGCATGTATGAGTATGTCTGAGCACATGTAAGTGTCTGGTACATGGGTGCTTCTGAGCATTTATTGGATGTGGATTTACACAACCTGTACAATTACCCCAGTACCTTCAGGGCTGTGTTATTATCTGGTATGTGTCCACACTGTAAGGCATGGTTCGCAGAAGTTACTCAAGAAATACTCATTGTTTTAGTAAATAATAAAGATTGCCTACTACTACTAATAATAAAACAAGCATAATGAACAAAGAAAACAAAGCATTTCTAGGTAGCATGAAGAAGTAGGAGGTTCTCCAGTATATCCATTAGCTAGATAAAGGTGTTGGGAGAGGTGTTCTCTGATACTCAGGTTCTCACCTGTCAAAGGAAGGCTATAGTTGGCATAACAAACAGTAAGTTCAGAGTGTTAATTCTGACAGGCCTCCCTTTTCTTGTAAGAGGCAAGGCTGTTCCTTGAGAGAGTCATATAAGGGGATCTGAATACAGGTGGCTAAATCTTGGCGGATTTCCCAAGATAAATGAGGAAAGATGGCCAAGGTCAATGATAGGATTATAGGATGCCCTGGTGGAATTTCAGCCCATGAAATGGGGGCAGGGGCACCATCTTGTATTCTCCAATGTATTTGTAGGTCCACAAAAAAGACAAGGAACCTAGGAAACTAAAGATGCCAGTGAGAGGTGGTTAAGTGTTTGACCTAGGAGTGTGAACTGAATGCAGTAGGAAGCCAGATCAGGAGGAAGAAAGACTAGGAGACAAAGAGAGGAAGGGCTTAAAAGCTTCCAATATGCTGGTAAAGCAGAATTAGCATAAAGAAGTGAGAAAGCTGTTTGGATCTAAGGTTGTTGTGAGGGACAGCAGAGGTGACAATTTCAGGGGAGGAGCAGGTGGGGATGGTGATGGAGAACATCCACGATGAAGGTCAATGGAGGTGTATGTCATTGAAGAAGAAGAGGGTTAGGAATGAGGCTGAGGGCAGTGAGGAATGATTTTTAGGGAAGAGGGGATCTTGCAAACATTTGGTAATATAAAAATTATGGATCCTTTCCCTGTAGAAAGGCCACATTCACAACTTTTTTTTATGCAAGACACAAAGAACTCTGAGCTCCTGGGCCTGCTGAAACCCTGATCATAGGGTAATAGCTATTTGGCTGATCCCACCATGATGTATGTGGGACAAGGAGTGGACAGGGGTATGGGAAGCAGGAGTCCAAGTCCTCATTTAAGGCAAGGCAGTGATGATGAGCTAAAGTGACAAGGAGGCAGAAGATACAGCAGGCCCAGGGCTGAGATGTCTGGCTCATTAGCTGGCCTCAGGTTCCAAGTGGGACTCTTCCATGAAGTTTTTCTGCTGGTACTGTGAACAACACAAGGGTCTCTTGGGCCTCATCCCTTCACAGCTGCCATCTGAAAGTCTGTGGTTACTGCACGGAAGGATGTGAGTTACAGAGATGGTCCCAGGATCGCTTTCCCACAGCTGCTGCCTTCTCTCTCTCTCCTTTTTTTTTTTGAGCATGACTTATTTCCATTTTTTTATTCCTGTTACTTCTATTCCAAGATCTGCCTCCAGCTGTCTGTCTGCCACTTCAGAGTGCTTTGGTGTCTTTATCCAACTCCCACTGCTATGCTCCTGGCCTGGTCCCTTTGCTAGGGTCTCTGAGCAAATTCTCTCCAGGGGTTCCTTTCACTCATCCCCCACCTGGGGTCCCAGATGGCTTTTCCCAGAGGGATCCTGTGCAAGCACTCATAGCTTCATATCCCTCTGCCCTCCCTCCCCACTGAGTTTCTGTTTACTCTGCCCACCCTATCTAGAACATATTCAGGCACACCTCAGATGCTATACAGACTGATGGTGGTTAATTCTTTCTTTCACTGCTTCTAGAAGGGCCAGGCTGCTCAGCAGTGCCTGACAGTGGTTCAGGAAAGGCAAGTCTTGGCCACTCACCAGTGACCCACAGGAGCAGACCACAGGATACTGCTTTCCTATCTACCTGGCCACAGAAAGCAGGTAAACAAGCCTTTGCCACTGAGTAGAAAACATCAGTGTCCGTCAGCCTGAAATTCCCAGCTGCACCCATGAGAGACCCTTAGTCTGAATATTTGGAAAAGTTGATTGCTGAATCAGACAAAAAGGACAAGCCAAGGATCAGTGGTCCCCCCTGAGCATCTTTGGAAGAGTCTGAAAAACTTGTCAGCCAAAAAGTGAAGATGAGGAAGTCCTTGGGTTTCTTGCCCTTGTCCCAAGAAATTGTTGAGAATTTAAAGATGGGTCATAACCCTCCCTCAAGTGGTTCAGAAGTTCTGCTGGGAGCCCCTCTCCTTGTCACCACTATTGTGCACACTACTCACACAGAGGATATATCATCTCTGTTATAAACTGCCTGCTGACCAATTAATTTTCTTATTAGACCCTGATTTCCCTGTGCGAATGTGTCTTGTTCACTGTTGTATCTCCGATGTCCAAAACAGGGGTGAGTGTGCAGCAGGTTCTCACTTAGTGTTTGTTGAGTGAATAATTAATGGAACAAATGATGAATGTTGTAATCCATAATGTATATCTTAATAATGAATTCAGAAAGAATTCAGTGTTACAGAACACTTCACTTAAAGTCTGAAAATAGCTAGAATTTGGTTGAGAATGGTCAGCATTGCTCCACATACAGTATATTTATTCAGTATGTATTATCTGCCAGGTTCAAGGTGTTGAATTGTACCATTAGACCAAAATTGAGAACACAAAAAAACTACATGGGGAAATGGTGAAACATTTGTAAGGTTTATCTCAAAAACTTCTAGATAAGTCTAAATTTAAAGTATTCTTCCATGACACATATCAAACCAAATGCTGGAATCTGGATTTGGAGTTCATGATGTCAGAATCTAGGTCAGATTAAAATGTGTATCATAGTCTCCAGGCTGACGTGGAGTCTTAGGTGTTTTGTTTTGTTTTGTTTTTGCCAGGAGATATGTTTATTTTTATTTTTCCCACTTTATTCTGAATGCAGAAGTTGACAGTGAATGGAATTGAAATACAATGCTGCCAAAACAATAAGGCCACTTTTTCCAGCCACAGATAGAACCAGCCAGTCAGGAAGAAAAGGCCAGGGGAGCCACTGCCACTTTCTCAATTTACATGGCATAAGACAGTTTGGGAATCAACCAGAGGTGCTTCTCTCCACAATTCCTTCTCACTGGTCTAGCCTGTTGGGGTTAACAGACCTGATGGGTGAATTCTCTGTAGCACAGACAGAAGAGAAAGATTAATTGAGACCAAGGCATGGCTGACCATGAGTTTCTTCATGTTATAGAAGAGCATTCGACACTTAGTTAGTGTCATGGAAACCTAGCGTGGAATCTGTGCTCCATGTCATTCTTGCTGTGAACACCCAGGTAATTTTTCTTATTGTCACTAGTAAAATGAATAAAATCACATTTGCCATGAGAAGGAAACAAGATCTTTATGGGAAAATGCCTTATTTATTCATTCAATATACCTGTGCTCAAAGATGATAACTAGCATTTGTTGGGTACTTACTGTATACCAGGTGCTGTTTAAAGCACTTTATGCAAATGAACTATTTCAATCCTTAGAATAACTCCATGAAGTAAGAATTACTATTATTATCACCATTTTACAAGTGAAAAAATTGAGGCATGGGGAAGTTCAGTAACAAGAGAAAGGTCATATAGCAAATGAATTTTAGACCTTTGATTTTAACCTAGGATACCTGTCTGTGGAAGCTATGTTCTTAGCCCCTATGCTCACTAAGGACTACAATGGCTCTAGACACAGAAGAAACAGTGGTGAATAAGACAATCAAAGTCTCTGTTCTTATTATACTTATATTATAATATAAGTGGGGGTGAGAATAACTGCAGGCAGTGGTGAGAGCCATAAAAAGAAATAGGCAGTCAGGGTCAGTTTCTCCGAGTCAATAAAATTCTAGTTGAGTGGAGATTCCAATGACTAGAAGGAGCAAAAAAGGTGATGAATTGGTGCAAAAGTATCCCAGTCAAAAGGAACATAGTAGGCACCAAGGCCCTCAGGTAGGAATAAGCTTCGGAACATCAAGAAACAGAAAGAATAGTAGCCATCCTAATAGTTGGGGGGTGATATTGCATTGTGGTTTTGACATGCAGTTCCTGATGATTACTTACATTGAGAACATTTTCACGAACCTGTTGGCTATTTGTATGTCTTCTTTGGAAAAAAGCCTGTTCAGTTCCTGTTGCCGAGGATATGGAGAAATTGAAACAGTTATACACCATTGGTGGAAATGCAAAATGGTTCAGTCACTATGAAAAACAGTATGAAGGCTCCTCAAACATTAAAAATAGAAATACCATAGGATCCAGGAATCCCACTCCTAGGTATAGACCCAAGAGAAGTGAAATCAGAAATTCAAAAAAATATTAGCACTCCCATGTGCACAGCAGCACTATTTATCATATATCCAAGGTGTGGAAAGAGCCTGTGTCCATCAGCAGATGAATGGATAAAGAAAATGCATGATGCACACATATACACACAATGAAATATTAATCTCAACAGGAGGAAGTCCTGCAATATTACAACAATGTGATGAACCTTGGGTACACCATACTAAATGAAATAAGCCAGTCAAGGATGGACAAATACTTCATGATTCCACTTACATGAGGAATCTAAAACACTAAATTCATAGAAGCAGAATAATGGTTGCCTGGGAACGAGGAGTGGGGAAAATGGGGAGTTGCTATGCAATGGGTGTGATGTTTCAGCCAGACAAGGTAAATAAGCTGTAGAGACCTAGTGTACAAGCTGTAGAGTCCTTAGAAACCCAAGGACTTCCTCATCTTCACTTTTTGGCTGACAACAAGTTTTTCAGACTCATGTGCCCATAGTCAGGAATATGTATTGTACACTTAAAATTTTGTTACTAGGTAGATCTCACATTAAGTGTTCTTATCACAGAAAATATGCAAAAAATAAAAATAACATGGGAAAGAAAAAAAACAGTGAGAGATAGTAGTGCAGTGAGTAAGAAGAACTGCAGTAGTTTACAAAACAGGTGAGAAAAATGGCGGTCAGATCAAGTCGGCAGGTTAAGAAGCTGGATGATCAGGGTGAGAAGCAAGTTGACCAGGGTGAGAAGCTGGATGATCAGGGTGAGAAGCAAGTTGACCAGGGTGAGAAGCTGGATGATCAGGGTGAGAAGCTAGATGATCAAGGTGAGAAGTAGGGTGAGAATCTGGATGACCAGGGTGAGAAGCTAGATGACTGGGGTGAGAGGCTGGATGATCAGGTTATGAAGTTTCATTGCCAGGATTAAAAGTTTGATTTTTTTTAATGCAAAGGAAATATTCATGGAATAGTCTTTAAAGGAGAATAGAATCATCTAATATTACTTTTTAAAGTCACTCAGATATGTCAACAATAGATCAACTACTGCCTGGCAGATATTAAGCACTCAGTAAACATAAGCCTCCTCCACACGATGGAAGGTGCCCAGAGAAATGATGAGAAAGCTAACATCTGTGGAGTAAATGCCACTTAAAGTCCTTTCTCCTCCAAATTCATGAATTTTTGTGAGGGCAAACGATTATGAGGTTATTTTGTTTGACCCTCTACATCAGACAGGATACCTTGCAAGGGGAATGAGATGTACTCTTCAGCCATACTCTACCCTCTTTACAGAGCCTTTTTCCTTGTCCATCTGGCATATCTTAAAATGTCACCTGAATGAAAGCAGTATTTATTCATTAATATGCCAAGTGCATCAATCAGTTTATCAGGGGCAAAGTCAGTGATTTTCTGTTTTCTGACCATTGAAGGCATCTCAAACCAAAAATAGTATTTCCTCAGGTTGGCTTCTGAGATATTAATCCCTAAATCTTATGCCTGTTACTGGTTCCTTCCCACTTCGGACCAGGAGGACAGACTCATTCTTTGGGTGCCAACAACAATGATGGCAAATTCAAATCTTTTGTGTTTAAAGAAGGAGAGGTGCTGGATTTAACAAGAAGCAGAGCACTGTAACAGGAATGCAAAGTGTATTAGCCGTGGGCAACCCAAAGGTGCTGGGTACCCCACTTCACACGCAGCATCCTCACCCCATCTGCTTGAGTGGCTGCCCACAGGACCAAAACTAGGCCTGAGAGCCGGTAAAGGTCATACCTCAACTATGCACTTCTAAACAACATGCAGATCTGGGTCCTCTAAAGAAGTGTCATTCAAAGTACCTTGGAGTCTTTCAAATTGGCGTCCTGACTTGTAAGCAAGTCTATAAATGGCTATAGATATGAGCCTTGGTGATGTCACAGCTTCAAAGTGTTAACTAAGAGCTGCTCAAAGTCAGTGCAGGCCTCTTGGGAAACAGGGTGAAACAGAAACATTGTGCTAACCCCCTTTTCCATGCTCAAAGCCATAACATTACTGGATAAACTAGTTTCAAATAAATAACAAATGATCTGATGTCAAAGCAAAGAAGGCTAATCCTCAGGTGATTTAGAGACAGTGAGAGAACTTTTTTCCCAACTCAGTTGAGGGCAGGTCTGAGCCTCTGAGGCTGATCATTAATGCTCTCAGAGAAACTACAATCAGGGCTTTGCTTCCATGTGCTGAAAGAGCAGGAATGGGGACTCCAGAATAAACTAGGGTGCCAGGAAAGACATGCAAAGTCAGTAAACAAGGTGGGAGAAACAGCCTTCTGGCCTCAAGATAGAGCTCAGAAGTGAACGTTTGCCTAGGTCACTGATAGAACATTGTTATTAACAAAGTATGAGAAACCTGGTTGTGCACGGGCAGTAAATGATAAGCCTGAGTTTTAACTGCTCACACAGAGTAGAAACTCCAGGCCACGAAATTAATGTAAAAGCCATCCAGGAACTGGGGAGTCTGGCAGAGGCAGCTGCAGAACCAGACTGGCATTCCTCCAAAATCTTGGCATGTGCACGACTCCTGTAGAGGACAACTCCTGCTCAAAGGGAGCTCACAGGCAAATATTACAAAATAAACCATGTTAAAAATTATGCAAGGGCTAAAAGAATTTATCTCCCAGAAACATTGCAGAAAGAACCTCTAAAGACATAACCTAGCAGGAAGAAAATTGAATCTAGGTAAAAAGAAGATACAAGGAAGAAATTCAGAGCAAAGAAAAACAAGTGAAGGGAAAGAAAAGAGTAAATTAAATATGGTCCCTTTTTGGCAAGTTGACAAGTTGGCGAGTAAATGGAGGTCTGGATAGGGAATGCTCCTATTAGGGAGCAACATAGAAAGAAGGAGGGTTTGAGCTCTCATCTGTATTTCCTTCCTGGCCTTGGGTAGCTGGCTGCCTTCTGTCCTTGGAGCCAGGAGTTGCTCTGCTCCTGGTTTCCCTGGCTACTAAATCTGTTCACTCACAGCATCAAAGATTAAGTATGTTTTCACCAGAGTGAATATACAGGAGAGCTGGCTTTTCTCAACCTATGCGACATTATATTGAGTGGCCTGACCCACCTACCTGCTCCACAGAAGAGACCTAAGTATATAATTTTGTTTGGTGCATTAAGAAGCTTAAGAAAGTCAAGAGCTTTTTTCTTGGTTTGTTTTGTTTTGTTTTCACTGCAATATCTGCTGGCCTAAATGTGGCCTCTTGGGTAGCATGCGTGAGCTGGAGATGGCAATGGTAGAAAAATCACATGATGTTAGCACTAACCTATGTCTTTGGATATGAATTTGTTGGCAAATTATACCCTTTCACTCTTGAATGAGTGAGCTGAGATGCAAATGTCTATTTGAGCAGATGCTTTTTTTCTCTTTTGCACTCCAATTTAGGGAGGTGGCACAAATATTATAATGTGTATGCCTAATGTATAAGTTTTAAATTCAATAGTGGTTGAAGGATGAGGTAAAAGAAGAGTGACAAAAGGATTTTTATGGGTTATTGAGCAATAAATGTGGGCAATGTAAAGGAATAACAGGGACTGAAGAGATCAGCTCTTCTTCATTCAAAGAAGAAGCAGTGAAGAGGGCCAGGGCTTTATTTCAAAGGCAGCTGAGCAAGGACAGGAGAGGAGATCAGGCTGCCTTAACAGTGTCCCATGGTGGCTAATGATGCTCCTGGTATCTTGGGAGCAGAATCAAGTCTCAAACATGAAGGACAAGAAATCATCTGGCAACATGTCTGTGGAAGGGATCATGGTACTATGTGAGGATACGGTTCTTTTGAGTCCTGTGATATTAAGACTACAGAAAAGCAATTTCTGTGGTGTAAGCTCCATGAAGTGAAGAAATGAGCTTCTCTTAATAGTTTCTACTAAGCAAAGCATGAGATAGCAAAGTTGTTTGTTTTCTGAAAGTGTTCTTTCTTCCCTGCTATGGGCCCCAGGCCTGTGGAACAAAATAGAAAGACCAAAGTGAACACAACAGCTGCATTGGGTCAAGGTCCTTGATCCCTCTGGATTCTGGTTCAAGAGCTGGGGGCTCAGGGTGGGGTTGCTAAGAACCTTGGAGGTAAGTACGGCCTGAGGCTTCATCACATTTTCCGCTTAGGAAAGCACAAAGTGTTTGGTCTTAGGACCAAGATTGTAGCAGAGGATTATTCAAAGAATTTGGGATGAACTGTATTGGGCACCCAGTTAAAGGGCAGAGGAATTTCAAACTATTTTGGTCTGTATATCTCTTCTTTCTTTTCACCCTCTAGACAGTGTTCCCATAACTTCCAAGCAGCCTATCTTAGCTTCTCTTTTATGTACTTTGACAACCCACAAATCATTTGATCGGAAATCTTTCATCTTTCCCTATCTGATGTGCACATCGGGTAACGCATATAAATAATAAATATAACAGCTCACATTTACTGAACACTTACTAGGGACCGGGGATTAGTTTATTTAATACTCACAACAATCCTTGAGGTAAATTTCTAACATTTTTCCTGGTATATCAATTGTTAAAACAGACTGGTGTACTTAGGCAGTGGTAGAGTCGAGAGTGAACCCAGGCAGAACAGCTACAGAAATGCAGGCTTTACCACAACTCCAAAAAGTGGCCTGTTTCAATGGTACACTAATTGCCAGATTGACTAGACTGACAAGTGCAACTCTTTGTCACCAGGTGAGGAATCCATGGAAGGATGATTTCCATCACTAACCAAAAATGCTGAGAAGAAATACTAATACATTTTTAAGAAGGTTACATTTCCAAGATAGCTTTGCTCCTACCTACTGACACCCTTTAGGAATCAGGTATGGATTGCCCCAGCAGCCATGACAAGCATTTTTTTAATGGTATATTTTGATGAAGATGTACAAATTGCCAGTTATAAAAATAGCCACATGTAGATTACAGCACAGAGAATATAGTCAGTAATATTGCAATAATTATGCATGGTATCAGGTGGGTACTACACATGTAAGGAATCACTTTGTAAGTTTTATAAATGTTTTAGCCACCATGTTATACATCTGAAACTAATAGAATATTAAATGTTGACTAAAATTGAAAAATGTAAAAATCAAAAAGTAGATTTTTTTTGTACAGTTTTACAGAAAAATTGAGCAGATGGTATAGAAAATGCCATTTACATACCTCACCCCACACTCTCATCTCACTATACTGTTCCCCCTATTACAACATCCTCATTCCTGTTATAACTTCTACCTTTGTTACAACTACTATACATTAAGTCCTTAGGTTACACTAAGGTTCTTTCTTTGTGTTTGACAGTAGTTCTATGAGCTTTGACAAATGTATCATACAGAGTACTTTCATCACTAGAAAATCCCCTGTGCTTCCTTATTCATCCCTCCCTCCCCCCCAAAGACCTGGCAAGCACTGAGATTTTCACTGTCTCTATAGTTTTGTATTTTCCAAAATGCCAGATAGTTGGACTCCTATATCACTGTGTAGCTTTCTCCAACTTGCACTTACGGTTTCTCCATGTCTTTTTATGGCTTAATATCTTATTTTTTATTGCTTAATAATATTCTATTGTGTGCATCAATGTGGAATGCTTATTCGTTTACTAGAGTGACTTGGTTGCTTCCAGATTTTGGCTATTATAAATAAAGCTATAAACATTCGTCTGCTGGTTTTTGTGTGTATATAAGTTTTCAACTATTCTGGATAAATACTTAGAAGCATAAGTGCTGCATCATGTGGTTATGTTTAGCTTTGTAGAAAACTGCCAGCCTGTATTCCAGAGTGGGTGCACAACCTAGCATTTCCACCAGCAATGAACAAGCATTTCTGAGGTCTGCATCCTTGCCAGCATTTGGTACTGTCGTTTTGTTTTTTGAATTTTGTCATTCTAATAGGTATCTAACAATATCTGATTGCTGTCTTAATTTGCATTTCCCTAAGGACATATGATGTTGAGCACGTTTTCATATGCTTGTTTACATCTGTATATAGTTTGTAGAGAGGTATGCATAGACCTTTAGCCCACTTTTTGATTGGATTGTTAGTGTTCTTAATGTTGAGTTCTAAGAGCTGTTTGTATATCTGAGGTAAAGTACTTTATCAGATATCTGTTTTGCAAATGTGTTCTTCCCACCTGTGGCCTATTTCTCCATTCTCTTAGGAGTGTTGTTCCCAGAGAGCAGTTTTTTAAAAAAGATTTTATTTATTTATCTTTAGAGGGGAAGGGAAGGAGTAGGAGAGAAATATCAATGTATGGTTGCTTCTCATGGGTCCCCTGCTGGGAACTGGCCTGCAACCTAGGCACGTGCCCTGACTGGGAATCAAACTACGGTTATTTGATCCGCAGGCCCGTGCTCAATCCACTGAGCTAAACCAGCCAGGGCCCAGAGAGCAGTTTTTAATTTTAGTAAAGTTAACTTAACATTTTTTTCTTTGATAGAGTACACTTTTGGTGTTGTATCTAAATACTCATCAACAAATTCAAGGTCACCTAGATTTTTCCTTATACTGTGTAAGAATTTTGTAATTTACATTTAAGATGTCTTTCAAAGTAACTTTTGTGAAGATTTTTTTTAAATATACAGATGTCCGAATGTTTTAGCACCATTTGTTGAAAAGATTATTTTTTTCTTTATTTAATTTTGTTTGCTTCTTTGTTCAAGATCAGTTGACTATATGTGTATGAGTTTATTTCTGGGTTCTCTTTTCTTAATATATTCTATTCTATTCTATTCTATTCTGCTCTATTCATTGCCTATACTTTCCTCAATACCATATTGTCATGATTATTGTAGCTTTGTAGTAAGTCTTAAAGTCAGGTAGTGTTGATCCTCTGACTTTGCCCTTCTTTAGTACTGTGCTGCCTAGTGTGTGTCTTCTGCCTTTCCATATAAAACTTCAGAATCATTTTATGAATTTCTAAAAAATAAGTTTGTGAGATTTTGTTTTTGCTTTGGATTTTGCACTGAATCTATAAATTAAGTTGAGAGGAATTTATATCTTAACAATATTGAGGCTTCTTATCTATGAATATGGAATATCTGTACTTAGATCTTGATTTATTTCATAATAGTTCTATGGTTTTCTTAATATATACCTATCCATATTTGGATAGAATTATGCCTATCATTTTTGGTGCTAATGCAAGATCATTGTTTGTTTTTAATTTCATATTCTGTTTGTTGCTGGTATATAAGTAAAATAGACTTCTGTATATTAATACTACATCTTATGACCTTGCTATAAATTCTTGTTATTTTGGAAGATTTTTTTGTTGATGTTGTTAATTCCTTGTGATTTTTTTACAGGCAAGCAGAGGTATTTTTTTCTTTATCTCCATTCCCTATATATTTTATTTCCTTTTCTTGTGTTATTGCATTAGCTAGACTTTCAGCACAATATGAGTGACATGAAGGGGCATCATGGTCTAGTTTGTGACCTGAGGGCAAAAGCATCTATTTCTCACCATTAACTATGTTAGCTATATGTGTTTTTAAATATTCTATTTTCCAGTGTGGTGTTGAGGAGTTTTGCCTTTATGTTCACAAGAAATATTGGCATGTAGTTTTTCTTTCTTATAATGTCTCTATCTGGTTTTGGTATTAAGAAAATGCTGGCCTCATATAATGTGTTAGGAAGTGTTCTCTCTGTTTCTATCTTCTGGAATACGTTGTAGAGAATCAATAGCACTTCCTCCTGTAAATGCTTCACAGAATTTGCCAGTAAAACCATCTGTGCCTGTTTTTTTTAAAATTTTTAATGGAAGTTATTACCAAGTAATTCAATTTACTTAATAGATAACATATCTATTTTTACTTGTATGATCTTTGTTAGTTTATATCTTTCTTCAATGAATTAATTTATTTAATCAAATTTAGGGGCATAGAGATATTCCTAATATTCATTTACTATTTTCTTAATGCTCATTTAATGCTCAATATTACCTCTTATTTCTGGTGTTAACAATTGGTGTCTTCTCTATATTTTTTCTTGGTTACCCCGACTATAGTTTATCAATTTCACTGACCATTTCAAAAATCAGCTTTTGATTTTATTGCTTTTCTGTATTGGTATACTGTTTTCAAATTTTATCAATTTATTTTTCTAATTGTTATTTTTTTCCTACTCACTTTAGATATTTATTGCTCTTCTTTTTTTAAAACTTGTTGTTCAAGTACAATTGTCTCCATTCCTTCTCCACAACTCCCCCCTACCCCATTCCTCTCCACCTCCCACCCTCGATCCTACCCCCTTTGACTTTGTCCATGTGCCTTTTATGGTTCATTGAGAACCCTCCCCCTACTTTTCCCTGTTATCCTTCTCTTACTGTCAGTCTGTTCTTTATTTCATGTCTCTGGTTATATTTTGCTTGCTTGTTTGTTTTGTTGGTTGGGTTCAATTTATCGGTGAGATCATACGTTATTTTTTCTTCACTGCCTGGATTATTTCACTTCGCATAATGTGCTTCAGTTCCATCCATGCTGTCATAAAGGGTAGGAGCTCCTCCTTTCTATTGTTTGTCTTTATCTAGTTCTCCAAGATGGAAACTTAGACTACTGACTTTTCTTTTCTAAAATATGCATTCTTTCTTAAATTCTATTTTATAATATACACTGGCTGGGAGTGGGGGTAGGGGGTAGGAAACTCATAAGCCCCACCATTCTTAGCTGTATTGTGATACTGCCTGAGTCTGACTTTCAGTAATACTAACATTACAGAAATTCAAAAATAACATATAGGACTTCAGCCATAATAACACTTTCCTAAAAATAACTTCTGTTCAGATTTTTTGTACTTTCTTACATTTTTATCTTTCATCATATTCTTTTAGAGATAATGTGGTAAATATACAAACCATAAAATTTATCGTTGCAACCATTTCAAGGTATATAATTCAGTGGTGTTATCATATTCACAGTGTGGTATAACCATCACCATTATCTTGTTCCAGAACAATTGAATCACCCCCAAAAGAAACCCTACACCCATTAGCAGTCATTCTCCATTCTCCCCTTCCTATGTAGCCCATGACAGGCTTTATGTCCTTTTTTTATGTCTTTATGAAGGTATTTACTCTTGGCTATTTCATGCTGAGTGGCATGTTTCTTAAAACTAAATTTATTTATAGTTTATAAGTATATATACCTTACCTATTTTTATTTCTAAATTTTCACCTGAGGATATGTCTATCAATTTTAGGGAAAGAGAGAGAGACAGAATCATCAAGTGGTAGACTTCCATATGTGCTCCAACTAAGGAGATCCAATCCATAACCTAGGCATGTTACCTGACCAAGGATTGAACCCACATTCTTTTGGTGTACGGGGATAATGCTCCAACCAACTGAGCCACCCAACCAGGGCTACCTTTATTTTTTAACTTACTATTGCACTTTAAGTGGTCATCACATTAAGTGCTGCATATTATTCTCTTGAGAAAGTGTCATAATTGACTTATTTATTATTTTGGGTTTGTTGTAAGATTTATTTGTGATTTTGTTTGGTGTGCTGCTATAGCTAACACCATGATGAACCATTCATATGATTTCTCTCCAGGTTATTTTCTTGGAGTTGATTCCCATGTGTGGAATACATGGATGGAAGCATGTAGTATTATGATAACATTTAAACTTTCTTTTAACATCTCCAAATTGCTTTTCAGTGAAATTATATTAAATGTCAACATTACTAGTCATACATGAGGTACCTATTTCACCTTATCCTTGCCAGCAGTGGCCAAAATTTTTGTTTAAGTCTCCTTGGTTTTTGACATATGACTTTAAAAACAAAGATGTTTTGAGCTCCTCCATTCCCTCTTCACTGGCAGAGTGATTTTCTCAGAAAAGCTGGCATATCACGCCAGATAACATTTCTAATTTATCGCTGCTGTGAAAGTGGCTGCAGGATAAGAACAAATACAGTCTGTGTTCAATCTATTCAATTAGAACAGAACAAGGAATTTATTTCAACACATACAAATCAGCAAACCCCATTTTGGTACAATTCCGTTTAGCATTTATATAAGCTTAATTAAATCACTGAAGGGGGTTCTTAGAAAGAGAAGGGCCTTCAGGAAATATGCTCCCTAAAAACTCTTCAACAATGGTTGGGGGTTGGTAATAAATAAGTGATACAGTCTGGTTGTCAGAGTTATTTGCATCTCTTCCAAGTTTCAGACCTCTGCTGCAGCTCTGAGCTTGTAAACAGTGAGTTGAAGCTGGGTGTGGGGCAGGGGAGCATCATACCACTGGATCTGTCAGAATTGGCCTCTCTGTGCTGCCCTTGTATTGGTGCCCCTTTCAGTAACAAGCATGCCTTCTAACACAGGGCCAGGAATTTTCTATGTAAGCAACCCAACCCTTATCAAAGTGGGGTCAGGAAAAAAGAGGAAGGAGCCATTACCAACAAGTCTAGAAAAAAATGGCTTACTCAGTGCACACCAATCTGGCAGGTCCTCCAAGCAAACATAATTTCTAATAGTTCTCTCTCTTCCTCCAGTTGCAAAGTATCCCATATACAATGGCAAATGGCATTAGTTATAAATAGCAAGATCCCTGTGCTTCCACTACCTGAGCCCGTATGTTAACATTTTGTGGGCTCTTAAGCCCAAGGGGGGAAGTACTATAATTATCCCAATATTACAGAAGAAGAAAAAGCCTAAGAGACACTAGGGATGGGAGTTAAACCCAGACGTTTGCTGTCTGGTTTCTGAGTTTAAGCTTTTAACTCTTACCCTGTGCCAAGATTATAGAGAAGAGAAAGCTAAGGATGACTTTTACAGGTGTATGAGTATCTTGTACAAAGCCTAGGAGTGTTCTTTGCTCATGAGTGTTCTTTCTGGATAAAGCTTGAATTTCTGCATTTAAAACTTTTTAGAAGAACCTTGCAGCTAATTAGACCTGAGGGTAAGAGCCAATATATTGACAGATTGGCAGACTCAGAGGAGGTTTATTTTTTTTTCCTTTTCAAATTGTGCTTCAAGTAGTCAAATCTTGTCTCCCTAATTTCTTTTCATTTAGTTCTTGGTCTCCAAGAATTTTGAAGTCTATTTGGGGGGAATGACAGTAAATTTCTTCCCAGAGCCTTGGGCCCATCCACTCCCTGCAATTTTCAAATGAGGAACTGCGAAGGGATATCATCTTGCCAGGATCACATAAAGCCTGAGCTGGTCTCTCTGTCATTATGTCCTCAGCTCCATGCTCCCTCCAGGAGAGCACTGTCATTTGTCCTTTTGAAAGACAGGGCATATAGTATTTCCCTGGGACCGATGAGTTCTGACTCAGATGGTCCTTATTTACAAAGATGAGAACTCCATTTGCTTTGCGTTGCAGGCCCCAGGTGGTAGTGATGTGGTAGGTTAATAGCCTCTTTGAATATGAACACATGTGAATTGGAAAGCACTGAGTGTAATAGAAAAATAAATTTGAGAGTTGAGGACTCGGGCTGGAATCCTGGTTCTGCTGCCTGCTGTGTGTTTGATCCTGAGGAGCTGCATAATCTCTCTAAACCTGTGCTCTTCATCACAGTTCCCAGGGTGTCTACTGCAGAGCCTGACACATATTAAGTGACACCTACATACATTCAAGGATAACTAATTCTCTTTTAAAATGTCAGTGAATAATCATCATCATGATTTCTGTTATCATGTTGCCTGGCTAACCTTTGTTCTAAATCTGTGACATGACTCCATTCCAGGAAGATAAAGAAAATTCAAAAATGGGCAAAAGACTTGAACAGACACTTATCCAAGGAGGACATACAGAGGGCCCAGAGACATATGAAAAGATGCTCAGCATCACTAGCCATCAGAGAGATGCAGATTAAAACCACAATAAGACACTTCACACTGGTGAGGATGGCATCATAAACAAAACAACAAACAACTGTTGGAGAGGTTGTGGAGAAAAGGGAACCCTAGTGCACTGTTGGTGGGAATGCAGATTGGTGCAGCTACTGTAAAAAACAGTATAGAATTTCCTCAGAAAACTAAAAATGGAACTGCAATTCCACTGCTGGGATTATATCCTAAGACCCCTGAAACACCAATCTCAAAGAACCTATGCACCCAATGTTCATAGAAGCACAATTTACAATAGCCAAGTGCTGGATACAACCTAAGCGTCCATCAGTAAATGAATGGATAAAAAAACTATGGTACATTTACACAATGGAATACTACACAGCAGAAAGAAAGAAAGAAAGAAAGAAAGAAAGAAAGAAAGAAAGAAAGAAAGAAAGAGCTCCTACCCTTCGTGAGAGCATGTGTGGCTTTGGAGAGCATTATGCTAAGTGAAATAAACCAGGTGGTGAGGGACAAATACCATATGATCTTACATTTAACTGGAACCTAATCAACAAAACAAACANGTACATTTACACAATGGAATACTACACAGCAGAAAGAAAGAAAGAAAGAAAGAAAGAAAGAAAGAAAGAAAGAAAGAAAGAAAGAAAGAAAGAAAGAACGAGCTCCTACCCTTCGTGAGAGCATGTGTGGGTCTGGAGAGCATTATGCTAAGTGAAATAAACCAGGTGGTGAGGGACAAATACCATATGATCTTACATTTAACTGGAACCTAATCAACAAAACAAACAAGCAAGCAAAATATAACTAGAGACATTGAAATTGAGAACAATCTGACAGTAACCAGAAGGAAGGTGGAAGGGAATAATGGGGGGAAGGGTTTTCAGAAAGAACTATAAAGTACACATGGACAAAACCAAGGCAGGTGGAAGCAAGGGAGGGAGATGGGTTTAGCTGGGGTAGAGGAGTGGTAGAGGGAAAATGCAGACAACTGTAATTGAACAACAATAAAATAATTAATGAAAAAATAAATCTGTGACCCAAGGAAGTAATTTAATAATGTTAAGCCTCAGTTTTATTGTCTAGAAAATAACAGCCTGTTCCAAAAGGCTATTGAGAAGGCTAAATCAGAGCAAGCCATAGAATGTGGTGTTTAGAAGACACTCAATACTTTTTTTCTGTTTCTATCTTTCTACTTACATGTGGGAGAGGGGGCAGAAGATTCAAAGAGAAAGTTCAGAAAGGACCATATTTTGAGTGACCTTCAATGTTACACTATGAAATTTAAAACTTGTTTTTATGAACATCAAATTTTATGGAACTAATTCCAAATTGTGCAAGTCTTGGGAAGCCTCTTTCTACCATGTTAGAAAAATGTCCAAGACAAGCATATCAGAAAGGCTAACAGGACTTCCTTTCCTCTCTCCCTTCTTCCTTCCTTCTTCCTTCAGCCTAGACATCAGGTAACAGGTCTCATTTGCAAACGTTTTTCTCCTGGTTTCCAAAGTTCCAATTGATTGCCAGTCCCAGAAATCATTTACCAAACACTGGGTGGGTGTTGAACACAGGGAGAAACTTAAACCTATCCCACTTGGCAGAAAAACATACCCCCAAATCTTATTATAATCTGTACTTTCTTTCTCTGTTCCTTGTCACCAAAGTATTTGGAGCCTCTGTCTTCAGCCTCCTCCTCTCATCCTGTCTGATTCATGTGTTGATGTCTCGATTCTGAGCCAGCTGCTGCAATAAACTGTGATATCACAGGCAGGATTTATTAGCAGAAGAAGCATCTGTCAGAAGAGAGTAGGAGAGGCTGAGAGATGCTTCACAAGGAGAGAGGAGGCAAAGCTTAGACTGAGACAATAAGTGAGGATATCGCCACACTGTTATTTACTAATATTTTAATAATAATGATGATGATGTTGATGATAATAATAATAATAAATAATAATAAATAACTTATGTACTTAGTGCCTTTAAACACATTAGCTTCATTTTTATAAAATAACCTAATGAGACAGGTATTATTATTTCTATTTTTTACATGAGGAAACTAAGATTCAGAGATACTCATAGCTTGCTTGACTTTGCATATCTAGTCATTGATAAACTGAGGGTTTCAACATAGGTCTGAAGTAATATAAAGTCTGTGCTTTTAATGAGAACTTCCTCTCATTCAAAGACCCTCCCTCAAAAGAAGAAGAATTGAGGGACTTTTCTCATACATTCTCAGGGGTGAGAACAAAGATTGTATATCAGGACAAGTGGAGAAAGGTCAGAGAATGGACACATGGCATATACAGGAAGCAGGGAGAGAATGCACTCACTGGGATTGGGTAGACAACTTACCCTTCAGGTCATAACAGGTACTGAGGAACTCAATCTGGCTGTGGATACTGACCTCAGAGATGCAGGTAAGTAACTGAGGCCTGGTGTGAAATTATCAACTTAATTCCAACAGTCTGAAATGGTAGCAGACCCTCATAATATAGAAGTTACATAAATAGATAGTCTTATCTGGGGATCAGGCACTGGGCATGGGAGCAGAAGACCAGCTCTAGCCCTGGTAAGGACAGCTGGCTAGAGGCAGGCAGGGCAAGGTGGCCAGCATCTTGGACAGTGAAAGAGTCCTTGGAGAAATCTATGAGGTGAACCAGGTAAAACCTAGGAGCAAGGCTCAATCACTTTCATGACCATTCCTATATTGAGCATAGAGAAATCAAAGATGACATTCATGTATGTGAACAGTTAGTACACAGTCTACTGAAGCACAATTAAAATGCCCCATGATAAGCACTAGGTTTCATGGGGCAGCATAGAGCCCCATGAGGGGGGCAAGTGAGTAGTGGCATCAAAGAAGGTGTGATGGAGAAAGGGTTATGCTGCCACCTCAGCCAGGGGAAGAAAGGGTGGGAAGTAGAGGTGAATCTGAGAAGGAGCAGCAGATAAAAAGACTTGAAGGTAGGAAAGAGCCTGATGCATATTGAAAATCAGTGTTTGATAACCTTGACTGGAGGGTGACGTGCAATGGGGGTGAGGGGAGAGGGGCATTTGAAAAGACAGAGAAGCAAAACCTAAAAGAGCTTTGACATCCCCAACAATGAGTTTGGCAAATTATAAAAACTAAGGAAAACTGGATGGCTGCTTTTCTCTAAAGATGGGAAGATGTTACTTTGGCATGCATGGCTCAGTTTTTTGGAGCATTGGACCATTGTCCCATAACCAAAAAGTTGTAGGTTTGATTTCCAGTTAGGGCATATACCTAAGTTGCCCAGTCTGTGTGTGCATGATCACCAGCCTGGGCTTGTGCAGGAGGCAACCAGTGGATGTTTCTCTCTCACATTGACATTTCTCTCTATTGTTTTCTCTCTCCCTTCCTCTCTCTCTACAAGCAATGAAAAAAATATCCTTGGGCAAGGGGAAAAAAAAGGGAAGATGTGGCAACACTGGACCTGCATTGCTGTGTAAGTTGGAGCTGAAGAATAGCTTCTCCATTTAAAAGGGTGAGCACTGTATGATTTCCCATATCTTCCTCCTCCACATTCTAGCAGTTTTGATAGGACAGTTGAGTTTTATTTTGAATATTTGTCTTAAGCTGGAGAGCAATATATTTTTATCTTTACAATCATTACTCTGAGTTCTCCAGGGATAAGGGATTGAAGGACTGAAAGGAGACTTATTAACTGGATATTAATATTATATAGTTGTAAAATAATGGCTTGAATCATAATGATGGTGGAGATAGAAAAAATGAGAGAGAGAGAGAAAGATTTTAAAGAATTATCTCATTCACACAATTATAGGGACTAGCAAAACCAAAATCTACAGGGTAGACCAGCAGACTGAAGACCCAGGGGATAGTCACAGTTTGAATACAAAGGCAGCCTACTGGAAGAATTTTCTTCTGTTTCAGAAAAATCAGTATTTTTTCTTATTCAGCCTTCAACTGATTGGATGAGGCCCACCCACATTATGAGGGGTTATTTGTTTACTCTAAGTCTACTATTTAAATGTTAATTTTATCTGAATAATGCCTTCACACAAACACCTAGAATATTTGACCAAATATGTAAATGTTGTGAGCTATTAAAGCTAACACCTAAAATTTACCTTCACAGGAAAAACTTGTTTGTTAATATCAAAATGCCTCTTAGAGATTCAAGAGTGAGTATCATACCAAGAAATTAAGTCTTGCTCTGACACCTGTTTTGGTAAATAAGTTTTATTGGAATATCCATCCACTTATGTAACATATATGACTGTTTTTCATGCTACAAAGATAGAGTTGAGTGTATGTGCCAGGAACTATATGGCCTGCAAAGGCAAAAGTACTTACTACTCAGCTCTTCACAGAAGAAGTATGCACAGGGACAAAGCCAAAGGGGATAGGTTCAAGGGCAGGAGGAGGGGATGGGTGGGGTGGGGGGCATGGTGGGGTGACAATGGAGAAAACTGTAGTTGAACAATAATAAAAACAAAGAAGTATGCTGACTCCTGCTATAGACAATTAAACATACATGTCTGAAGCTCAGTTTTCAAGTCTGAACTGGAGACGTGAATATAGAAGATAATATAGATTAGAAATGACATGAGTATTTGGACAGGGTTCCAAGATGCTCTAATATCCAGAGGTTGAACAGAGAAGTATGAGAGCAGCAAGAAATCTGAAAGAGGCAGCCAGAGAGATTGGAGGACACCAGAAGAATGTAACATTACAACAGCTCAGAGAGGAAAAACCTCAAGGAGGAGGTAAGCTATGTAAAATTCTCCTGAAATGAAAAGTAAGATGGGGACCCATGTGCCCCCTAGATTTGGCCTAATGATGGAGGGATGGCATTGATAATTTAAAAATCATACCATTGATGCTTTGAAAAATAAACTATGCTAAAACAAAACAAACAGAAAATGACATATATAATGGTTAAAATATAAAAAATAGACAATGTTTTTTATGTTACAGGAAGGGGGGCATAGATTTATAACTAAATACTTTTGTTAAACTATAACATAGGAAGTAAGCAGAAATCATAGGTATGAAAATCAAACATTTGTTTACAAAATGAACATACGTATGAAACTGCTACTCAGATTATAAAACAGAATATTACTAGCATCTCAAAAACCTTCAATTGTAGACTATATGATTATGTCTTCCCAAAATTTATGTGCTGAAATCCTAATCCACAATGTAATGGTTTTTGGAAAGGGGAACCTTTGAGAGGTAATTAGGTCATGATGGTGGAGTTCTCATTATGAGATTAGTGCCCTTAGGAAGAGACAGGTGAGTGGTTTCTATGCCACGTGAGAAAACAAAAAGATGACCATCTGCAAACTAGGAAGAGGGCCCTACCAAAATTTAATCATGCTGGCTTCTTGATCTCAGGCTCTCCAACTTTGACAGCTGTGAAAAATAAATGGCTGCTGTTTAAACAACTTAGTCTGTGGTGTTTTGTTATGGCAGCCAGAGTGGCATAAGATGGCTTCCTTGGACACCCTATAATCTCTGATCTGCTTGAGGCATGAACTTCCAGTTTTTAGTTGCTCGGCAATACCTTTATTTTACCTTCACTTTTGAAGAATATTTTCACAAAGATGGTAATTCTTTTCCTTTAGTGCTTAGGTTAAATTGTTATAATTACTTCTGAATTCCGTAATTTTAGTTGGGTATTGGCATCAATTCTATTGTTCTTCCTTTTAATGTATTGGGTTGACAAAAAAAGTCCATTTAGATTTCTTCTGTAAAATAAAAGATATCTTTTTAATTTTCACTAATAACTTTATTGATTTGGATATTTTGAGTATGTGGGCTATCTCCTGTATGGTTTAATGTTGATTGTTCTCAATTAACATCTTGATTTGATCTTTATCGGCTTCAACTAGTTATCCAACTGTGGAGCACTGTCCAGAGAGAAATCTCCAGCATGAGACTTTGCAAACCACAAAGTCACTACATTTTCTCCATGCACTCCACAAATCTTTTATTTTTGCATTTCATTTGCGTTTTTACCTTTCTTGAAATAAAGTATAACATGGCAAAGATATTGCATATTTCTTTCCATCTTCAATGTTAAAATGGCTACACAAAAATTCACCAATTTTGAAAAGTTTTTAAAATGCATACTGATATGAGACCTGTCACAGTACAATCTAACAAAATTGTTTCAAATGAAGTTAAAGACATGTAAATGCTACTAGAGCTGTCTTACTGAAAAAACCAAAAATTTTGGCCAACCTAATAACCTAAATGCCCTTCCACATACACACCTCATTCCAGCTACTTTTACAATTTTACATTTCTATTTGGTTTTAGAAATTTTCTACAATGTTCTTAGATGTGTTTAGAATTTTAAATTGTGCTTGGAGTTTATAGTAATTGTTTTTTTATTGTTTTTCAATTACAGTTGTTTCCTTTTTTCCCCTGTTGCTCTCCCCTACCCCCACCCACCTCTCAGTCAGTCTCCACCCTGTTGTCCATTACCATGGGTCCTTTATACATATTACTTGACTAAATCCTTTCCCTTCTTTCCTCTGTTTCCCTCCCCCCCCCCTTCTGGTCACTGTCAGTTTCAGTTTGTTCCTTATTTCCTTGTCTCTGGTTCTATTTTGTTCTTTTGTTTGTTTAGTTCGTTAGATTCCACTTATAGGTGAGATTATATGGTATTTGTCTTTCACTTCCTCGCTTATTTTACTTAGCGCAATATTCTCCAGTCCCATCGATGCTGTTGCAAAGGGTAGGAGTTCTTTCTTTCTGCTGTGTAGTATTCCATGGTGTAAATGTACCATGTTTTTTCCATCCATTCATTTACTGATGGACACTTAGGCTATTACCAGCACTTAGCTATTGTGAATGATGCAGCTTTATAGTAATTCTTTTTTTTATTTTTATTTAACTCTTGTTCAAGTACAGTTTTCTTTCTTGTATTCCCAGCCCTGCCCCCCCCCAGTGCTCCCCACCTCCCTCCCATCTCCGCCCCCCACCTTAGTTATTGTCCATGTGTCCTTTATACTTGTTCATGTGAGTCCTTCCCCTTTTCTCCTGTGACTCTCTCCCCTCTCCCATCTGGACCCCGTCAGCACCTTCTGTATTACAGTGTCTTTGGTTACATTTTGCTTGCTTGTTTGTTTTGTTGTTTAGAATCCTGTTAAAGGTGATATCATATGGTATTTGTCTTTCACCGCCTGGCTTATTTTGCTCAGCATAATGCTTTCCAGTTCCATCCATGATGTTGCAAAGGGTATGAGCTCCTTCTTCCTTTCTGCAGCATAGAATTCCATAATCAAAACAGCCTGGTACTGGCATAAAAACAGTCACATAGACCAATGGAATAGAACAGAGAGCCCAGAAATAAACCCAATCTCTACAGTCAATTAATATTCAACAAAGGGGGCAGTAACATAAAATGGAGTAAAGATAGCCTCTTCAACAAATGGTGTTGGGAGAACTGGACAGCTACATGCAAAAAATGAAACTCGAGCACCAACTTACACCATACACCAAAATAAATTCAAGGTGGATAAAAGACTTAAATATAAGCCATGAAACCATTAAAGCTTTATAGTAATTCTTAAATCTATGTGTTTTATCTATTTTGAAAAAAAATCTATTTTTACTCTATTCTCTCTATGTGTCCCTATCTTTCCCTCTTTCCTTTTCTTATGAGACTCCAATTACACAAATGTTAAATCATTTTATTTTGCCTATTTTTTCCTTAAGTTATTTTCTCTATTTGAGTCCTTTTTCTCTCTTCCTGAGAAAGCCTGCATTATTTTTATAAAACCTGGGTTTTCATTCCAATGATTAGAATCAACTGAAGAGAATTTCAGTTGAGTATGATCTGTTATTAACCCCATTCATTGAGTTCTTAAATTTGATGTATTTTCTTTCTTATTTTTTAAATTTTTTGATTTGATGCCTTTTAAATATATATTCCAGTTCTCGGGTAAAATTATCCACCTACTCATCTATTTAGTTGAATATATTGATCAGAGTTATTCTAAAGTCTACACCCCATAATTCTAATATCCGAATCCCCTAGAGTGTGTACCTATTGTAATTCTTCTTGGTTCCATTTATTTATATGCCTAGCAATTTTTTAATCGAATGCTGGACATTGCACATAAAAAGCTGTCAGTCTATGCACGATGATATTTTTTTCTAGTGTTTATTTTATCTTCTAGAAGGTGGTTAGATTGAGATAGATCACGTTAATTCAGATACAGAGGTAATTCGAGGTTGGGTTTCAGACTATGTAAGGTAATGTATCTAGTGTACCTCTAATACTAGGGAATAGCCCTTCAGGAGTCCCAACTGGGATCCTAAGTGCTTTCAGGGTCCAGAATACAAAAGCTCTGCCTAGATTCTAAGCCTCTTAACAGAAATTTATTTTCAGTTTCTTAATTTTCTCCTGTGACAAATATAAATTGGCAAGTGCTTTGGGCAGATAAGTGGCATAGAGTTTTAGACTTACTTCTCACTGGCATCTTAGTTCTTCAATTTCTGGCTGCTTTGGTGACTTAGAACTCCAATTTTTACTTTCCTAGCCCCAAGAGACTGAAGGAAGTGTGTTTACCTGTTATTTTCAGCTCTGATTCTCGAGCTCTTGTCTCTTTGTTATTAACAAATATTTTTATTGAGGTAAAATGTAAATAACATAAAACTTACTGTTTTAACTATTTAAGAAATACAGAGTTTGGTGTTTTAAGTACACTCACATTGTTGAGCAAAAATCAACACTATCTATCTCCAGAAATGTTCATCATCCCAAACAGAAACTCTGTACCCATTAAACATTAACTCCCCATCCCTTCACCCCCCCATTTCTTCCATTTTAACAGGAGAAATGTCTAAGAAAATAGGTATGAATACATTTGTGGTGAGGCAATGAAAAATATCCGTCATTGACTTCTATTTTCCCAAACACCTGAAGTCATATCATCATGTGAAAATAAGATAAATAAAGAGTGGGAATGAAAAGTCTTCAGAAAGGAAATTATAATATAGTCATCCAGAGAACAGGGGAAGCACTGGGATTGTAGAGCAGTATCAAGTATCCATGTGAGTTCTGTCATCACGAACTTGAGGTGAAACTGGCTGGGTTGACTCTTTGATTCTCTTCAGTAATGTTTAGTTAATTAGAGAATTTTACCCATCTGAACAAGATGAAAGAATACAGAGAAGTTACATTGTTTTTCAAGGTAATAATAATTACAAGAGTGTGTCGTAAAATCTAAGCTAGATAAGGAGACAAGAAAACATAGGAGGAGACTAAGGGATACTGGGAAGGGAATGTGACTGTGGGGCTGAGGACTGCAAGGATGAAAGAACTGGGACATTGAGGGTTCTGAAAGAAGTGGGTAGAAATGAAAGTGATAATCTAACACTGAATTGCTTGATATATATATCTGAATAACACTGAATATATATATATATATATTCATTGTATTTTCCCACTACCATTTATCCCCTTTATACTTCCTCCCCCTGCAATCACCACATTGTGGTCCATGTCCTGAAATATATATTTTTGAGGGACAGGTGTAAACTTACTGGTGGTGCAAATTTCAGGGTATGAATACTGGCATGGGTGATGGAAATAGTTGAGGGACAGTAGGTCAAATAACCAAATGACTAGCCACATGAATACTTTGGTCACTAAGAGTAACAGGAGAGTTAGGGTAGAAAGAAAGACTGTGAACATTTCTACTTCCACTTTTAGACACACACACACACACACACACACACACACAGCAGCTGTGTCAGGAGGCATCTGTTGGTCATAAGATCAAACCTCCTACCCTTCCAAAAAGCTTTGTGCCAACATGAGATAATCCTAGGGAGTTCATCTGGATTTCCATGTACTTCGCTTTGAGAAGAGATTCTAAGTCAATGTCACAATGCTTTCTGAATTTAGCTTATATCTGCTTAATTTCTCTCTAACTAAAAAAATGATTAAGGCCTTGTGAGAATATTGCTATGGAGGCTTTCTCCTGGTATTCATTTGCCTTATTGAGAAGTGGCTATGAAGTCTGGGTGGAATTGACTGCACACTCAAAAAGTCATCTCCCTTGGGCATGATTGTCTGTGTATTGGGCAGGCAAATTAAGTCAGCATAGAGCTCAGGACTTTTTAAGAAGATTTTACTTATTTTATCTTTAGAGAAAGGGGAAGGGAGGGGAAAAGGGAAAGAAACATGAATGAGTGGTTGCCTCTCGTACTCCCCCTATTGGGGACCTAGCCCACAACTTAGGCACGTGCCCTGACAGGGAATTGAACTGGCGACCCTTTGGTTCGAAGGCTGGCACTCAATCCACTGAGCCACACCAGCCAGGGCTGAGCTCAGGATTCCTTATGGCTGGGCAAAGAGAAGGTCCCTCAGACTTTGATGAAAAGCCTAGACTTGCTTCAGCTATTTGGCTACCATGAAGATGAAGTCAGGAGAACAAGTCTGGATGATGGCAGAATTAAAAAAAAATTCTGATCCATCAAGGTCTGAAACCTAATAAATATATTTTTATTTTTAAAATATATATACATATGAACCCATACACTCTGTCCATATTTAATCCAGTTTATTTAGGTTTTTGCTAAATTGCACCTGAAAGCATTCTTAGTAATACAAAAATATTTGAGTTTTCCCCTTCTGTACCCAACTCAAATACAGCCAGAGCCAGAACATCTATTCTACAAGATGGATGATGATATTTAACCATGGCTGAAGCATAACCAAGATTTCCTCCCATGCTTTGTCAGATGTCCTCCAATGGGAATTTCCCATTGGAGAATGGAGAATTCTTAACTGACTGCTAAGTGGCCTGAGAATTTCACCTGAATTTGAGTGCACCTGTTCTTGGGGTCATGGCTTTGGCACTGCCCATGGAGGCTCTGGTCTGATTTCAAGTGAAGGGCAGATATTGTGCAAACTAATTTACCATCACCAAAAAGGTTCTCTGCATATACTAGTTTCCACCAATATTATTTTCTTCAGTTATTAGCTTATAGAGATCAGAGTTTATTTAAGCTGTTAAACTGTAACAGCTTATGTCCTGAGGAAACTGGGTGGAGAGAGAGACCCCTGGCAACTGGTTAGGTAAAAAATGAAGCTGCATCAAACATGATCTCTGATCTCTGCCTTATGACCAACAGATGCATCAAACATGATTCAGCTATTGACAATCAGCTTGAGAGCCAAGTGCTTCCCTTACCTATTAGGCTGCCTGAGTTGGCCTCATTGCCACGTGCACCTAATGAGGAGAAAGACTCAGAAAGAGTCCATTGGAGAATAGCCTCTCTTTCTTCTTTTTTAATTTTTGAATTTAATTATTATTCAAGTACAGTTTTCTGTCTTATATTCCCAACCCTGTCCCCCCAGTGTTCCCCACCTCCCTCCCATTTCCACCCCCCCACCTTAGTTATTGTCCATGTGTCCTTTATACTTGTTCCTGTGAATCCTTCCCCTTTTCCCCTGTGATTCTCTCCACTCTTCCCTCTGGTCTCTGCCAGCCTGTTCTGTATTTCAGTGTCTTTGGTCATATTTTGCTTGCTTGTTTGTTTTATTGTTTAGATTCCTGTTAAAGGTGAGATCATATGGTATTTGTCTTTCACCTCCTGGGTTATTTCACTAAGCATAATGCTTTCCAGTTTCATCCATGATGTTGCAAAGGGTAGGAGCTCCTTCTTTCTTTCTGCTGCATAGAATTCCATTGTGCAAATGTACCATAGTTTTTTGATCCAGTCATTTACTGATGGGCATCTAGGTTGCTTCCAACTCTTGGCTATTATAAATTGTGCTGCTATGAACATTGGGGTGCATAGGTTCTTTTGGATTGGTGTTTCAGGGTTCTTAGGATATACTCCTAACAGTGGAATTGCTGGGCCAAAAGGCATGTTCATTTTTAGTTTTCTTAGAAAATTGCATACTCTTTTCCATAGTGGTTGTACCAGTCTGCAATCCCACCAACAGTGAGCTAGGGTCCCCTCTTCTCCACAACCTCTCTAACATTTGTTGTTTGTTGCTTTGTTTATGATGGCCATTCTGACTGTTGTAAAGTGGTATCTCATTGTGGTTTTAATTTGCATCTCTCTGATAGCTAGTGATATTGAACATCTTTTCATGTGTCTCTGGATCCTCTGTATGTCCTCCTTGGAGAAGTGTCAGCCTCTCTTTCTTAACCGAAGGCCATGCTCCCTGCTGTAGGAAGCACCATGTGATTTACCTGTTGAGGGGAAGTTGGTGTTCAAGCAGCTGCAGAATCCAGAGAAGGAAGCAACCTAACTAGGCTCTCCCTGAGACATCTTGGCTTATTAAACTGAGGAGCAAGAAGGCCCAGGGTTGACAGTACAATCCCCTTTGCTATATTTCACTTAGTACAGAAATAATTTCTAGCTCTTGTCTTCTGCATCTCCATTTGGCTGCATGTATATTTTGCTCTAACATGCAGAACAATCATTTCCATAAGGAAATGGGCTAAGGAAAGGGCCACGCCAGGAGCTCCATTCACACCATCTTCTTAGAAATAGTACTTTAGATATATGTCCATTTTACAGATTCAGAAGCTAAAGCTGTGGAGTGAAATCACATCTAAAGTTGTAGAGCTAATAAGTGTTACCACAGATACTTAACTATCTGATAGCAAACTCTTTCTCTTGTAATAGCAGTTCTCAACCCTGGCTACACATTGTAATCACCTGGGGACTTTTTCTAAAATTTCAATTAAAGAGGTCCTACCCAGGTTTCCACCTGGTTCATCAGAGTATTTTGGAGTGGGGCTTGGACATCAATATTTGATAGGCTCTTTTCTGACTGATTTACACTAACGAGGTAAAAATGGGGCAATATCAGAGATTCACAAACTTTAATGTACTCACAAACCATTGGGGAATATTGTTAAAATGCAGATCCTGATTTTGTAAGTCTGGGGTGGGGCCAGATGCTGCCTTTCTAAAAAGTTCCCAGGTGATGTTGATGCTGCCAGTTGTAGACCACATTTTGAGTAGTGAGACTCTTTAACAGTGTTTCTTAAACTTTGATGTGTGTAAGGATCACCTAGAGTGCTAGTAGGTAATGTTCTTGGAACCACTGGTATACCATATAATGCATTGGTTCTCAAACTTTGCTATACTTTGGAACCACCCGGAAACTTAGAAAAATAGTGATGATGACCAGGTCCCACCCGAGAGGTTCTAACTAAATCTGAGTTGAGAAAACCACTGTCATACACAGCATTCTACAAACTTGCCTAGTAATAAGAAAAGTAGCTTCCTTAGCTATACCCCACATATTCACTTCAATTATAACCAGTAGGAGAGTAATCTGAGACTGTATTTTTAACAAGCACTACAGGTCACTTTTTGGCCAAGCAAGGTGAAAAAATAAAGATAAATTTAAAGGAGTTCATTATCACCAAGCCATTATTATATGAAATGTTAAAGGGACTTATTTATGAAATAGAAGATAAAAAATATGAACAGTAAAATGACAACAAACTCACAACTATCAACAAATGAATCTAAAAGAAAAACACTGAAAACAAAAGCTAAGCAAACAACTAGAACAGGAACAGAATCAGAGAAATGGATATCCTATAGAAGGTTTTTAGTGGGGAAGGGAAGGGCAGGAATATTGAGGAAAAGGTACAGGGAAGAAGAAGCATAATTAGTACGAATAAAATAGACAGAAAGAAAGAAAAATGGTATAGGAAACAGAGGACTCAAAGAACTTATATGTACAACACATGGACATGAACTAAGGCAGGGGGGAATGCTGGAGGGTTGGGGGATGCAGGGTGAAGGGGAGATAAAGGGAAGAAAGTGTAAAAACTGTAATAACATAATTAATAAAAATAATTAAAAACTAATAAATAAAGATAAATGTGAGGTACAAAACAAAATAACCCCAGAAATACATATAGAAAATATTTTCACTTTTCTTTGAGTCCAGAATGAATTTTATCTCTCTGGTTGAATCTTGGAAATTTGGGTTTCATCTTCTAAAACTTGAAAGCTAAACTTTGGTTAGTGTTTGGTCCCTGTTACTAAGTATGGTTGTAGCTTTTTCCCAAGGATTCTGGGACATGTTTCCTTCATTTACAAAAGGAGGGTTTTCCTTCTGAGGGGTTTTAGGTACTGTATTACAGGAAGGAGGTCAGTGAAGTAGACTTCTATGGTTTACTTCTCCAGAAGCGAGTCACCATCTACCAGCAGCTGTTCTAGTTACCATTTGAGGATTTTTTCCCTCTCCAACTTCAGGAATTGGTACATGTGTTTATCAGAGAAAAGAAGCAACAGAAGATACCTGTATTTATAATAAGGAGTTGGCTTTAGAATATGAAGTCCCACAATCTGCCATCTACAAGTTGGAGATGCAGAAAAGCTGGTGTTATATAATTTCAGTTCAAGTCTGAAAGCCTGAGAATTTGGGGGTGAGGGGTGGGCATTAGTGTAAGTTCCAGTCCTAGAGCATAATGTGAGATGAGATGTCTCAGCTTAAGAATTGAGGCAGGACAAAACGGGCTGAATTTCTCCTTCCTCCTCCTTTTGTTCTCTTCAGGCCTCAACTGATTATGTGATGCCCGCTGGCGTTGAGGAAGAACATATACTTTCCCAAAGAAAGTGATTGAACTAAGTCAAGTGCTAATCTCATCCTGAAGCCCCCTCACAGACATACACAGAAGCAATGTTTAACTGGGGCACAATCAAGGTAGCACATGAAATTTATCAGCAAATCACAGCACATAGGCTGGATGTAAGTCAATCAGTGTATCTCACATCCTGGTCCACCGATCAGTTCAAAAACAGGCATGTGAATAGGCTTGTGACCCAGAGTAAAAACAACAAAGTGAAGAAACCAAGAGTCTCTTGCTGCTGAGAGATAAGCAAGTGCTCTTTCCCATATAAGGACTGACCCAATAGCATGTGAAGAGGAGCTGCTGCATTTATCTTGCTCCTGAGAGAGATTATAAAACCAATGAAGTAATGAAACGGGGAGATGGAGACAAGCTCTGGCCACATTGTTTAGTTCCTGGATCCATCTATAGCTGGAGACATTGCCCGTTGATTTTCTACAATATGAGGCAACTTGGAGTTTGCACAAGTCAGTTTGCATTCAGTGTCCTTTCATTTGAACTCAAATGAGACTTCACTGAAATAGTTAGAATTTTGAAGGTGACTCAGGTATATTCCACAAAAGTAGGGAAACTGACCTAAAACCTAAAACATGATACATAAGAACTGGTATATTAGCAAAAAAATCTATCCCCTCTGTATATTTTTCACCACTTAATGAGGCATTGGGAAACAAACTTGTCATATCTGTCAGGCCACTTGGTTTGCTTAACAGCCACAGTGCAGGTAATAAAGCTACCTTTAGTTCTCAAAACAACTCGGCAGTAGATATAACTTAGAAATAACAATTCCTTTGATTTGAATACTTCTTTAAGACTGTCAAAAATATGTTCATATTCATATGGCTGTGGACTCCGTTGGTCTGTAGCATAACCATGTAAGAAGATGAGATGGATGCCATTATGCTGAATCTACAGGTAGGCAATAGAGGCTCAGAATGTTCAAGTTACTTTCTTGATGTCACACAGCCCTGACAGGAAGAAATAGGAATAGTCTGGTTTTTGTGACTGCTATTCTCACCCTATTTTATTTTTAAGGATTTTATTGTTTATTTTTAGAGAGAGGGGAAAGGAGAGAGAAATAGATGGAGATAAACAGCAATGTGTGGTTGCCTCTCGTGCACCTTCAACTGGGGATGTGGCCCAAAACCCAGGCATGAGCCCTGACTGGGAATCAAACTGGTGACCCTTTGGCTCGCAGGCCAGTGCTCAATCCACTGAGCCACACCAGCCAGGGCTCTCACCCTATTTTAGAAGGTGGTTTTATTATTTCATCTTAAATTGCAAAAGAGTTCATGTTCTTGTTAACAAGTGAAGCAATTAAAAGACATAAAGAAACACCAAAAACTCTCTTCCTCCATTTCCAATTTCTGAAGCAATGGTGCTCAATTCTGGCTATATATTAGAACTATCTGGAGATCTTTTTAAAATGTCATGCTAGGAATTCACTCCCAAAGTTACTAAAGGGGTCTAGATTAGGCTATAGGTGTTATGGTTTTTCAAAAGTTCTCCAGGAACTGAAAAACAGAGACTGGACTCAGTAACTTTAGAAAGTGGTATTTTGACCAGAAACTATAAGAACAAAGACAAAAAAAATAAAACTCATGAACACTGAATTCTCTTTTGTAAATTTGCTTTTCATAGAAATACAGGCAACCAATTCTCAAAGTAGTACTTTATATCTACACTAGGGTTGAACAAATAAGTAAGTGGATTGTAGTCATGTATTCCAGATATCTCACTATTCGTGAAAGAAATTACAAATAGGCAAGGAGGGAAAGAATAAATGAATCCTGAGATATTGGGCTAGAGTCAGAGATATTGTTATGAACTCATGTTTAATATTTGAAAGTATATATAATAATGTGTTATATAAATATTAAGATTACATACACAATATATTAATAGATATTTATAATATAGTACTACTTTAACACTTAATAATCAATAATGAATAACTGTAATACTTAATATTACTACTTTATTACAGAAAAGGAAAGACTGAGAAACTGACCTAGACCAGAGGAGATTCAGGATTCATGGTAACTAAAGGCAATATGGTATCCTGAGTTGGATCCTGGAATAGAAGAAGGACATTAGTGAAAAATACATGAAATAAGAATAAAGTCTGAAGTTAGTTAATAGTAATGTACTAATTCTGGCTCCTTGGTTTTGACAAATGTATCATAGTTATGCAATATAATAACAACGTGGAAAGCTGTATAATGGATATGTTACAGATCATCTGTGCTACCTTTGTAAACATTTTTTATAAAATCTAAATTTATTTTGAAATATAAAGTTTATTATTGTAAAAGTTCATTTTGGAATAAAATTAGGTAGCAGTGGGGCAACATTTCCCCAGGTGATTCTAATCTTCAGCCAGCATTGAGAACCACCTTCCCAACAATGCTTAATAAGGTAATTGTTGACACTGGTCTCCATGAGAATATTCATGCACACATAAATGTATACTTTAAAAAACATCAAAGTTTGTTCCAAATGGATCCTGCTAAACACATTACTTTGCAACTTGTTCTCATTTAGCTGCATAATATCCCATAATAAGATTCACATGTCACCATTCTTTTCTTAATAGACATTCACTTTGTCATTCTCCGTTTTCAGTATGTTTCACTGTCTTGTTCCATCAAACATGTTTGTGATGCTGCTTTTAGTGCTTGGCTAGTATTTTCATGGATGGTCTGTGATTCCTCCCTGACAAAAGGTATATCTCCTCTTTTCATCTGTTGCAAATCTCCTTCTGTTTCCAACTGAACAATAGCACATTCTGAATGGTTGCCCACATTTCTGGTTTTTGGATTCACTCTTCACTGTTCCTGAACCTTAAGCTGAACACACTGTTCCCTGAGCACTGAAGCAACAGACACCGTGGGTTGTTGGGCAACATGGGGCAGAGAGAATCGAGATGCCAGAGGGAGTGAAGGCCAGTTGTAAACATGCTCAAGAACACAAGGATGGGGTGCAGAATTAAGACTGGGCTCAGTGAGGGCAGTGGGGACAGATTTAGTGTCCTGGGGGAAGCATTCCTGCCTCTTTCTTCTCCTGGCTGTCAGAGAGATTGTTATAAGGTGTAAGTCAGATTCTGCCTACCCCTAACTCCCTGCTACTCCAACACTTGTATGATTTTTATTTTCACTTTGAATAAAATACAGTGGCCATACTGGGATCTCCAGGACATGTATTGTCTGCTACTTATCCACCCTCATACCATGCTACTCTCTCACTTGCTTTACTCCACTATTGTCACTCTAGTCATCTGTCAGTTCCTGGGAGGTACTGGGCTCTGTGCCACCTCAGGGCCTTTGTACTGGGTTCTCCATTTGAATTATTGGCACCCTCTCATCTCTCAGTTCTCATTTTTTGTGGTCAGCTCCACAGACAGGCCTTCTGTACCCACCTAGTCCATCAGTTAGTGTCCACATTGCATCTTCTGTATTCTCTTCTAGCAGAGCCCACAACCTGTCACTGATTCTACTTTCTCTGCCTTTTTTGTTAGATTGAGGCTCCATGAGAGCAGGTACCTGGCTGTCTGACTCATCTCTATATTCCTGGAGTCTGATAGATAGCAGATAAATAGTTATTGGAATGGATAAATGAGTGGATCAGTGGCTGAAACATCTGAGGTATTTCATTGTTTGAAAGCTAACAATGTGGCCTGCTATGGCTTCATAGACGCTGGTAGAAGACACAGACTCCTGGGCCACAAATGAAAGAAAGTGTATTGCTCTCAGAGAGAGCTATACCCAGAGTCTCAGCATGTGTAATAATTCCTGAGTCCCAGTTCCCACAGGATGATGTAGAGTAGAGAGAGCAAGATGACATCTACACATGCAGTGGGGTGACAGGAAAGGAACTCCAAGATTAGGGAGTCTGAGTCTTATATAATAAGCAGCAAGTATGCCTGATGAAAGAAAACATACCCCATACTCCAGAGAAAGAGACTATTCTGTTTTCCAAGGCTGATCTCTATGCAAACATCCTTGAAAATTTGGTTCAGAACAAAGTCAGTCAATTTGCTCTCAAGATATGCAGAAATATAACCCATGAAGCTTATCCTCTTTTATTACTACTCTCCATTCTCCCTCCACCCAGCTGCCGGTTATAGTTTAAATTCATCACGTAAGTGAATCATGTCACATTTGTCCTTCTGCGTCTGGCTTACTTCACTTAGCTAATATCCTCCAGGTTTATCTGTATTGTTCCAATGGCAGGCTTTTTTTCAATGAAGAGGTTTTATAAAAACAATTGTCTATTTTTTGTTGTTTTTTATAGTTGTTCAAGTACAGTTTTCTGTCTTTCCCCCCACCCCTCCCACCACCCCAGCCCTCCCTGCCTCCTTCCTCCATTTCCACCCTCCCCTTGTTGTTGTCTATGTGTCCTTTATAATTGTTCCTGTAAACCCTCACCCTTTAAACCCTTTATTTCCTCCCCTCTTCCTTTTGATCACTGTCAGCCTCTTTCTTTTGATCACTGTCAGCCTGTTCTCAATTTCAATGTCTTTGTTTATACTTTGCTTGCTTGTTTGTTTTGTTGATTACATTCTTGCTAAAGGTGAAATCATATATTTGTCTCTTAACAGAATGGATGTATATTTCATTTCAAGGTTTAGAGCCCATCTATCTGGTACTATTTAAATGGGCCTGGCATAATAACAGTTAATCTGGATCTTAAATATTTTTCAAATCTTGAAAAAAAATTTATTGTTGTTACAATAAGTTGCAATTACAATTGTCAGTTACAATTGTCCCCATTTCCCCTCATTACTCTCCCCTGCCCTGCCTACTCACCCCCTCATTCAATCCTCCCTCTAGGTGTCCTCGTCCATGTGTTCTTATACATGTTCCTTGACAACCATTCCTTCTCTCCCCATCTTCCCCTCCCCCCCCTTGGGTTACCACCAGCTTGTTCTTTATCTCAATGTCTCTGGTTATACGTTGCTTGCTGATTTGTTTTGTTAATTAGGTTCCACTTATAGGTGAGATCATATGGTATTTGTCTCTCAGTGCCTGGCTTATTTCACTTAGCATAATGCTCTGCAGTTCCATCCATGCTGTCACAAAGGACAAGAGTTCCTTCTTTCTTTCTGCAGTAGATGTGGTGGTGGAAAGGAGTATCCCACCTTCAGAAATGGGAACTGGACACTTTTCAAAGTAGCAGGGCCCCAAACACATAGCTTAGAATGTGAGGTGATGTTTTTGGAGTGTGTAGGTGGGCAACAGTTAATGTAAGTACAGAAGACCAAAGCAGACATTTGATCCTATGAACAGGGCCATTACAGATACCTGAAGCTCTGTTAGGGTAGGGCCAGCATCTATGTTGCTTTTCCTTGCATTTCCAGCACCCAGCGTATTGTGTGCCTGTAGAAATCTCTCATCCATTAACCATTGACTGGAGGTTTGGATATTGGTATGAATGAATAAACCAAAGAGAGGAAGGCTTTGATTTTAAATGAGTACATAGTTTTTATATCAGAGGTGGAAGGGGTGGCCATATTCCAGAAATCTCAACAACTATACATTGTCTCCTGATTCCCAGGTCTCGAAGTGGAAGGAAAAAGATTAACACCTCATTTTTGCAAACCTTTCCTGGGAACCAAGAAAAGCCTTCTTATTTTTTGTTTAAGTAGGCCTGAGCCTACTAAACATGCAACAGAAGATGGCAGACTCAAACACAACATTATTGAGGTGGCTGACTGTTGCAGCCTAATAGAGAAAAGTGCCCACGTCTTCATCCTTAGGTTGTCACTTTTTAAAAACCTTAATTATGAATGGTGGGGCTGTGAAGAAACAGTCAGGTACTGCTGTTAGGATACAACTTGTCAATATCTGTTAGAACTCCAAATGAACTAAGTGATTCCATGATTGCTACCTGGCCCAGAAACACACTTCCATACCCCCTGCAGCATTAGTTACTTTAATGGAAAATTGGAGACAGCCTGAATAGCTGTAAGAAGGAGAATAACTAAATTAAGTAGGATAGATTGTATAAAGCTACAGAATAGAATATGTTTGGATGAGAAATTGTTTTGAGAATGATAAAATTGATTTAAGACACATAGAGATGCTATTTTTTACACATGATGAGTATTTCCTAAGCTGATGGGAACCACTAACTTTGGGTATGGGGAGAGAAGACAGGGATTGGGTTGTGATCACAGGAGATGTTAGTTTTATAGTAAAAAATCTTTAACTTTATGGGAGAATGTTTATATGTGCAGTAGAGCATAGCAGTCAGGTAGGAGCATAACTTTCATTGTCAGACACCTGAATTTGAATTGTAGCTTTGCCATTTACTGGCTGTGTGACCTTGGGCATGTTGCTTAACCTCTCTGAGCCTCATCCTCTTCATCTATAACTTGTGATACTAATACCTGCCTCATAGGGCATTAAAAAATTTAAAGCATTAATGCAAGTAAAATGCTTAATGTTAGCTATTAATATCATGTGTTATTCAAGGAACTAAAATTAATTATCAATATCATTCAAGAAATAAAGGAAGAGAAGAAGGTAATGACAAAGAAGGGAGAGTTTATATTACTCTCTCCAAAGTAAGGACAGGCTTTGATTGAGAAAGAGTGTGTACAAAACAAAATATCCTCTTGAATCATCTTGAAATGTTACTGTCTTCCTCCCACAATTGGAGTAATTATCACGGCTGGGAGCTTTTTCATTAACACAGACTCAATCATGATGTGGCAACATAAGAGTTCAGAGACAGGGAAATGTCTTTCTCTCGCTCTCTCTTTCTCTTTTTTCTTTTCAACATAATCTAAATTTAACAAGCCCATTAAGGAAAATGTTTCAACAGGCGACATTGAACTGATTATAATATTTAATAAGTCCTACTCCCAAGTGAGAGCTTTTCAACATCAGTGAGGAACAAAACCTGTGCTATATTTATCCCTTCGTGCCAAGATCTTGTGGGAGTGTTAGGTGGGGAACCCCTTTGCGCTCCAGCAAAGAGGAAAATACTCACGATCACCTTTGAGAGTGCAATTTACAGTTCCTGGTGTGCTTCACAATTCTTGGTAAATCTGGGATCCAGCTTTCCCACTCCCAACAGACTAAGACACAATTTCAATGGAGAGGCAAAATCCCACTGTCTGAAACCCTAACACATGGCCAAAGACGCCTACTCACCCTTCCCACCCTCTGTCTCTGCCTCTGTACTGAATGCAATGATGGGGGGAGTTACCTTGATGTTCTGGTCTTAGCTAGGCAGTAAAACAAAGGGGTTTGACAAAAAGAGGGTTTTGCTTTACTAATTTATGCCTCTATGGTTATAATTCTAGAGCCACTTTCCTTTGCTAAGTGTCTGGGAAAAGGACAACCTTCCCATAAGCATTTGTTCTGTGAACACACAGTCTCTGACCCTATGTGTACAGATCATTCTTGTATACATATTGAGGTCCTGCATCACAGTTAAACTGCTTTCCTCCTGGGGTCTGCAAGTGGGAAAGCTCTCATGTGTGTGGCAGGTGGGGTTTCCCCACTCTGGAAAGGTCTTCCCTGGTACAAGGAGGAGGCAAGTCTGCCAACTGGAAGTCGGAACAGTGGAACTGGACCCCGAGGATATCAGAGTCTGTCCTTGAGAAAGATGTGTCTCTCAGCTTGTCTGCTCTCAGAGTACCTGAGGATAGCAGTGTCACTGAGCCTCTGTGTATCAGGGTCTCTGCCTCTTGTCTATATCTGTATCTTACAATACCCAGTCCTCTCAGGTGTGTCTCTGGCTCTAACCCCCAGCATTTCTCTCTCTCAGGGATGGCCCCTCTGCTGTTACTTGGGGGCATGTGTCTCTCAGGGGTCAGCAGCTCAGTCTGTCTCTGTGCATTTCCTTCTCTCTCCTCTGTATAGTTTTTCTTTTTGGTCTGAAATTTACTGACCTTTGTGGCTTATGGCTTGTGTGGGTGTCTAAGATAGTTTGGACTTTTAAAGATTCAAAATATATAGCCAGATCCTAGGTGCCCATCAGTAAATGAATGGATCAAAAAACTATTGTACATATACACAATGGAATTTTATGCAGCAGAAAGAAAGAAGGAGCTCCTACCTTTTGCAACATCATGGATGGAACTGGAAAGCATTATGCTGAGTGAAATAAGCCAGGTGTTGAAGGACAAATACCATATGATCTCACCTTTAACAGGAAGCTAAACATCAAAACAAGCAAGCAAGCAAAATATAAACAAAGACACTGAAATAGAGAACAGGCTGACAGTGACCAGAGGGGAGAGGGGAGGGAATTTCAGGGGAAATAGGGGAGGGATTTAGAGGAACATATATAAAGGATACATGGACAACAACTGAGAAGGATGGATATGGGGAGGGGAGCACGGGGGTGGGATGGGATGGGAGTAATAGACAGAAAACTGTACTTGAAAAATAATTAAATAAAAAAATTGGAAAAAAACCAAAATATATAGCCAGATAAAAGAGAGAGTCAGTCTCAGAAAATTCTAGTGCATGGTACCAGCCCAAGGGTAACCGACCTTGACAACCAGTGTTCATAACCTGAGGGGAGCCCTCCATCATAGCTGAGAGCCTCTGTGAAGCACTAAAACGAATAAGCTGGGTCTCATGGCCCCCAAAGGGAGGCAGAGAAAGCTGGAGAGCTATGCATCATCCGTGTTTTCTTGCCTTGTGCCTGTGGGTTGCTTAGAGAACAGCCCAGGGAGGTCCCTATATAACACAGGCTGATGGCCTCATGCCCCTCTGTTTCCCAGGGAAATCATACTTTGTGGATCATAGGATTGTCTTAGAAGACTAACCTAGGCATAAATACATAGCAGAAAGGCTGAAAGCAAGCTGGCCTTTCCTTCCCCATCCCTCCTTCAGCTGCACAGAGGTGCGAGACTCTGCCCAGCTGGAACTGTGCCTGCTAAGCCACCCCACATTGTTACTGCCTGCTTTCCCTCCAGGTCTGAGGCCACCTGAGAGCACAGTCTGGTTTGCACACCAGGGTCCAACCTGATGCTTGACGCACAGACTTAGAAAAATGTCTATTGGCTGAGTTTGTAGAAGGTTTAGACCCCCAAAGAGAAGCAGAAGGAGGTCTTAAACCAGGCAGGAGGCACCGCAGAAACCTCCTACCCTGACATTCACACCCAGGGCTGCATCCTTTTCCCTACCCCCAGTTTTCTTTTTCAAAAAAAGCAGAATACTACACAAGAAATAAATAATATGGCTTCTTTCAAGGAGGATTTTGGACACATCAGGGGAGGAAAGGAGACAATTTAACCTGTATTAAAATAATCTTTGATTTTTTAAAAAGCATACATAGGAATTGTTCTGTCACATATAAATATAACTTTAAATTTTGAATAGTTACATTAATACCACAATAAAGTAATTTTAAAAGTACAACTATATCCAGTGACAATGAAGTTTCTCATTTACCCACGTGTTCAGCAAATAATGGTCCCCAGAGATGTCCATGTTTTCCCCCCTGTAACTTGTGAATATGTTACCTAATGTAGCAAAAGGAACTCTGCTGATGTGTTTAAGCTCAGGATTTTGAAATGGGAAGATTATCCTGGATGATCCAGGTGCAACCAATGCAATCACAAGGGTCCTTTTCAGAGGGAAGCACGAGGGTGATGGTCAGAGTTAGAGAAAGAAACAGATTTTAAGGGGTTCAGAGCTGTAAGGAAGGAATGTGGCAGCCTTTAGAAGGTGGGAAAAGCTAGGAAGTGAGACCTCCCCTAGAGCCTCCAGAAGAAATACAGTCCTGTCGACCCATATTAGGACTTCTGACATCCAGAACTGTAAGACAGTGTGTGCTGTTTTAAAAAGCAGCAGTAGGAAACTAATATGACTCCTGACTTCTCTTTCTCAGAGGCAATTATTCCTTCCTGTTCTTTTGTCTCCTTCCAGAAACAGTCTAGATAGACAGAAAGTTGAGATGAAAGATCCATAGGTAGATATGTAGATGTAAAGATATAGATAGGTAGACAAATAGACATACCTACATACATGGATATACAAAAAATATAGATAAATAGATAGATCAAGTAAACCTTATAAAAACAAAAACAAATGAAACGCCTACTAAGAAGGACTCCTGGTGACTAACTGGGAAAAAAAAAAGCCACAAACAGAGCCAAACAGGCATTTGTGTACAGGTGTCTCTCACACAAATCGCACTCCACCCAGAAGCCTCTGTGCTAACCTGCCTGCCTCTGCATTGAACTGTCTGCCTGCATTATAAAAGTTCCCTGGAATCCTATTTCAACCAAGAAGAGGCTTTCCTTTAGTCCTCATTGAGGCTTTCCTTATCCAATCAGAGCAGCTCTATTCTGACCAATCAGGGGCCAGGAGAGAGGACTTTCTGTAAAAGCCAGCTGCCTCTGGGTCTAACAACACATTTTCCGCCAAAGACCGAAGGCTGCATTTGCGCCACTGGAGCAGAAGCCATCTTGCCCAAGAAGAGTGGAGCAGACCAGCCAAAGCTGAGCAGATGGGCATGAAGAGGGGCCTGGCCCCAGGACTGTCTCATGGCTGTGCTGTTTTCATTGCCTTGCTGGAGTACTGTTGAGCTGTTTGCACTAAATAGTTTTGTTTTTCACTGCACCCCAAACTGGGGATTCCTGTTGGGGTTGATTGGCCCCTATGACCATCTGTTCACAATGATAGATACAAGCATATAAGAGGGGTCCCCCAAACGGAATTTATTAATTAAAAATTGTGAATTTATTCTTACATATTTGAACTGCAGTCACCTTCAAAGTACTCTCCATTTGATGCAATATACCTACCAAGACTTCCCCCCTCAAGGCTCCAAACAGTTTTTGAATATGTTGATTTTTATGCCTTTTAGTGCTTCAGCAGTTTTTTGTTTCACTTCTTCCACATCAGCAAAATGTTTCCCTTTGAGGACTTTTTTCATACATCCAGGGGAACAAAAAAGTTGCTCTGGGTGAGATCAGTGAATAGGAAGGGTGGGGCACAGGGGTCATGCTCTTTTCGGTCAAAAACTGCTGAACACTCAGTTTGGGGTGGACATGTGCACTAGCTAGTAAATCACCCTTCATGAAATGGGCAAACAAATGGAAAGGGTCTAAAAGAATTCACTGAAGCTGAATGCACCCTCTCACAACAGCGCGTGTGGGTACACTGATACAGATGGGTTCTTAGAACACTCACCTAGCAGGGGAAGCCTGTCTACAAGGGGTCAGCCCTTCAGGAGATAATTCCATTTTCAGGGGATCTCTGCCCTTGTATATGCGGCAGATTTATAGATACATAGGTGCAGAGAAATGAACATATATATATATACAGTTGCCATGTTTCACACAAAAAATAGTACTGTACATCTTTCTTCACTTCCCTTTTTTCTTCTAACATTATATGTGAGACCTTTAATATCAATGCCCATAGATATGCTTCGTTTCTCAAAATAAATAATTTAAATAAAAAATATGAAAAAACTCAGCAAGGAATTCTTCAAGACTCAGTGTATTTTGATTTCTTATTTCTAGCTACTCTGGCCTAAAAGAGACACCTGCTTCTTGATGGGCCCCTTCTATAGTTCCCTGAAGAAATTTACAGACAATTCACTGGGTTGTGACTGAGTGGGAAGAATCTGTCTTATTCTGATACTCTGTTCACTTCTGTCTTCTCCCCTCTTACATCTAGTATCTCCTTCTCACAGAGAGAAACACAATCAGACCAGAATAAGTGGTGTAGGTATTGCCTGGACACAGTGCACTTCTCCCATGCATGTACCTGGTCCACTTGGAAATTACCAGCCCAGTTAGCACTCATTTCTCTGAAACCAGGCAGTCCTGGGTTCAAACTCTGGTGGAACACATACTGCGCGTGCAAGCCTACCCTGCTGCTTCACTTTGGATGATAACCTCTGAGTATATCAGTTTCATCGCTTATAGTATTGAAGATTAAATTAAAGGAGACACCATGAATAAGGCACCTAGCCCAATACCTGTGTTGGAGGTCCCTAGACCACCCTCAGCATTCAAGATTCTCAAGAATTCAAAAAGCTGTTAAACATAGTTATGGTTTACTATAGTGAAAAGATACATACTAAAATCAGCAAAAGAAATCAAAACATGGGGCAAAGCCCTTTCAGCTGCCCTTTTCCAGTGGAATTTCCCAGTAGAGAACACTTAATTCTCCCAGCAATGACATGTGACAACATGTGTGAGCTATCTCCAATCAGGGAGGCTCACCTGAGCCTTGGTGTCCAGGAACTTTCTGGGGTTAGTCACAAAGGCACAGAGGTGTTCTGACCACCTGAATGCCATAGTGATACAACATGCCCTAAAGCATCAGGGATACAAAAATGATTTTTTACCATAAATCACATTGTTAGCATAAATTAACTGGTACAGCTCAAAGTCTCCAATATATAGACACTCTCGCTAGGCAGGATATTCCATGGGTATTCACAGGTTATCTCTCAGGAGCTGGTCAAAGGCCAATCCTGAAGACCTTTGGAATGTGCAAGGTTTGGGCAAACCAAGCCTGCTGAGTTAACAATGTCTATCAGAGTGGGTAAATAAAGGTTTGTTTGTCTCCCCCAAGTCCTCCTCTTCTCTTGACCCAAACAAGACTGTGAATAAGCCAATAATAAGCTTCCAACACTGAGCTCTGCCTTTATGCCAAGCACTGTGTTCAATGTCATCCTATTAGATTTTCACAATAATTCTCATTGGTGTCACTTGTTTCCTACTTTACATAAGATGAAACCAAGTCCAGGGAAATTGAGTAATTTATTTACTATCACACTACTACTGTGTTTAGGGTGAGGATTCAGTTCAAGCCTCTGACAGCAGAACCTACACTACAATCACTTTTACTGCCCCCACATTTACCAAAATGGGCTTTAGAGACAAGGGACATGGCACTTTCACCTGGATGCCCAGAAAATTCATGAACTTTCTCATCCCTTTCATAAATGCCATTCCCCCAAGAAAGACTTCTGAAGATCCTCAAACTTAATTCAATCTACCTTTCAGCACAGTCAGAACTTGGGACAATCAGGAAGAAATGGAGACTTAAGTCACAAAAAGAAATAGATTATGACAGGAGTCTCAAGAGACTGCCAAGAGCTAGTGGACACCCTGTCCTTGACCAAGAGTGAGGGCACATTTACCTCTGCCAGCTGCCAGGAAGACTCATCCTGGACAGGCACCTGATTGCTCCTGTGTCTGGGGAAGTAAAAGAATTGGATGTTTTTGAGGGAGACATTTGCTTAGGGAAAAGGGCATGGCATTTGTACAATCTTTTAAATCATTATTTTAAATGTTAGATGTTGAAGTTTCTTGGACCCTGGGCAAAATCTCAAATCACTCTATTACTTAAAGCTCACATAGTTGTGTATTTTATTGGTTCTTCAAAGTACGCAATAACATTATAATAACAATTATTTAATATTCATAATAGCCATATTCTACTATGTACTATAAGTTGCTTAGAAGCAATAATAATTTCTGATTTATTTATCAATGACTAAAACAGTACCTGACACTTAGCAGACTTTTAATAAATACTTTATGAATAGTAAATGAATAAATGAATACAGTGCTATTAGAAGTATGTTTTCCTAGCCCTAGTTGGATAGCTCAATTGGTTAAAGCATTGTCCTGCTATGCCAAAATTATGGGTTCAATCCCTGGTCACAACACATGCAAGAAGCAACCAATGAATGCATAAGCAAGTGAAACAGCAAAGTTGATATTTTTTCCATTTCTCTCTCTCTATAAAAAATCAATAAAAAAGTACATCATATTTTCTGTGGTGCTTTCTTACACTCTCTGATAGGTCTGACCATTTAAGGAGGAAATGTTATTCTATGGGAATAGGAAGAAAGTAATATGGACTCAACTGTGTACCCTCAGCATTTATATATTGAAGCTCTAATCTCCAGTGTGGCTGTATTTGGAAATAGGCATTGTTAACTCAGCAGGATCTTTATGGAAGCAATTAAGGTTAAATGAGGTCATAAGAATGGAACTTTAATTCCATAGGACTGATGTCCTTATATGATAAAAAGAGACACCAGAGAGCTCACCCTTTCTCCACCATGTGAGAACACTGTGAGAAGGTAGCTGTCTGCAAGGGAGGAAAAGAAATCTCTTCAGAAACCAAATCAGCTGATACCATGATCTTGGACTTCCAAGGCTTCAGAACTGTGAGAAAATAGACTTCCAGTCAAGATGGAGGCATAGGTAGAAACATTGTACCTCCTCACACAACCAAAAGAAGGACAACAACACATAAAAAAAAACACAGAACTGCCAGAAAATCAATCTGTATGGAAATCTAACAACCAAGGAGCTAAGAGGAAACAATCATCCAGACTGGTAGGAGGGGTGGAGACAGGAAGCCAGGGGGAGAGGACTCACAGCAAGGTGGCAGCTGGAGGACCAAGATGGGCAGAATTTGGTGGATTAGGGGACTGGGCAAGGTGGCAGCTGCAGGACTAGGTGAGGTGGTGGCTGGCACAGTGAATAATCCCACATTTGTGTGCAAATAAATAAGGAAGAACAATTGGGGAGCAAGACAGACTGCACAACCTGGGGTTCTAGCACAGGAAAAGAAAGCCTCAAAACCTCTGACTGAAAAAACCTGTGGGGGTTGAGGCAGTGGGAGAAACTCCCAGCCTCACAGGAGAGTTTGTTGGAGAGACCTACAGGGTCCTAGAATGTACACAAAACCAACCACCCAGGAATCAGCACCAGAAGGGCCTGATTTGATTGTGTGTAGTGGTGAAAGTGACTGAAAGTTGGCAGAGAGCTGAACAAATGGCATTGTTCCCTCTCGGACCCCTTCCCCACATATAGCACCACAATGCAGTGATGTGGGTTGCTCCACCCTGGTGAATACCTAAGGCTCCACCCCTTACTACATAACAGGCACTACAAGACAAAAAATATGGCCCAAATGAAAGAACAGATCAAAACTCCAGAAAAAATACAACTAAGAGATGGAGAGATAGACAACCTACCAGATGTGCAGTTCAAAACAGTGGTAATCAGGATGCTCACAGAATTGGTCGAATATGGCCACAAAATAAAGGCAAGAATGAAGGCTATGAAAAGTGAACTAAAGGAAAATGTTCAGGGAACCTACAGTAGCAGGAAGGAAGTTGGGACTCAAATCAATGGCTTGGACCAGAAGGACGAAATTAACATTCAACCAAAACAGAATGAAAAAACAAGAATTCAAAAAAATGAGGAGAAACTGAGGAACTTCCAGAACAACATTAAACATTCCAGCATCCAAATCATAGGGATGCCAGAAGAAAAAGAGGAAGAGCAAGAAATTGAAAACTTATTTACAACCATAATGAAGGGGAACTTCCCTAATCTGGCAAAGGAAATAGACTTCCAGGAAATTCAGGAAGCCCAGAGAGTCCCAAAGAAGTTGGACCCACAGAAACAGTACACCAAGGCACATTATAATTACATTATCCAATAATAAAGATAAGGAGAGAATCTCAAAAGCAGCAAGAGAAAAGGAGACAGTTACTTAGAAAGGAGTTCCCATAAGCCCATCAGATGATTTCTCAAAAGAAACCTTACAGGCAAGAAGAGGCTGAAAAGAAGCATTCAAAGTCATGAAAGGCAAGGACCTACATCCAAGAATATTCTATCCAGCAAAGCCATCATTTAGAATGGAAGGGCAGATAAGGTGCTTCCCAGATAAGGTCAAGATAAAGGAGTTTATCATCACCAAGTCCTTATTATATGAAATGTTAAAGGAACTTATCTAAGAAATTGAAGAAGATAAAAAAATATGAACAGTAAAATGACAGCAAACTCACAACTATCAACAACTGAATCTTAAAAAAGTGAATTAAGCAAACAACTAGAACAGGAACAGAATCACAGAAATGGAGATCATTGGGGAAGGGGAGGGAGGAGTGAAGAAAAGGTACAGGGAACAAGAAGTATAAATTGTAGGTAGAAAATATATGGAGGCAGTTAAGAATAGTATGGGAAATGTAGAAGCCAAAGAACTTATATGTATGACCCATGGACATGAACTAAGGTAAGGGAATGTGGGTAGGAGAGGGTGTGCGGGGTGGAGGGAAATCAAGGGGGGGGGGAATGGGACAACTGTAATAGCATAATCAAAAAATATAGTTTTAAAAAGAACAAGAAAAACAACTGTGAGAAAATACATTTCTGTCTTTTAAGTCACCCAGTGTGTGTTACTTTGCTATGACAGCCCAGGAAGACTGATATGAAGACTGTAGAGGTTAAATGCACAGGCTCAGACACAAGATTTGACTGAGTTCAATCCCCATCTGTGCAATTTACTGACTTCGAAGTTTCAGCATATCATTTATCTTCTCTGTACCTCCATGTTCTCGTCTGTATGATGAAGATAACAACATTAATCTATCTCATAGGGCTTGGGGGACAAAATGGTTTATTGTTACATGGAGTGCTCAGAATAGGGCCTGGGGCATGGCAAGTGCTACATGAATGAGGCAGGCTGTTTCCACAGATGGCCACAGCAAGGTCTCAGCCATGTGCCCTTTTGCAGTGACATCCTACCGCTCCTCCATAAAGAGGAAAACCTTAAATCTTGGGTTTCCCTGTGACCTGCTTTGACCAATAAGGTGTAGTAGAAGAGAGCTGTGTAACTTTAAGACCAGTCTTCAGAGAGCAGTTTCCATCTCTTGGAACATAGCTTTATATTGTGAGGAAGCTAAGTCAGGCCTCCACAAGGAGGCCTGAATGGAGGAAAAGCAAAGCCCCAGGTTACATTCCCAGATGGCATCCAACAGCATTGTCAGCCATGTGGGGGAGGTCATCTTGGACATTCTTCCTGCTCCCCCAGAACCTCAGCCGACACCACATGAACCAGAAAAAGCACCTGAACACCCACAACATCATGAACATAACAAATAATTATTGTTTTAAGGCATAAAATTTAGAGCAAATTTTGCATTGCAAGAAACAACTAAAACAGAAATTAGTACCAGAAGTTTTGTCCTGTGTAACGAAAAACCTCAATCATGTGGTACTAGCTTTGAGCTGGGAGTTAGCATAGGCTGAAGTACAGGAAAGACAATAGAGGATAGAAAATCAGTGAGACAATTATTATTGGGGGTTTGAAAAAAGGAGACCCATATTATGTAATGACACATTTGGCAATGCTTAAAGTAAGGTGAAAAATAAAAAAATGTACTTAATAAATTTATTGGTCTGATTAGGAGGCTTCCAGAATAACATACCAAATGGCTTCTTTTAGCTTCCTATGATAAAGTATCTGGGGGAAATGCCTAAAGAAGGAAATGTTCAATATTTAAGTAGTAATTAGAGAAAATATTCTCAACTTACAGGTTTAGAAAATAAAATTGTTGTGATATTTCAGCTTCTCTGTGGTGTAAAAAAGTCTCAGAGTAAATAAAAACTTCAGGCAAACATTAAATCTATGGTATTGCCACTAAAACATAGTCTCAGGTCAAGATAAATTAAAGGCTATTAGCTGTAACAACCTTTATTAAGGCTTTGGAAAAATGTAAAGAAGAATCTCTCAGATCCTGTCATTGGACAAAGGACTTATAACACTTAAAAAAAATGTTATAAGTGTTGTGCTACAAGATCTTGACTACAGCCTAGAGTAGAGAGACATCTTTCCTATACCAATATGTGGATGTGTTTTTTGTCTACTAGTGTGAACCTCCACAAAATTTTTAAACCAACAAGGTTTTAAAGAGAATTGTAGTAATGGGAAAAATCAGATTGAACTGAAAAATGCAGACATTTCTTCCTGGTGTTGAGTCACACCTTCTTTATGTATTTTGGAGATTAAACACTCATCCAATGTGTTGTTGGCAAATATGTTCTCCCATATAGTGGGTTCCCTTTTCATTTTGATGATTTTTTTAGCTGTACAGTAGTTAATTTGATATAGTTCCATTTGTTTATTTGTTTGTTCCCCATATCCTAGGAGATATATCGACAAAAATATTGCTACACAATATATATGAAATTTCAATGCCTCTATTTTCCTCTAGGATTTCATGGTATCATGACATATTTGTCTTTTACCCATTTTGAGTTTATTCTGGTGTGTGGTGTAAGTTGGTGGTTGGTCTAGTTTCATTTTTTTACATGTATCAGTCCAATTCTTTATTCCACTGTATGTTCTTGCCTCCTTTGTCAAATATCAACTGACTGTAAAGACATTGTTTTATTTCTGGGCTCTCTATTCTGTTCCATTCATCTATGTATCTGTTCTTATACCAGTACCAGACTGTTTTGATTACAGTGGCCTTAGAGTATAGTTTGATATCAGATAGTGTGATCCTTCCAACTTTTTTCTTCTTTCTCAAGACTGCTGAGGGTATTTGGGGTCTTTTTTTGGTTCCATATCAATTTTTGGAGTATTTTTGTAGATATATGAAATATTCCAATGGTATTTTAATTGGGCTTGCATTGAATGTATAGATTGCTTTGGGTAGTATGGATATTTTAGTGATGTTAATTCTTCTAATCCATGAATGCAGTATATGCTTTGTATCTTCCTCTATCTCTTTTTTCAATGTTCTATAGATTCTTGAGTACAGGTCTTTTATCTCTTTGGTTATATTTATTCCTAAGTACCCAATTTTTGTTGTTGCTGCAGTTTAGTAAATGAATTGTTTTCTTATTTTTTCTTTCTGATAGTTCATTATTGGTGTATAAAGATGCCATTGATTTCTGAGTATTGATTTTGTATCCCATCACTTTGCTAAATTCATTTATTAAGTCTAGTAGTACAAACAATCCAGTTAAACTTGGGCAAAATGTCTGAATATACACCTCTCCCAGGAGGACATATAGATGGCTCATAGGCATATGAAAACATGCTCAATTTCACTAGCCAACAGAGAGATGCAAATTAAAACCAAAATGAGACATCATTTCACACCTGCCAAAATGGCTATTACTAGTAAATCAACAAATAGCAAGTGCTGGCAAGGTTTTGGAGAAAAGGCAACCCTAGTGGTGCAGCCACCATGGAAAACAGTAAAGAGTTGCCTCTAAAAATTCAAAATGGAACTGTCTTTTGATCCTGCAATTTCACTTCTGGGAATATATCCTAAGAATCTCAAAACACATGTTCAAAAGAATATATGCACCCCAATGTTTATAGCAGTGTTATATACAATAGCCAAGATTTGGAAACAGCCTAACTGGCCATCAGTAAATGAATGGATAAAAAAAAAACCTGTGGTACAGGACTTCCGGTCAAAAAGGAGGTGTAGGTAAACATGCTCACCTCAGTATAAAACTATAGCAAAAATTGCAACTAGATTGTAAAATGAATAGTACCAATATTCATCAGAAAATAGAACTTATGGAAGGCTGACAACCAATGATTTAGAGAAGCCACATTTATCCAGATGAGTAGGAGGAGCAGAGATGTAGAAGCATGGAGAGTCACTTTGTAAGTGGTAAGGCAGTGGGACCAGCAGTCCCACATTCCTGTGTGGTGGATAAAAATCAGGAGAGATACCTCTGGAGTGAGAGATTCCAACCCCAAACCAGACCATACAGTCCATGGTTTCAGCGCCAGGAAGACACATCTCTATAACTTCTGGCTGCAAGAACTGGTGGGGTTAGGGGTGGAAAAAACTGGAATTCTCAGGATATTTCTCTTAAAGGGTCTGCAATGGACTCAGGACTCATGCAGAACCACCACCTGCCCCTGGGATTCAGTAGCAGGGCAACAGCTGGGAGGGCACAGTAGCATATGTGGAGAAGGGAAGAAAAGGAAGTGACTGGCAAGGGGGTGAGTACCAGAAGACAGCTTCATCTCCAGAGGCTAGACAGTGGAATTGCCCCTCTCTGAACCCTCCCCCACAAAGAGCCACAAAGTGATGAAGTGGGTTACTGTCCCCCCTCCAGTGACTACCTGGGGCTTTGCCCCACAATTTACAGGTGTCTTTTCTACAACAGGCCACACTACTAAGACAGTGAGTCAAAGCAGCTATACCTATACATAGAAACAAACACAAAGAGGCTGCCAAATTGAAGAGACAAAGAAATATGATCCAAATGAAAAAAATAGAACAAAACTCTGGGAAAAGAACTAAATGAAATGGAGATAAGCAACCTATCAAATACAGGGATCAAAACACTGATTATCTGGATCTTCAAAGAAATCATTGGGTATTGCAACAACATAAAAAAGACCCAGGCAGAAATGAATGTTGCATTAAGTGGAATAATGAAAAATCTACAGGGAACCAACAGTGGAGAAGATGAAGCTGAGATTCAAATAAATGATTTGGAACATGAGGAAGAAATAAGCATTCAATCATAACAGTAAGAAGAAAATGAATAAAAAATGAAAACAGAATAAAGAGCTTCTGGGACATCTCCAAATGTTACCAACATCCCAATCATAGGGGTGCCAGGAGGGGAAGAGGAAGAGAAAGAAATTGAAAACTTATTTGAAAAGTAATGAATGAAACTTCTCTAATTTGGTGAAGGAAATAGGCATACAAGTCCAGGAAGCACAGAAAGTTCTAAATAAGCTGGACCCAAAGAAGACCACAACTAAGCACATTATAATTAAAATGAAAGGTTAAAGATAAAGAGAGAGCAAAAGAAAAGCAGAGAGTTGCCTACAAAGGAGTTCCCATAAGACTGTCAGCTGATTCCTCAAAAAGAAACTTTCCAGGCTAGAAGGGACTGGCAAGATACATTCGAAGTTATGAAAAGCAAGGACTTACAACCTACATTACTCTATCCAGAAAGGCTATCATTCAGAACTAATGGGCAGATAAAGTGTTTCCCAGACAAGGTAAAACTAAAGGAGTTCATCATCACCAAGCCATTATTATATGACATGTGAAAGAAAACTATATAATAAAATGAAGACCAAAACTATGAACATTAAAAAAAGCAACAAATGCACAACTATCAACAACTGAATCTAAAAAATAAACTAAGCAAACAAGCAGAACAGGAATATAATTATATATATGGAGATCATTTGGAGGGTTATCTGCTGGGAGGTGGGAGGGAAATGCGAGAAAAGGCACAGAAATTAAGAACTACACATTTGTAGGTACAAAATAGACAGGGGCATTTTAAGAACAGTATGGGGAATGGAGTAATGAAAGAACTTATATGCATAACCCATGGACATGAACTAAGGGAGGGGACTGCTGGAGAGAATGGAGATAAGAGGCTGAGGGGAGGAAAGGGGAAAATGGGACAAATGTAATAGCATAATCAATAAAATATATTTTAAAAATTAAAAAAATCAAATTATAATGAGAAAGCTGAGGTATATTTACAGAAAGGAATACTATGCAACAGTGAAAAAGAAGGGATCCTTACCTTTTGCAACACCATGGATGTAACTGGAAGCTATTATGCTAAGTCAAATAAGCCAGTTAGTGAAAGACAAATACCATATGATCTCGCTTATAAGAGGAACCTAATGAACAAAATAAACTAATGAGGAAAAAATAGAATCAGAAGCATAGAAACACGGAATGGACTGACAGCTTTAAGAGGGGTGAGAAGAGGTGGGGAGTAGCTGAAAGGAGGTGAAGAGATTAGTCAAAGAATATATGCATGATCCATGGATATAGATAATGGTGTGAGGATTGACAACGGGAGTGTGGGGCATGCTGGGTGGAGGGGGGTAAAGAGGGAAAAATGGAACAACTGTAATTGGATGAATAATAAAATATTCTTCAAAAGTACAGATTTTTAAATTAAGAAAAGGGTTTTTTGGCCCCTATATTTCTATGAATAGAGAGCAAGCATACAGAGCAACTCAGCTGTAAAATGGGCAGGCAATTTCTAGTGAAAAGAAAATAGTTACTCAGAATAAAAATATCAGAGATCAGAGAACAGCACCAAAAGCTACTGAGAATAATTCTCAAAAGCAGAAATAGACCCTAATCAATATATTGAATACATGCTCTGCCTACAAAACAGGGAGAATTGGCAACATACACATTGGATTTCAGAATTGCTATGGGCCAGTGACTACCATGAGTCTCTGGTCATACTGTTCTTGTCACTCGATTTTGTGCTCAGTGGTGGATTTTCTTTAGTTCTTACAGGCCTCTTCATCTGAGGAGGTGAAGAGGGAGGAGATGGAGATGAGGAGATGAACTCCCTTAGTTCACTATATACAAGGATTGTCATCTATATTTATTTATTTATTTATTTAGTTTTATTTTTTCAATTTTTTTATTTAATTATTTTTCAAGTACAGTTTTCTGTCTATTACTCCCATCCCATCCCACCCCCCATCCTCTCCCCTCCCTCCCATTTCCACCCTTCTCAGTTGTTGTCCATGTATCCTTTATATAGGTTCCTCTAAATCCCTCCCTTATTTCCCCTGAAATTCCCTCCCCTCTCTCCTCTGGTCACTGTCAGCCTGTTCTCTATTTCAGTGTCTTTGGTTATATTTTGCTTTCTTGTTTGTTTTGTTGTTTAGCTTCCTGTTAGAGGTGAGATCATATGGTATTTGTTTTAAATGACAAGATCTGGAACCTTAAAGCTATGTCTGATGCCATAAACAGATGAGAATATTAACTGCCTTGGGAGGAAATGAATACAGTTTGCATGTTAGAGGGTCTTAATTTGTGGCCATAGGGCACACCGGGCTGGGTTTTCTAATGATTGCCAAGGCAGTGCTTCTCCCCCCACAGTTTCTTTACAATGTGATCCTGAAGGATATCTGTGACAGTGACAAATCAGAAACACTTAAATATCCAACATCAGGGGATGGGTTAATTGTGGTACATGGCATTAAAATGAAGTAATATTTGAATATTTATTTAATGGCATAGAGTGACTCATGCTCATGGCAAAATTTTTAAATGAGAAAAGGCAGAGTATAAAACAAGTCTCTCTCTCTCTCTTTATATATAGACTTATATATATATAAAAGAAAGCAAAGCAAGGAAAAACAAATATGAAGAACATTACTGTTGATCTTTCAACAATATGGGGTTAGGGGCACCACCCTCACCACACAATCTGTGTATATCTTTTGACTTCCTCAAAACTTAAGTTGTCTCCTGATATTTGGTGGGTACTGGTTCCAGGACCTTTGCAGATACTAATCTACATATGCTAAGTCCTCTATATAAAATGTCATAAATCAATGCATATAGTCATTCCTTCATATCTGTAGACTCTCAGCTGTGAATTGAAAACAGTGCAGATACTTACTGAAAAAAATTCCTTAAATGAGTGGACCTGCACAGTTAAAACCCATGTTGTTTAAGGATCAGCTATAATTCTAAAGTGGAATGATGAATAAGTTTTGTTTGTTCTTTTCTTATTTGCATTTAATAAAAAAAACATCTGCAACTTTTGGGATATATTATATTACTTCTTAATAATAATACATACACATATGCACACAGCACCCTGACACTGTCAGAACTCATCCCCTTTCTAATGCAAGCTCTGATGGGCCAGATGTGCACATTCCTGTCACTGAGATGCAGTTTTCTCATCTATAATATCTGACCCCTTGTGACCTTTAATAACCAATGGAGCTGGTGGAAGAGAGCTGAGTGACTTCCAGGGCCAGACATAAAGAGGGCTGTAGTTTCCACCCATACCTCTTGGAATCCTGACCTTGGCATCCTGGCTTGATGCTGTGAGGAAGGCAAGAGGCCATGTGGGAAGCCAACAGAGAAGAGAACAGAGGCCTCTATCCTAAGATAGGCTATTTTCCAGATAGCATCCAATATGAACCTCTTACCATCGATAAGGCCATTTTAGAACTTCTAGCTTCCCTGAAGATTCCCATCAACACTGACATCATATGAAACAGAGGAACCACCTAGTTGAATCACAGAATTATGAGAAATAATAACTTGTAAATGTACCATAGTTTTTCTAAAGATTATAATTACTTTATTAATATAAAATTTCAAATTTTTACAAAATTATTTATTTTAATTGTTGTTCAAGTACAGTTTTCTGTCTTTTACTCCATCTAAGCTCACCCCGCCAGTGCTTCCCACTTCCTTCCCATTTCCAACCCCCTTAGTTTTTGTCCATGTGTCCTATATAATTGTTCCTGTATACCCTTCTTTCCCTTTTCCCCTAAAATTCCCTACTCTGTCCCCTCTGGTCCCTGTCAGCCTGTTCTCTATTTCAGTGTGTTTGGTTATATTTTGCTTGCTTGTTTTCTTTGTTGTTTAGGTTCCTGTTGAAGGTGAGATCATATGGCATTTGTCTTTCACCACCTGACTTATTTCACTCAGCATAATGCTTTCCATTTCCATTCATGCTGTAGCAAAGGGTTGGAGCTCCTTCTTTGTTTCTGCTACATAGAATTCCATTGTGTAAATGTACCATAGTTTTTTTATCTGTTTATTTACTGATGGGCACCTAGGTTGCTTCCAGCACTTGGATATTGTAAATTGTGCTGTGAACATTGGGGTGCATAGGTTCTTTTGAATTCTAAGGACATAAAGGACATATGGACAACAACAAGGAGGGGTGAAAACAGGGGAGGGAGGTAGGAAGGGCTGGGGTGGTGGGGACGGGTGGGGAAAACACAGAAAACTGTACTTGAATAACAATAAAAATAAAAAAGAAATAATAACTTGTTTTGTGCTACTATGTTTTGTTGTGATTTGTTACACAGAAACAGATAACCAAAGCAAGGAATGTTAATTTTTACTGTGATTTTACAAATGTGTATGTTTCTATTGCATTTTGCTTTTCTTTGCCTTGGCTTAGACCTGCACTGGATTCATTAGAGAAGGGGGACCTAAGCATGTTCAGTTGTCGCTCAACCTTTGCTTGCAATGAAGCAACTCACAAATCACTTCTTAGACAGTCCACGGGAACCCAAATAAAACCACAGATTAGGAGATGCAAAAATGACACCAATACCTGTCAGATAAGGTGATGAAGTTTAACAAGGATGAATGCAAGGCTCTGAATCAGTATTATAAAGCCAGCTGCCAAGGACATGTGGCTTAGCAGAAACACATATTTAAGCACTTAGCCCTTTTTTCCCCCATCAACTTTACAAGTATTGAGAGAGTGATGAAGCTGCCAAAATATCTAATCTGGTTGTAGGCTCTATTGATAGAAGTAAGCTCCAAGAATAAGGAAGGCTATACATTTATTCTAATGAGGTCAGAACACACATAGAAGATCCAGGTTTGCCCAAAGCATTTGAAAAGTAATATGAAAAGGGGGGAAGGGTTTTCACGAACATCTCTAAAGGACACATGGACAAAGCCAAGGCAGTTGGAATCAGGGGTTGGAGGTGGAGATGGCTGGGGTGGAGAGGAGTGGTGGTGGTGGGGGAAATGGAGACAACTGCACTTGAACAACAATAAGAAAAAAATTAAAAATAGCAAAAAAAATCTATTAAATAAATATGATCCTGTAAAAATCCCATCCTTTTAGGTCAAGCTTAAAAACTATTAAATAAATAGTTATAAATTTCAAAAAAAGAAAGAAAGAAAAACTGGAGTGAATTCTGGGGAGAGTGACAAACCAAAATTCACATGTTACTTTCAATTTAAAGAATATGTAGGTAAGTGACTAAGGGAATACATTTTAAAGATTTAAAATTAGCAATGCTGTGTCTTGATTTCATCCTTGAATTGAACAAATTCATGCTAAACAGATACTGGATTCCCAGTAATCTAAGTTTCAGAGAGAGAGTGATCAGTTTCCTGTCATCTTGTAGCTTGTATTTTAGATAAAACCAACAAGACAACTTGGCAAAGGTGGGTGTTATAAAGCAAATAAATAAGTTTGATTGAGTTGAAAGTGTCTATGGAGTTGAAAATCTTTATATTGGTTATTCAAAGAAAGCTTGTCCATCAAAATGAAGTTTTAGATGAGATTAAACTCATAAAAAGAATGTTATATAAAAGAATTGGAGAACATCTGTCTAGGTCATAGAAGCACAAAGTAGAAATCTCCCCCAGTTGGGACAAGTTGGCATGTTTGGAAAAAAAAAAAGAAAAAACCCACTGTGGCTGCATATATGAGACAAGGAGAGTGCTGCAAGCTAAGATCAATCAGGTGGGCATGTCCATCCTGATTTGAACGTTGTTCCACTGTCCTCAAAGTATTACTGTCCCTATTATGTTTTGGGACTTGAAAGAAGGTTTGGGGCTTGACTAGTAAGAGGTTTGTATACAGAGGTGTAGGTGGAAACACTGTGCCTTCTCCCACAACCAAGTTTGAAGACAATAAAGGTTTAGTAAACAAAGATGCAGCCAAAGAACAGAAAACTGAACTATACGGAAGTCCAACAACAACGAACCATTCAACCGGGACCGGTAAGAGGGGCGGAGCCAGACGTAGAGCAGGGTCAGGCAGGAAAGATCCCCCGACCCAGGTGTGCAGGCAGCCGGGGTATAGCAGTGTGGACCCAGTGAGAGAGCGGGGCAGGCTGACTGCCGTCACACATTTGCGCGCAGATAAACCAGCAGGGGAGTGAGCAGTGAGACAGACTGCACAGGCTCCAGTGGGCGAACCCAGTGAGTGCGCAGGGCAGAGGGCTGACCAAGATCTCACTTTCACGCACAGTGGGATGGACCACGTGGCCCTGGTGGGGGGAGGTGGCAGTGGGGACTGCCATTGCTTTCCTTTGACCCCACCCCCACATACAGAGTCAAAACCGAGCAAATGGGTTGCCCCGCCCTGGTGAACACTTAGGGCTCCACTCCTCATATGTAACAGGCACAAACAGTCCAACATATGGCTCAAGGAGAACTCAAAGCCCCAGAGCCCATAACTCTAAGCAACCAAAAAATAGCAAGCCTTTCAGATGCACAGTTCAAAATACTGGTGATCAGGATGCTCACAGAACTGGTTGATTATAGTCACAAATTAGAGGAACATATGAAGGCTAAACTAATTAAAATGAAGGGAAATGCACAGGAAAACAATAGTGATGGAAAGGAAACTGGGACTCAAATCAAGGGAGTGGACCAGAAGGAAGAAAGAAACATCCAACCAGAAAAGAATGAAGAAACAAGAATTCAAAAAAAATAAGGAGAGGCTTAGGAACCTCCAGGACATCTTTAAATGTTCCAACATTCAAATTATAGGGGTACCAGAAGGGGAAAAGGAACAGCCATGAGTGGAAAACTTATTTGAACAAATAATAAAGGAGACCTTCCTCAGTCTGGCAAAGGAAATAGACTTCCAGGAAATCCAGGAAGCTCAGACAGTGCCAAAGAAGTTGGACCCAAGAAGGAACACATCAAGGCACATCAGAATTACATTAGCCAAGATGAAAATGAAGGAGAGAATCCTAGAAGCAGCAAGAGATAAGGGGACAGTCACCTAAAAAGGAGTGCCCATCAGACTGTCAGTGGATTTCTCAAAAGAGACCTTCCAGGCAAGAAGGGGCTGGAAAGAAGTATTCCAAGTCATGAAATCCAAAGACCTACAGCCAAGATTGCTTTATCCAGCAAAGCTTTCATTTAGAATGGAAGGACAGATAAAGTGCCTCTCAGATAAGGTCAAGTTCAAGGAGTTCATCATCACCAAGCCCTTATTATTTGAAATGTTAAAGGGACTTATATAAGAAAAGGAAGATGAAAATATGAACAGTGAAAGCACAGCAAACTCAGAGTTATTAACAACCACACCTAAAACAAGAGCAAAGCAAGAGGACAGCTAGATCGGAGCAGAACCATAGAAATGAAGAACACATGGAGGGTTAGCAACAGGGGAGTGGGAGGAGGAGAAGCGGGGAGAAGGTACAGAAAGTAGCATAGACAGTAGGTAGAAAATAGATAGGGGGAGGGCAAAAATAGTAGGGGAAATATAGAATCCAAAGAACTTGAGACACGTGGTCATAAACTAAAGGGGGGAATGGTTGGGGAGGGGATATACAGGGTGGAGGGGAATGAAAGGGGGAATAGAACAACTGCAATGGTATAATCAATAAAATATATTTAAAAAAAGAAAATATGAGGAATCGTGTTCATGGATGGGAAGAATTAACATAATCAAAATGTCCATACTACCCAAAGCAATTTACAGATTCAGTGTAATACCTATTAAAGTACCAATGGCATATTTCACAGACATAGAACAAATACTTCAAAAATTTATACGGAACCATAAAGGACCCCGAATAGCAGCCGCAATTTTGATAAAGAAGAACAAAGTAGGAGGCATCCCAATATCTGATATCAAACTGTATTACAAGGCCACTGTAATAAAAACAGCTTGGTACTAGCATAATAACAGGCACATAGACCAATGGAACAGAACAGAGAGCCCAGAAATAAACCCAACTCTCTATAATCAATTAATATTTGACAAAGGGGGCAATAACATAAAATGGAGTAAAAATAGCCTCTTCAACCAATGGTGTTGGGAGAACTGGACAGTTATATGCAAAAAAAGGAAACTTGAGCATTGACTTACACCATACACCAAAATAAATTTAAGGTGGGTAAAAGACTTAAATATAAGCCGTGACACCATTAAAGTCCTAGAAGAGAACATTGGCAGAAAAATTTCATATACTTCATGCAGTAACATTTTTACTGATATGTCCTCTAGAGCAAGGAATATAAAGGAAAGAATAAACAAATGGGATCTCATCAAAATTAAAAGCTTCTGCAAGGCTAAAGAAAACAGCATTAAAATAAAAAGACAACCAAATGTATGGGAAAAACATATTTGCCAATGATGCCTCAGACAAGGGTTTAATCTCCAGAATATACAAAGAACTTACATGGCTTCACTCTAAGAAGACAACTAATCCAATTAAAAAATGGAGAAAGGACTTGAACAGACAATTCTCCAAGGAGGACATATAGAGGATCCAGAGACACATGAAAAGATGCTCAATATTGCTAGCTATCAGAGGCATGCAAATTAAAACCACAATGAGATACCACTTTACACCGGTCAGAATAGCCATTATAAACAAAGCAACAAACGACAAATGTTGAAGAGGTTGTGGGGAAAAGGGGACCCTAGTTCACTGTTGGTGGGATTGCAGACTGGTACAACCACTATGGAAAACAGTATGGAATTTTCTAAGAAAACTAAAAATGCACCTGCCTTTTGATCCAGCAATTCCACTGCTGGGATTGTATCCTAAGAACCCTAAAACAGCATGTGGGAGCCCACCAGGCCGCAGGGGACCAAGGACAGAGTTCTCCACTGTGAGAATGGTGGATGAACTTGGTTTCTGGTCCCTGGAGCGGCGGGTACCTTGACATTTTCCTAACCTTCTCGTTCCCAGCCTTGAAAGATATAACAAGATTTTGGCACAGGTGTCATGTTCCCAGATGGTTATGAGAACTTTTGCCCTTTTGATAGCTTAAGGGAGTGCACAAACCTTGAAAAACAACATTGTTTCTAGTTCCCTGCAGTCTTGCTTCAGGCATTAGCAGTTTGTATATAAGACAGCTGTTCCTTGAATAAAGTTGCCATTTGCCAGCAGAGCTTATGGTCCTCTCCATTCTTTCAGTCCCTTGCCTCACCTCGTGACCACCCTTGCTGCAGCCGGCTGCGGCAACACCAGTCGAAAAGAACTTATACACGCCAATGTTTATAGCAGCACAATTTACAATAGCCAAGAGTTGGAAGTAACCTTGGTGCCCATCAGTAAAGGAATGGATCAAAAAACTATGGTACATTTACACAGTGGAATTCTATGCAGCAGAAAGAAAGAAGGAGCTCCTACCTTTTGCAACAGCATGGATGGAACTGGAGAACATTATGCTGAGTGAAGTAACCCAGGTGTTGAAAGACAAATACCATATGATCTCACCTTCATTAGGAACCTGAACAACAAAACAAACAAGCAAGCAAAATAAAAACAAAGACACTGAAATAGAGAACAGGGGGACAGCTACCAGAGGGGAGAGGGGAGGGAATTTCATGGAAAAAGGGGGAAGGATTTACAGGAACTAGTATAAAGGACACATGGAGAACAACTAAGGGGGTTGGAAATGGGAGGGAGGTGGGGAGCACTGGGGAGGTGAGCTGGGATGGGAGTAAAAGATAGAAAACTGTACTTGAATAACAATTAAATAAAAAAATAATTTAAAAAAAGAAAACATGAGGAAAGTGGCCTGAGAAGTAGTTATAGGAATGTTTTGTTTCCCTGGGAGTCATTCTCAGCTCTCTGAAAAGCTGGCATGTAGAACTTGGGCAGGGGTAGGGTCAGAGTTTTTGTGTCCCCAAGAGGTGACACTGTGAACTTGACTGGTGGAAACTATAGGGGGTTGTTCACCTTGGGGAAAGGCAGCGTTTTCTAATTTATACCCATAACCAGTGACAGAATCTGTCTTGGTAGGTAATCAGTTTCTCAAGACAGGTAACATTCACGTAAAGTCTGGATACTGCATGAGGTTATAGTAGTTGGAAATCACACAATTGTTGTTAGACTAAAATTAGTGTTTACCAAGGGGTGGGGCGCATGCCACAATTGGTAATGGTAGAAATGCCATTAAATAACATTGAATCGAACTATAAAAAGGTTATTCCTTTTCAATTTCCTTTCAGTTACTGCAATTTTGTCAAGGAGATCACCTCATTTGTCCTTAATACCTAACACTTGCTTTGTTTTCTTTTTTTCAATGGGAATAAATGGTTAGATGAAGACTCTTTTTTAAAAAATTGTTATTCTGTTACAGTTGTCCCAGTTTTCCCTCCTTTGCCCTCCTCTGCCTAGCCCACCTCCCAGTCCCACAGTCAATCCCCACGTGGGCCATTCATACGTGTTCTTTATCTAGTCCCTTCCCCTTCTTTCCACCATTATACCCTGCCCCAACTCCTCTGGCTGCTGTCAGCCTGTTCCATGTTTCCATATCTGTGTTTCTATTTTGCTTATTAGTTTATTTTGTTCAGTAGAATGCTCTTATAAGTGAGATCATTTAGTATCTGTCCTTCACCAACTGGCTTATTTCACTTAGCATAATATTCTCCAGTTTCACCCATGCTGTTTCAAAGGGCAGGAGCTCCTTCTTTCTTTCTGCTGCATAGAATTCCATTGTGTAAATGTACCACAGTTTTTGATCCACTCATCTACTGATGGGCACTTAGGCTGTCTCATTAGTAGGTAATGGTGTCTTTCAAGACTTAAAACTATTTTGCTCTCATATTTATTTATATGCATTTATATATTCATGGCAGTAATATAAACATTTTTATAAAGTATGTTATTAAAGAATAATTTTGATTTAAAGAAAAATATTATGCATATAGGCATAAATGTTGTATGTTGTGGACTATAACTATGAATAAAAAATCATTATGGTGCTAAGAACATAAATGCTATTTAGAAAACTCTGGTTAAACAGATCTTAAAGACTTTCTCAGTCCTGAGCTCTTAGATTCCATGAAATAAAATTGGGTTTAAATTACTTTGCTGATACTCTTTTTTTTTTAAAGATTTTATTTGTTTACTTTTGGAGAGGAGAGGAGGGAAGGAGAGAGGGAGAGAAACATCAATGTGCAGTTGCCTCTCACCTGGCCTCCACTGGGGATCTAGCCTGCACCCCAGGCATGTGCCCTAACTGGGAGTCAAACCAGCAACCCTTTGATTCGCAGCCCACACTCAATCCACCAAGCTACACCAGCCAGGGCTCTTTGCTGATATTCTTGAGCAAAGTCAACTCTTTTCAAGAAAGCAGAAAGCCAGGATTCAGTTGTGTATGTTTAGTTGAGTGGAAGAGTCATCTCTAAGGATTTTTAGCTATACTCTATATCTTTTTTAGTTGCAAGGTTCAGAAAACCCAAGTGTGATAGTGAGTTTTATGTGTCAACTTGGCTAGATTATAGTAACTAGGTGCTGGGTCAAATACCAGTCTAGGTGTTGCTGTGAAGGTAATTTTTAGATGTGGTTACCATTTATAATCAGTAGACTTTAAGTAAAACAGATTGGTCTCCATGATGTGGGTGGGTCTTAGCCATTCAGTTGAAGATCTTATGGGCAAAGATTGAGGTTTCCTGATAAAAAAGAAATTCTGCCTCTCAGCTACAATATAGAATTTTTTCCTGAGTTCCCAACTTTTGGACTCAAGACTGCAACATCAACTTTTACCTGGATGTCCAGGCTGCCTGTTTGCCCTATAAATTTTAAATTTGCCAGCTTCCATGATAATGTGAGCCAATGCCTCAAAATCAGTTTTTCTCTTTTTCTTGATAGGTAGATAGATAAAAAGATTATCTATATTATATCTAATTTCTCTTTATGTGTGTGCATATATAGATAAAACAATGAGAAAAGCTGTAGAGAAAATGTGTTGTTTTGTGCTACTAATATTGTGGATGTGGGATTCAGGTAATACTTGATCCAGGGGCTCAAATTACAGCATTAAATTTATTTTTACCAATTTCTTGGCTCTGATTGTAAATTCATCAGCAGCCTCTACAAGGTGACCCTTGGCAGCTTCCATCCTTCCAAGTCCAAGTCTAATCTTACTCCTCAACAGTTCAACCAATTTTCATGGGCCTGAGTGCCTCTGTCCTCAATTAATTGCATAGTCATCCCTGAACTAATCACTGACATCAATAATGGGTCACACTGATTCCCACACTCTTCTCACCCCATAGGCCTGAGGGTGGAGAGTGTTGTCTCCCCATTTGGAATGAATTCAGGGTATTATCAGAACTAGGGTGAGAAGATTTAGGATGAGAGTAATAGTGATCCACTATGCCAGTAATTCTCAAACCTTAATGTACACAAGAATCACCTGGGGATTGGTTAAAAGGAAGATTCAGATTCATTAGGTATCGCTAATAAACTCCAGGTGATTCTCATACTTCTGGTCCATGGACCACACTTTAAGTACCAAGCCAATTCACTATGTATTTCACAGGTTGGCTGCTAACTATTCCTAATTAGGACCAAGGGGAGACAAAAGTTCTGCCTCAATTCAGCATATTACCAGCCACTCCATCATTTCAATAAGGCCATAGCTTTTACAACTAGAGGAAGCCTGTCTCTGCCTTGCCTGTTGGAGGCATATACAGAAAAGGTGGTTAAATATAGACATCAAGTATCATGAGCTCCTGGGGCTGCTCAGTAATGCTCAGGGTAAGTGAGAACAGATAAAGATGTCCCCTTTACCTGGATGCCTTTGTATAGAAGTCTGCATTCCTCAAGATTTACAGAATTCGCCAGCTGGATCAGAGAAACAGCCCAGAGCCGCTGTTTGTATTCCATGAGTGAGATTCACTGGAGAAAACCAGAGGTCAAGGTAGAGTCATATAATTTCATGGTTGAAGACTTTAGCCCATACTGCATACTTCTCAGGGAAGGTGCTTATTGCTGTAGGGGAAATTTGAACTTTGTTGGACGAAGGAGACCAAAGTCTTTTGCTTTTTAAATGCCATGTTTGTCTTTCAGCCAAAGGCTTATAGTTAGTCTTCTGCATCTGGGTTTTAAAGACTGCAGGAGTTGGGAAGTTTTTGATGTGAGAGAATCATTGAGCCTTTTAGAAAATTTCTACAATTGGATCAAATGTTCCAAGTTAGATGTCAGACGATCAATAGCTGATTCAATCACAATTTTAGCCATAACAAGAAATAGTTATATTTTTGTCATTAAGGGAATTTGATCAATCTTTTCATGGTTGACCCACTTCTTAGATATTGACCACAACAATTGCCAAACAAATAAATAAAATAAATACAAAAAGTCAGTATTCTTAAAGCAGTAGCGATTTATGTCACAGGATCCTGCTATGGCTTGTAATGGCAATTTCTCACTATATTTCACAGAGAGACAAATGTATCTTAGCCAGGCAAAAGGGACCTTGAGGTCATGGCATGGGTTGGGGTTGAGGGTGTAATCCACATATCTATCTACATGAGTTGGAAATCAATCTCCTTGGTAAACTTGTTTTTAAATGAAAATAGTTTATTTCTAAAATTTTTTACTTAAGTTTATTTAATCGGTAACTTATTTATATATGCATTATATATTCATGGCAGTAATATAAACATTTTTATAAAGTATGTTATTAAAGAATAATTTTGATTTAAAGAAAAATATTATGCATATAGGCATAGATGTTGTATGTTGTGGACTATAATTATGAATAGAAAATCATTATAGTGCTAAGAACATAAATGCTATTTAGAAAACTCTGGTTAAACAGATCTTAAATATATTAAATCAGTTTATTTAATTTAAGTTCATACACAGTACCTGACCACAGGAGGCATTCAGCTGCATTATTCGATAAATTATACTAGAAAGACATATTTTTTTCCTTTGTCAAGAGCTGGATTTCTGGTGGGGAAGATAAAATTGGATAAGGAAATAAAACTGTGTGTGCAAAGGAACAGAGGCATAAAATTGCCTGTTGTGTTTCAAACAGGCCAAGATTTTGATACAAATAAAGTAATGAACTCTATGGTGGGGAATGGTGAGAGGTAAGTATGAAAGGGGTGGACAAGCTAGATTTAATTTGTACATGTCAGAACCTTTTAGTTGTGTCTGTTAGCTGTTAGTTGAGTGCAAAATACAATCAAATTGGTTTAAGCATAAAGGAAATTGCACTGGCATGTGTAACAGTACACAGAATAGCTCAATTCATGGCTAGATCCAGGTGTTCAAGTGATATCAGCAGAAATTTGTCTCCATGTATCTTAGTTAAGATTCTTTGAATTTGTTTTTATTTTCATACAGGCTCTCTTCTAGATGTGAAAAGTGAGCATCAGCAGCCCTGAACTTATAATCCTCCTAGTTGAGGAATCCCTTTGGAAACAGATAACTCGTTACCCTTGGTTTGAACAAAACATCAGGATCTGATGTTTCTTGGCTCTGATCTGTAGCCCAGGTTTGGCCACATTTTATTATTTAACCAATTGGTGTAGCCCAGGAAATAAGGTATTTTCATTGGCCTTTCTGGATTGTGTTTGTCCCTCAATATCCTGGAAGTGTAATTTGTCCTACCCAAATAGCATAGCATGCTGTATGATTTCACTTATATAAAATTCTACAAAATGCAAGCTAATCTCTAGTGATAGAAAGCTTGGTAGTTTTGGTGGGGGTGGAAGAAGAAGTAGAAAAGATGAATTATTGAAAAGCAAGAGAAAATGTTTGAGGAAATGGATATACACATAGTCTGGAATGTTTCTTCATATTTGTATGTCAAAATTTAATTTATATACTTTAAACATGTCCAGTTTGTTTTATGACATTTATACATCAATAAAATTGTAAAAGGAGGGAAAGGATGATGGTTAGGCAAAACAGTTGCCAGTGATAGTGCGCCACAAAGCAATAAAGAGTTAGCAAAAATTTGTAATTAGAAAAGTAATGTAATTATGAGTTTTAAGATCATTATGGAAATGACATGGAGAAAGTACTGTGAAGCATACCCCGGCTCGTGGGATCCATGACATTGTGGATGGGGGAGAGACATTCACACGGACTACTGAGTCCTGTGGAGGAAAAGGGACAGCGTTGCTTTTTCTCTCAAGGGGAGCCAAAAGCCTCAGCCTCCACCATGACAGGCCTTTATTGTGTTTTTGATCACATTACATGATGGTCCTCATTTACTATGCACAGGTTTGCTTCAGGTGGTTACCTTTTACAGAAATCAAAGGAGCCAATGCTGCTAATCACATCACAGAAGAAGTATATTTGCAAGTGAAAAGGAAAAAGTGGTTAAACCATTTACACTTGTCCTTGGAAAGTTTAGCATGGATTTTAGGAAGTTACTTTGCAGTAAATGTTTGCTGAAAATCAGAGTGAGGGAGTTTTTAGCAAAAGCAAGACTCAAAGCGGCCTAGGCACATTGCAGGCCTGATTCCCCAGGCGAGAACCTATCCGTGGGTGTGGGTCCTGTGTATCTCCCAGTGGGAGCTGGGCCCACACCATGTAGAACGGTCTCCTACAGTATTGATGTGACAATCGTTTGAGTAGTAACAAGGAGATTCATTAAGAGGCATATTGGATGTTTCTGGTACTTGAGGCTTTGCTGTGGCAGCCATGTTTGTGCAGGTGTACCCTGATAGCACCTCACCTCAGCTCTACCACAGCTCTCACTTTCTATCCTGTATGTTTTATGTAGCTCAAGCTGGGAAGCTGCGGTATCCAGCCTGGCATTCAAGTATGCCCAGCCTGGAAGTATGTGGAAGTTAATACCCTATGGAAGATTTAAGCCAAAGGGTAAATATTGTCTCTTCCATTCCCTAGATGGGGAATTTCTTGTCATGCTCTAAGCACCTCTTCAGAGGCTTCCAGCTGGACCTGAGTTGCTGGAACTGATGACCAGCTCAATTGCTCTTGCTTCAACCTTTTCCCATGCTTTTTATGCCTGCCTTCCTCTTTCACTCCTCCTGAGCCACTTCCTACAATAAATTACCTGCATGAAAGTTGTAGGTTCTACTTTCCATGGGCTTGGGAACCTGGGTAGGATGATGGGTGCGCATGATAGTCTAAGTGAGTAATGCTGAGAGGCCAACCTAAAGAAATGATAGTTTGAATACAGGAGCAGAGAAGCATTTATTCAAAGATTATTAGACTTTCAGAGAGTGAGAGAGATCACATACATCTAATTCACTCAAGAAATCAGTAGAACCCAGAGAAAAACCAATGACAGGAGTAAGTATTTCACAAAGGAAAATATGGTGTTGGAATTATGTAAGATCCATGACTCAGAGAAGGAGTTAGTATTTCAGTTTGCTGGACAATGTAGTTCAGATTAATTTTTAAATGCTATAATGACCATTTACCAATGGTCCCAAGGTATTAAACAAACCAGCATTCATGCACTAATGACAAAATGATGGAGGGATTCAGACAGGGGATGTTGGGAACAGTTTGTCTTTGTACCATGTTATCTAGTATCTCATATGGAAGACTCTCAGGTCAGGGCTTGGAATCTCCTCTTGTTGATTTACTTATACATCGTGTGGTTGATACTGACTATCAGCGTCCTCACAGCATGACTGGGTCCCAAGTCTCTTAAAGGGAAGCAGCAAGTCATGCAGTGTCATTCTGTTGTTCACGACAGTCACAAAAGTCTGCCTATGTTCAAGTGGAGGGACCACAGACCCCATATTTTGATATAAGCTTGTCAATGTCACATTGTAAAAAGAGCATATGGGGTTGTATGTTAATTTTCTATTGTTGCTATTTCAGATTACCGCAAATTTATTGGCTTAAGGCAATACATCTCTAATCCCATAGAAAGTGCTGTCCAGTGGAAGTATAATGCAAGCCACATAGGTCATGTAAATTTTTCGAGTAGCCACATTTATGAAATTAAAAATAAAAACAGGTAAAATTAATTTTAATAGAATATTTTATTTAACTTGAAATATCCAAAATTTCACTATTTTAACAGGAAATAAGTATACTAACAACTATTGAGATAATTTACATTTTTTGCTAAATCTTCAAAATTCATTATGTATTTTACACATATAGCATATCTTAATTGAGAGTGGTGGTAATTAGGCTGTGTACCTACTGACAATATATTTGAAGTTATTCTTTTTTAATATTTGTTATTATTTTTTATTATTGTCCAAGTACAGTTGTCTCTTTTATTCCCCCACTATTCCCCTCAACCCCAGCCATCGCCACTCCCCACCCTTGATTCTACCCCCCTTTGGTTTTGTCCATGTGTCCCTTATATATGTTCCTGAGTAGCCTCTAAAAATCTGAATAATAATCAAATGCCAAACTCCCCCTGACCCTAAGGGGATTTCTCACTTGTACCTGTTGCTTCTCCAGCTACTGTCTGGAAACTTTTGTACCAAATGAGAAGCAGATTAAAGGGACAGTGGAGCAGATTGTGAGCTGTTCTAGACTGACTATCAACAAAGGGTCCTCAGTCACTTACTTTGTATTTGGCTATTCTTTCTACTTCTGTTCTATTTAGCAGCCATTATGTTGGGAATAGGTAGTTGAGCTCAGTTCTATAAATTAAAATTTTACTCTTGCTTTCTCTTCTGACATAGGCACCATTAACAGTCCCAGAAGGGGAGAGCCCCAGCCGGTTGGTAGATAGACAAGTCTTACCTTCAGTGTTCTTTGCCCCATTTGCAGCCAAGGGCCTGAAAAACATCAATATAACCAATCCTATCCCAGAGAAAGATAAGCTCTGGATTGTCAAGTCCTTTCCCACACTTACAGCATACAACATATTCTTAGAAAACCCTCACTTATTCTTCTTGATCTGACACAAAAGTTCATTCTCCTTGAGAAAACTTCTTTAGAACCACTAGAACATTCTTTTTTTTCATCCCAAATTTCTTTGTATTATTCATTTTATCATTCTGTCTCAGCTTAAACACTTTTTAATCATGATGATTTATTCATTTTTCTGCCACCCCCAATATATTGTTGCAATTTCCAGGGGAAAGACCATGCCCTCATCTCTTCATTCTCCATGATTATCACAAGGCTTTTTGCATAATAGATACTCAGTCATTGGAATGCCTTTGGTTTGTTAAATAGAGGAAAGGTAATTGACCCATATGGTGGAATGAATGAGTGATCCTGGCTTTATCTTCTCAAGCTTCTCTTGTTGTCCCGAGTCAAGGGAGTCATATGCAGTTCAAAGTACTAGGGGTTGAACACAAGAATATTTGAAATGTACCTCTTTAGTTAGATAAAGAAGACCTATTCATATGTTGTGGGAAAGGAATCAATGAAGTTCCTGGCCCCCTTGCCTTTGACAATAGTTTTTCAGAGCAGCAGAAAGAGAGAGCCTCCAAGAAGGTGATTAATGTTCACTCCTGCTGAGGATTTCAAATTGATTTTGGCAAAGAAAATGTCATTTTTCTGCCTGTCCCTTGGTTTCAGAGAGAAAATATGGAAAGGAGAGTTTCAAACCAACTAAAGAGGGTACACAAAATATTTTCAAGGAAAATAGAGGATACAGTAAGCCCATCTTTGGGTAAAAACAGGTTGATTCATCTGCTTAATAATACAAGTTCATTTCCATATTACATTGCCTCATCTCCAAGTTACCCGTTGCTTGTTATTATCCTTAATAATGGCACTTTAGATCTTCCATGGGACACACTGATTTCACAGGCTATTGATGCCACAACTACAGTGACTTTTATTCATTTTTTCTTTTTTATTTTAATTGTTCAAGTACAGTTTTCTGCCTTTTACTCCCAATGTTTATGGAATACATACTATTTGTTTGATAGTGTATTCAGTTCTGAAGAAGTAGAAATAAATTATGAATTATCCCAACCCTGAAGAAGCTCATATTTTAGTAAATAAAGAGATATATAAACAGAAAATTATAATTCACTGTCAGACATACAGTAATAGAGATGGCTATGAGACCTACTGTTCATACAGAAAGGAGAGTATCTACTTTGTCACTTTGTTCATTCATTCAGCACGTATATATTATCAATGACCATGTGGTGTACGAGGCTCTGGGGTTACAACAGTAAAAGAACAGTCGAAGTTGCCGTGTTGAAAGCTCCCTGAACTGATAAAAATGTGGATTTTCAGAGATCTGAAGAGATAATCGTGTGGCTAGAGCTCAGTGGTCAAAGGGCAGAGTGAAATAAAGTGAGGTTGCAGAGCTGGGCCACACTGTGAAGGGCTTTTGGAAAATGCCAAGCAATTACTTTTATTTTTTCCTCTAGGTGGATAGCTTTAGGCCAGGGAGTATTGATAGTATATGATTTATACTATTGCACAATTATTCTGGCTGTTAAGTGGAAGAATGGATTTGGGTGAGGTGATTGAGGGTAGAAAAAAAGTCAAGAGTTTAAGCTGAGAGATCAATTAGGAAGTTTAGGTGAGAAATTATGGTGCATTAGACTTGGAAATGGCAGTAAAGATGGAGAGAAGACTGGTGGAAAGGTTTTCTCCAGGCATAAAATAAGGGACAGGTGAACAAGAAGAGTCTCAAAAGTGGACAAATGTATAAGAACTATAGAAGCAAGAAACAGTTGAGAAAATTGTACCTTCTCCCTAGTCACCAAGGAGAGCATAATCATACTAGAGACACCACAGCCACCACACCACCACAACATCATCATCACCACCAAACACTCATCACCATTATCACCATCACCAGTCTCACTACTATCATCTTCATTCTGGAAGGCAGCTGTGCTCACCACTATTCCACCAATGCCAACACATCATCTTCATTCTGAATGCCATCATGATGACTAATACTTTGTGATGCACAATAATTTTAGCTTAAAAGTGAATTTCCATCAGTATTAACTTATTTGGATTTCTCAAATTGGCTCATCTATTTTGAGTTCCCAATCTCTATGACTTTCTTATTTGAAATCTTCTTTCCTACAACACCATTCATTGACATGGTATGTTCAGTCCCAAGATACCTCTCTATGGTCCTTATGATGCTTTCTTTCTCCTTTATCTTTATGTGCCATCCTTCATAGTTTTATCCTGTGATCAGACATTCCTAAACTGTCATTTACAGCCTTGGAGGTTGGTTCATTCATTAGATAACCCTTTATATCCCAATCAGTCCTTACACTTAGATCACTTCGGGTACTCAATTTTTCTGATTGTGAACATCACAAAATCTTGAAAAGGGTAACCACTATGACTCAACCTTCTTTATTTAATCTCCTTAAAATATCTTTCACTTTTCAAATCTTCTTCACGTCATCCATATTCCAATATCATCTTCATTGCTCTCTATTCGGCAGTCATCTCTGTAAAGAACCTCACACTCCTACTTCAAAGAAAAGACAAAAGAAAATCTTCACAAAGTTCTCTATACCTCTTTAATTATTCAGCTTACAGTCTTTGTTCTGATCATTCTTTTTATTATTTCACTTATCTTTGTATCCAACCACATCTTTACAGTGTTATCAGTAACGGATAACAAACTAGTTACTTGATTTAATTACTTTAATTAAAACTTTTCTGACCAGTTTATCACTAAAGCCTTTGAATTCTTTTGGAGTGAGTTTGCTACAACAACACATATTCCTTATGGAGCCATTCATTAATTCTTTGCCTGAGAAAGTTATCATTGTTGTTCCTAAGTCATCTATGTCCTTATTATATGAAACTCTGGATGCTGGAAAGTTCTCCTTATATCTGAAGGGCTTTCATCAATGTGCTGAATATGTCTTTCTTTGACCCAGGAGCACCAAGAGGTAGAATTTGCTACAGACCAATTTCAGAGAAACAGGAGCTGGGAGAGTTAGTATTTATAAGACCAGTTCTTCCCAGTTTGTGTCTGTGGTTTCTAGAGCTCAAATATAAAATTATCTAAAGGAAATGAGATACAATGGGAAGAGTAGATTCAAAAGTGCCATAAAAGCCAGGTAGGTCTCAGGGAATCATTGGGACATAAGGCACAGTCTCAATAGGTTCAAGACAACCTGCAGAGTAAAGAGCAGAGAACTACATGACTTTGAAAATGTCATTTAAATTTTCTTAAGCCCAATGAAATGCAAATAAATGAAATATAAGCACCTATAGATCAGAGAGAATATGTCCAACCAATGGATTATTATTATTTTTAAAAATATTTTATTTCTTTATCTTTATACGGGAAGGGAAGGAGAGAGGGAGAAAAATATCAATGTGTGGTTGCCTCTTGTGCATCCCCCACTGGGAACTGGCCCACAACCCAGGCATGTGTCCCGACTGGGAATCGAACTGCGATCCTTTGGTTCACAGGCCCACGTTCAGTCCACTGAGCTACACCAGCCAGGGAAGATTATTATTTTTAATATCAATAATCCATTGGTTGGACATATTCCAACCAATTATTTCTGGTTTCAGATACATAGCAATAAAAGCAGTTGATATGTCTTTAAAAAATAAAAATAATCTATTCTAATTTTATTTTTATTCTTTTTATTTTTGTCATAGAAGACATAAGAAATTCCCTGCCTACTTTTTCTTTTTTCAACCATTTGATCAAGTTATGATGGGCTTGGAAAAAGCAGTACATATTTAATATATATAATTTGATGAGTTTGGAGATAAGTATATACACCCATGAAACGATCACTACTATCAGAGCCTATAAACATATCCATCTCCTCCCAAAGTTCTCTCCAGTCTCCTTTATTATTGCTGTTACATTCTTTGGTGATAAGAACATAAGGTCTAACCACTTAGCAAATTTTAAGTATACAATACAGTATTGTGAACTATAGACATTATGCTGTATAGCAGCTCTCCAAAACTTACCTTGCATAACTGAAACTGTGTGCCCTTTGACCACCACCCATTTCTCCCTCACCACAGCCAGTGGCAACCACCATTCCCTCTCTGCTATTTTAGATTCCATGTATAAGTAAGATCATTCAGCAATTGTCCCTCTGTGTCTGGCTTATTTCATTTTGCATAACAGCTTCCAGATATATCTATGTTGTCACTAATCCCCTTACCTATTTCTTGGCACCCCTACTGCTCTGTTTGCCTGTCACTAAATTCCATTCACTTGCTTTTCATTTTCCTTTGAAAATGTCAAGCTCCTCTGTGCTTCAGGGCCTTTGTCTTTATGCTGCCCTCTGTCTGGAAACCTCTTTCTCCGCATCTCCCTGGAGGCTCCTCATCACTTAGGTCTCAGCTAAAGCCTGTCCTGGTCATCTGCCCTCCACACCCTGCTCCATCATGTCTCCCCATTTATCTCCTTCACCGAACTCTTAGAAATCTCTAAGTACTTTATTTCATTATTTACTTGGTCACTAAATACTTTTTTTTCATAACACTTGAGCTCTGTGAGGACAAGGCAATTTTACGTTTAGTTTCTCATAGCCTATTCACCTCGCGTATCAGAGAATCTGGCATACAGTGAAAACTTAATATATAGTGAAAACAAGAACAATAAACATGAGTCAAGTCTTTACACACTAGCATGATTCTAAGTGGTTTTCATATTTAAATGATTTAATGCTCACCATCATCCAAAAGGTTGTGTGTTGTTATTATTATCTGTATTGTGTAGATGAGGTAGTAAGGTTAGAGAAGTTAAGTAGTTTGCCCAAAGTCATACTGCTGGTGAGTAGCAGAGCTGGAATTCTCCCTCTCGAAGTTTGGTTCCTGAGCTCAAGCTCTTATCCACTATCCTCTCATATCCGCAATCATCTTGATGTTAGCAATGAATAAATGATTATTCCAGGGATGATTTGGTGTCCTAGGACCCAGATAGTCTTTTCTGAATTCCCAGGCACATTTACCTAGGCTGGAAAAATTTATTGAAAAGAACTGGCCTGTGTAGCCTCAGGCACCAAGTAGTCCCAAGGCTTTGGGTCGCCATACTTTTCTAAGATAGCATACCCACCATAGGAAACTCACTGGGGTGAAATCAAAGCCCTGTGGTGTGAGGATTGTCCTTCATGTAGATATTGCATCATTAATGACTGGAAGTCTATAGGAACTTGACTATTAAAAAAGAGCTGATGAATTTTCCACATCCCCCGTTCAAAATTCCCAAGAAATTCTCAGTCCTTGCTCCTTATCCTCTAAAGAAGTGTAGAAGCAGAGAGTAAAAATCTATCCCCAGGCTTTCTTCCTGTTTCCTTTGCCTCCTAGATTGTATCTGAACATAACAGAATTCAAGAACCATGTGAGTTTTTGTATCCATGTGTGGGAGGGTCAACCTACCACCTTAGCATAGTTCTTTCCTAAATACCTTCAGAATACAGGTCAAAAAGCTGCAAATGGGCCTCAGGAAGATGATCTCCTTTCTTTTTAAGGTCTTGGCAATTTTACTCCAATAGTGTCATCAATATTGATTATGTGTCTATGCATATTGATAATACTAATTACCTACATTTCTACAATTTATATAAATCATCAAGTTTGCAAGGAAGCTTGAAAGTCAACAACTCTAACACAACCAATTCTTATCACCTCCAGCATTGATTTTTATCTTACTCAATCATTACAACCACACAAGGTAGGCTGAACTATTAGTCCTCCTTTCAAGATGGAGGAAGGCAGTAGGAATGGCTCTCCCAAAGTCACATGAAGATAAAAGACAGCTGGCACTCAAACCATTGTCCTTATAAAGTGAAATGATGTGAAAGACTTGACAATATGCTGACTCTACCTGGTATGTATTACTTAGCTTTTGCTACATACAAACCCTCTCAAACTTAGTGGCATAACAGTAGTTTGTTAGTTAGGATGCACTCAATGGGATGGGTCTCACCTGGACTCCCTTGGTCTGCTAGTGGGTCAGCTGTGAGCTGCAGGACTAGGATGGGCTTAGCTAATGTTGTTATCTTTAATGGTCTCTCATCTGCATTTAGGCTGCCTAGGCTTTCAAAGGTAACTGGTTAGAGTCCTAAGACAGGAAAAAAGGTGTAAAGTCTCTTGAAGTCTAAGCTTAGAACTAGAGAAATATTGCTTTTGTCACAGTCTGTTAGCCAAAGCAAGTCACAACACCAGACCAGATTCAAGAAAAGGGACACAAACTCCACCTCTGGATGGTAGGAGCTGCAAAATCCTCCATGGAAAGTCTGTGGTAACAGGAAAAGGAAGCATTTGCAGCTTTTTAAAAAATAGACTACAGCATGTTACAAAGAAACATTTAATTTTTAAAAAGACATAAGTTTAATACTCAGGACATTTATATTCCAAAAGATTAGCTTACTTTTTAAGTATAAATATATGAAAATAACTTACATATAGATGATGAACTTAATGTATGTAAATTACAGCTTAATAAAAAATAAAAAAATGAGCCCTAGCTGATCATTCTTCATTATAAATATGTTAAAAGTAGAAAGACAGTGTTTTAATTTTACTAGAAAACTAGTGTTTTAATGTATTTATCAACATGTAATTAATGCCACATATGATGATGTTTTGTTCTTTTCTAAGTCCTCACACATCTCTTCTTCTTTAATCAAAGAGCATTCCTGAACTGTGGCCAAAGAAGTATTGCCATGTTCTGCTATTATATCTGAAGAGCTGAGACTCAGAGACCCCTGAAAGCCATATGGTGTATTGCAGCTCTGACTGTTGTACCATTATCTCCTGAATCAATCACACCTTGAGCTATATCTAGCAACCTCATGCGCATGGAGTTTTTAATGCTATGGGATGGGCTATGTCTGGTCACTGGGGGTGGGGAGGGGCTGGTATGTGGCCCCCAGGTTTCTTACCTGTTAATAGACTTCAGCATCACTGAGGCACTTTCAGTTCCTCTTCTAAGTACTCCCAAGAACTTTGTCCATTATTTTAAAAAAACCCTACCATTTATTAAAATTTGTAGAATCTTTAGGCTTTGCAAATCAAGGTTCATAGATATCAGTTTCCATTTAATCTTCACAGTTAGGGATTATTATCCATAATTCACAGATCTGTAAGTCACAAGTGGTAGCAACTTAATTCAACCTGGTTTAAGCAAAACAAGGTCAAGAGAATGTGGTACTTGGAACCACATCTGGCCATCTGGCTTCAGTTATGACCCAAAGCTCAACAATAATTACCACACACTCATTTCTACTCTGCCTTCCTGAACATTGATGTCATTCAAAGAGGAGGCTTTCCCTGACAATGATAAAGATAATCACGACAAACTTCTGGTTTATAATCTAACAGGCTATGGAAATCAGCAGAATAAACTCCTCATTCCTGGGAGTGCTAAAAGGATTCCTAGAAGGATCCCCATGGGCCTGGCCTGAATCATGTGTCTCTGCTTGAACCAATCACTGTGGTCAAAGGAATACCACTGAGCTGAATCATATGACTGTCACTGGAGCAGGAACAGGACGGCCCTTCAGAAACACAAGAAAAATGGTTGTTCAAGATCAGGGCTAGAATACTGGGCAGAAGGACAACACCAGATATCCATAACAGTAAACAAGAAAAGAAATATTCTTATCAATGAAGTAGTTTTTCTAAGAAGATCCAAGTCCTGAGTGCAAGGTCCAGAACTCCAACCTGTGGTTTGCATATTATGCCTCTGTGAAGGGAAAACTTGACTGTCCTCCTTTACACTATGCACAATACTCCCAACACTTCTGTTCTTCAAATACATAAACTTTTACCACATCAAGCAATTCTCCAGTTCACAGTGGACACTGACTTGGTGTCCTACAATTTAACTCACTTCTGACACTACCGACCTGAAGATAGCAGCAGATCCCACACGTTAAAAACTCAGTTCCACAAGACTGCTGATATTTCAGACAACAATCACACGTCTGGTTGTTATCTGTCTTTGTGACCAAGCAGCCACAAAACACAAGTTTCCAAGGGTTTGATTAATTTGCTAGAGTGGCTCATAGAACTCAAGAAAACAGTTTACTTGAATTATTATAAAAGAATATAATTCAGATGAAAGAGAAGCATAGGGCAAGGTATGGGGAAAGAGTGTGGAGCATCGATACCCTCCTTGAGGGAGCCCCCTTCTCAGCACCTCTAAATATATACCAGCCTGGAAGCTTTCCAAAAACCCCATTCCCACCCCAACATCCACTTTAAGACCCCATCCTTAAGTGACTTCACAAGTTATATCATTAACCTAAACTCCAGTGTGGTTGAAAAAGATATGTTATAAATATAAAATCATCTTAATATCTCATAACTTGGCAAGTTCCAAGGGTTTTAGGAGCTCTGTGTCAGAAATAAAATAAGACCAAATATGTTTTTATTAAAAATCACAATATCACACCCTCAGTATCATTTCTAACAGACCTTGATAATGCCCTAATTTTTACTCAACAAGCACAAGAGTAGCAATAGCAGTAATAAAAATAATGGTAATAATAATCATTGCAGTAACATCAATATAATGACTTTATGCCTGGCACTGTTCTAAGTTCAGCTGAGTCAATTTAAAGATCTAACTGACTTTACTGAACTATTCATGAGTCAGGCAGCATCTCATCTGGTAAACAAAGGTGCTCTGAGGAGCAAACAGGTGAGACAAGAAAGTTGAAAAAGTGGAGTATGTCAGGCAAGGTCACCATCCCTTAGGAGAACACAGAGGGTTTTACTAGGCAGATGACCTTACCAGTACAGAAAATGCCAGACTGATTGGTTTAAAATTCCACTCCTGGGAGAGGCTAAAACTGCAATTAAGTTCAGTATTAAGTCTTGGTAGGGCTTAGCACAGTGACTCCATTTGGGTCTGTTGTTTCTTCTTAACAACTTATATTAAATCATTTAATCTTCACATCAAGCCTATTAGGTGGCTTGATAATTACTATTCCCACTCTTATTATTATCCCTATTTTCCAAATTAGGAAACTGAGTCATGGAGAACTTTTATGACTTGTCCTCAAAATGGTTCTAAAACCAGGAAAGAGTTAGTGCTCAAATACCTATCTAGTCAGCAACAAATATCTCTAAATTCTTCTGTATATATATATATATATATATATATATATATATATATATATATATATATAAATTTATGAACTATGCTAAGTGAAAACATACAAACTAAGTGGTTTCATTTATATGATATTCAGGAAATAGCAAAACCATAGAGACAGAAGATAGATAGGTTGTTTGGAGAAAGGGAGAAATACTGATTACAAAGGAGTGCAGAGGAACTTTGGAGAGTGAGAGAGTTTTGTGTCTTTCTGTAGTTCTAATTAACTGATGGTAGCTGTTTGTTAAAACTCACAGAACTATCCACTAAGATGTTGGATTTGATATACATATAAATTACACCTTAATTAAAAAACAAAAGAGTAAGCCTTGGTTGGTGTGGCTCAGTGGACTGAGCATGGGCCTGGGAACCAGAGTCTCTGATTTGATTCCCAATCAGGGCATGTGCCTGGGTTTGGGCCAGGTCCCCAATAGGGGGAAGGCAAGAGGCAACCACACATGGATGTTTTTCTCCCTCTCTTACTCCCTCCCTTCCACTTTTTCTAGAAATAAATAAAATATTTAAAAAAAATGAAAGTAAGCATTAGAGACTGATTGTTCTCCTCTTTAAATACATTAATATTTATTTTACTAGAAAACTTCCGTTTTTATTAGATTTACCAACATAGAATAATCCTCATTGGAAAAATATCTGTGGTTTCTTATTCTCTTCCCACAGGGATTAAATCCATAAACTTTTGGCATCCAGATAACCTTAGGTCAATACTGGTCCAGCCACCTAAGAGTGCTACCTGTGGGAAAATTGCTTAGCCTTGCTTGGCCTCAGTATTCTGGCTGCAAAATGGGGGTGCTAGTGCTTATCTAATTAGGGAAGTTGCCTGGATGAATTATCCCATTGGTCTTGGTACCAATTGTCCTTTCTGCAGTGTTCTCAGGTAGTGTATGATCAATAAAGTAGTGGTTGTGCTGGTTCTGGCTTGTTCACACTCAGATAGTTTTAATGCCCTGCCCCTGCTTTGCTCTGTCATCAGTGGAGTTTCTCCTGAGTGGCCGAATTTCCCAGGCTTCTAAGGCAACTGAATTCCTATTGGGTTTGGTCAAAGATGGGCACTGGTAAGAAATCATCAGATAGCTAGGAGGAAGGAGACACAGGGCATTTCCCCCTTTCTCTCCATGCCAATGGCTCCTGGGGCACAAGCTGTGTATCCTCTGTTGCCCCAGCTATTCCCAGAAAGATCAGGAAGCCTGGTTCTAGATTCTGAACCCTGGTAAAACCACCTGGTTTTTTTTTACCTCTCTGGCCTAGAGTTTGCTGCCGCTTCCTGCCATATCTAATCTCTTGGTTACTTCAGTATTTGGTGTTTGGTCTCAGCATGGCTCTCATCCAGGTAGATAATTTCTTCTATTACATTCCTTCTGTTTTAAGTATTTGGAAGTCATTTCTATATTCCTGCCTAGACACAGATTGATACAATCATCATCTCTGAGATTTCTGTAAGTCTCAGTTTGAAAAATATGGATCTGATTTCTGACTGCTAACATATCATGAATGTATTCACTTGGCCAAAGTGACAAAAAGCAGCATGTTTCCAGTAGTAAAACAAAGGTGTTCCGAGTGGTGATCACTAAGGGGTGTTATTGTGCTAGAAACCTCTCTCCACAGCTTGAACTAATTTTTTATCATTAGTCTTAGTAATACGTGCCTACATTTCCTACACCATTGGCTTCTCGTGGTGTGGATTCTCCAGGTTGCTAAGCCAATATATGAAGTAAGTTGGGTTGGATCTAGGTTGTGCCTTGTTGTTGCTTCCCAAGTGGTTTCCACTGACACCACAGGGTTTGGCCTTCCTCCTGGAAAAGGTGAAACTCCTGACCCTACCACCAGGGCAAGGTGAGGGACTCTTCATTAGAAGTGGGTGGCATTGAACCCAGGCTGCCACTGTGGGCTCCTCAGACAGCAGTGGAGGACTGTTGTGACAGCCTGGCAAGGATAGGAGTGTAGGCTCCCACTCAGGCTTTGCTAGCTTAGAGGGAACTGGGCTATGGCATTCCTAAGGCATCTGGCTGAAGTAGAGTAGGCATTATTTCAAGCTGTCTGTTTTGGGAGATCGCCTCTCTCAATGTGTGAGACTGGAGAGAAGGCTTTGTTGGGGGCTTTTCTTGTTTTTTTACATCTTGATGTTTTCAGGTTGTTGAGTTCTTTAGCTCCAAATCTGGGATATCTGAGTCACAAAAAAACCCCTAAAATTGGGACCTCATCTAGTCAAAGTACCTAGGTAATCTGACTAGTTGTTGCATATAATGGGAGGAATAGGAGGGACTACATTTATTCCATCTTCCCAAAAGTAGAAGTCCTAATAACCTTTTAAATAAAGTGCAAACTTAAGGCTTGGTTATCAAAATCTCAAATAGCCTAGTGCCCACCTACATTTTTCAATCTTATTAGCTTCACTCTCCATTCAAACAAAACTATTTACTTGTGGTTTGGAAGCTGGCTTCAATTCACATTGTATCACATCCTTTGGATCAGTTGCACAGCCTATCTGTGTGTCTCAGTTTCACTTATAACATGGGGAAATTATTCTGTCTTAGAGTTGTAGTTTTTGAACAACAAGGGTAGTAATTCTTAATGTGTTTTAGCTCTTATAGTTATCAGGCTTTCCTTGCTCCATGTCCTTGTTCTTCCAGCTCCTACACCCTCCCATTCCCATATTTGACACAATCTTTACATTTCGGTTCCAGTGGCACCTGTTCCATGAAGCCTTCCTGTGCTCTCTCAGCAACAACTGGTGTTGCCCTACTGTGAAATTCATAAAAAATTTTCTATCTTCTCCTCCAGGGCTGGAGTCAATTTCATATCCAAAATTTTAATGGAATTTCTTTAAGGTAAATACTACACTGTATTCAGCCCTACATGTACATACTTCTAGCTCATTATAAGGGCTCATACTAAATGAGTGAATGATTAATTCATTAAGTAGAAAAATATATAATCTATTAAGTCCTGTGTTTCTATGCTAGATAGGATAATAACCTGTATCCTAGTCCCTGGGACCTGTAAATATATTACCAGTCATCTCAGTTGCACCCTAGGACAATAGTCACATGACATAAGGATCATCAGCATTTATAGAATAGTAGAGACTACAAAGAGTCTTTTCATGGAAAGAGAAAATTTAGCTTTGTCCAACGCTAACTTGTTCCTCTGTAGAACATTCTGTTTGTAGACTGATTTCAACCTGAGTTGAAGGACCTTCTAGAAGTATTATAGTGCAGTAGCCCAGAAATTTACAATAATGCATCAGAACCACAGAGAAGCTGCCTGTGTACAATCCTGATTCCACCTTTACATGCAATGTGACCCTGAGCCCAGTATATGAAAATAATAGGAGAACTTCCCTTTTTGGGTTGTTATGAAGATTAGATGAGTTAATTTGTGTAAGAACTTAGAACAATGCATGACAGAATAAATGGAATATGTGAGATTGCTAAATTTAAAAAAATCCTGAGTCTAACCCCAAATCAGAATTCCTAAGAGTAGCAAGATGGAGCATTGTTGTTTCACAGGCTCTGCACCCAACCCTGCAGGGTAAGTCAGTCATTCAACCACTCCAAATACTTTTGTGTTTTTGTTTGTCTTGGTTTTCTAGGGAAAGCCTGTGTAAAGGTTACTCTGTCAACATTTTTCTTCCCAGACTTATGAATTTTCCTACAAGCTAGCTCAAATTTTATTTGTTGCAAATTACCCTTTTGTATTTTTGTTTATTTTCTTATCCTCACATGAGGACATTTTTTTCATTGCTTTTAGAGAGAGAGTAAGAAGAAGAGAAAGAGGGGAAAAACATCTAAGTGAAAGAGAAACATTGATCAGTTGTCTCCCGTGTGCACCCAGACCAGGGATGGAACCTGCAACCTTTCACTGTACAGGATAATGCTCCAACCAACCGAGCTACATGGGCTGGGGTAAATTACCTTCTTTAAATGTCTGAAGTTGGTGCTTTATAGAAGAATAATAATTATCTGCATGTTTACTGAGCTCACTCATTCATTTATTCATTCACTCATCCAGCAGCTGTGCCAAGTATGGTGTATATGCATGTGTGTGTTGAAATTACATTTATTTCCAGAGAAGGAAGACTCTTTAATAGCAAGTAGAGGTCAACCAATAAAATGTATTTGTGAGCAGTACAGAATAAAAAGATACTCCAGGCAGGCAAATACAGTCTTTTGTTCAGGAAATTCTCCAGCCTCAAATGTATCTTTTATGGAAAGATAAATTGTGCCCCATCCTTCATCTCAGAAGCCTCAATGCAGACCACAGCCAGGCTGTACTCACAAACAGAACAGCAGCAGGTACCTGAGGAAACAGAAATTCCATATCAAAGTCTGTTTATGGTGCATGGAGGAGCTGAATGCAGGAGGCAAGTAGCAATAAGAGGTGGCAGGACAGAGATTGGGGAGTGGCAGTAGTACCTAGGTGGCTAACATCCAGCTTTGGGAGCCAGACACACATGGGTTCAGATCGTGACTCTGCTACCTACAAGCTGTGTGAACTTGGCTGATCTTTAGTAATATATAGACATCTAGTCAATATAGCGAAATATAGTACAAGTAAAATTGTACTCCCTATAAGTGTTCCGGGAGGATTTTTGGCACAATGATTGCAAATATTTAGCCCAATGACTGATACATTGTTCTTTTTCTTTAAAGAAAAAGAGTTGTTGACATTGGTGGGTTTAGGGTCGATAATAGTAGAGTTGAGTATTTTGTTTGTTTATTTATTATCAAAGTAATAAGTATAATACAAGTTCATTGACAGATATGAAAATACCAACTGCTTATTTTCCTCCTTGGCCTCTTCATTTGGCCACCTAAGGTACCTCTATTCCTAACCTATGACTCCACTGACACAGCTAAAAACCAAGAATGTATACATTTGAGGCCTTGGTGATTGATGCAAGGAGACCCTGAAGTATCTTCATCCAGTCCCTTCTTCTCTCTTGTACTATTAGGGTGGAAGGAACTGGGTTAAGACACTAGCCTATTAACCTGACCAAGAGCTTTGTGTTGGGACTTACTTAGGAGGTAACTATCCTTCCACTCCATCCCCTGATCCTGGTTCATGAACAAAGAGTTTCTAGGGATTGGGCAGGATATAAAGATGATGCTTGACCTGTCTCCACTGAGTCTTCAGCACAAGACAAGCATTTCCCCATCTGACCCTAGAGGATGCATAAGCCCTTTTTAGGGCCCTATAAAACACAATCAGGTTATAAACTGTGGTCTCCGAGGCTGTTGAATGCTATCATTCCCCACTCTTCACATCTGTTCCAATCTGTCTGCACAATACAGCATGCTGAACATTAGGCCATGTTAGGGCAGCAAAGTGCTCTGAATGAACTCATGCATCCACTAATTATTTAGCACTTCCATTTTTTTCTTTTTTTAAAAAAAATTAATCTATACTTTAGGATATGTTTATTATTTTAGAGAGGGAGGGGAAGAGAAAAAGCAAAACATCAGTGTGGGAGAGAAACATCGATCAGAGAGAGAGAAAGATCAGTACGAGAGAGAAACATCAATCAGCACTCTAATTGGAGATTGAATCTGAAACCTACGTATGTGCCCTGACTGGGAACTGAACTTGCAACCTTTTGGGGTATGTGATGACATTTCAACCAACTGAGCCACCCACCCACGACCCATGTTCCATTTTCTTAATAGATAAGTAGTGATGTATGGGAATTAACCAAAGGCAGCAATTCTTTCTAAAAAAAAAACATTTAAAAGTATAATTAACAGGGATCTAAACAAAACAAACAAGCAAGCAAAATATGAACAAAGACACTGAAATAGGGAACAGGCTGACAGGGTCCAGAGGGGAGAGGGGAGAGAATCATAGGGGAAAAGGGGATGGACTCATATGAACAAGTATAAAGGCCACATGGACAATAACTAAGGGTGGGGGGTGGAAATGGGAGGGAGGTGGGGAGCATGGGGCGGGGAGCGGGCAGGGTTGGGAATATAAGACAGAAAGCTGTAATTGAACAAGAATTAAATTTAAAAATTATTAAAAAAATAAAAAATAAAAGTATAAATATCAGAGATAAAGCATTGTGTGAAGGTTAAGCTAGAGGACCAGAGTTTTTGGTTCAAACTCAAGCTTGTCTACTCACTACCTAGGGAAACATGAAGATGATGACAACTGAATGGTTTAGAAAGATAGACCACATTATTATCATGAAATAACAGTATATATTTCAAAAAGGTGTTGGGAAGACCAAAATGAAGCTCCCATTTGTATCTACAGGTTTGGTTTTTATAAAGTCTGCTCAGGAATGTCCTGATGCAAGATATTTCAGGTAGTGTTGCACTTATTGCCAAAGTTTGGTAACATAGTCACCAGAAGGCTCCTGAATCTCAGGCTTGGGGAGACAGGGAAAAGGGGAAAATAATTATAGACAGTAAGAAGAAAAGAGCTCTTGGAGTCTACTACTGAGTCCCCACATATAGCAAAGAAATAGATATTTAAAAAAACAAGAAATCAATGCGCTGACTAAATCACTTGATCGGTTCACTCACTTAGTGTAGAGCCTTGGCTCTTGGCATTTGGAAGGAGAATGGATTTTTATTGTTTAATTCCCTGTAAGCAAAGGACTAGTGAATTGTAAAATCCTGTTGCTTAACATATAACATTAAGTATTGAACTAGAAAATAAAGAAAATCAATTCCAGGTTTGGTTGCTGATTAGCTTTTCTTGGGGAATTGAGAGTAAAGTGCCATCATTGCTCTTACCTTTAATTCATAAAATACTGTGTGCAACACCTTAACAAACACATTTGCCACCTTAGAGCACAGTTTCCACTTAGTGTCCAGCATTCTACAAGCTTTGTGGCTCACTCATGACATGGTTCCAGCAGCTGCTCTGGGTAACCCAGAGTTCTGGAGAAGTGGGGCTCCAGTGTGGATGTGCAGAGATTACACAACTCAGGAGTGAATCCTGCATCCTTGGGGGTCTCCTTGGAGCATCAGCCCCCTATCTTCCCCAGTCCCACTTAACCTCATATTCAACCACCAGACCCAGGCATTTAAGATAATATTACCCCTACCTCTGCCTGTAGGTGGTGTCTACTATTAGTTTGTCTCCACAAACCCTGTACTACTATTTTAAGAATAAGTTTCTACCCCTGCCTGCCTGTGGACCTGCAATTGTGTAGCCTCTGTGGTAACCCAGTCTATCTGACTTGGTCACTCAACCCTTTGTTTCTTATTCAGCAATCCATGTAAAGAGAAGGCACAAAACAAACAAGCAAGCAAAATATAACCAGAGACATTGAAATGAGTAACTGGAGGGCAGGTGAGAGGGAATAATGGCTGGGAAGGGTTTTCAGGAACAACTATACAGGACACATGGACAAAACCGAACTGTGGGGGTGGAATCAGGGGAGGCAGGTGGGGATGGCTGGTGTGGGAGAAAATGGTGGGGGGAAATGCAGACAACTGTACTTGAACAACAATAAAATTGTAAATAAAATAAAACGTGAACAATAAAAATAATAAATAAAATAAATAAAAAATAAGAAGGCAGAAATCAGTATTTCCATATAATTTATTTTCATTTTTATACTGTTATTATAAAGTCTACTTTACAATTAATACTATTTTACAACAACTACCGACTCTTTAAGAAAATACAGCAATAATTTAGGTCCAAAGAAAATATACCAAAAGCCAGATTCAGTTAGAGTTTTGTGGTCTCTGAGATAAGACTTCCAATGTGACTCAAGAGTCCTTTTCCTTGGACCACAGATTGTTCTCTATCCTGAAACACTCTCCTGGAAGTTTACTGGTTAGTGTTATTATTGAGAGACTCTGCCTTTTGAGATCTGTTTTTGAAAATTGCTTGCGCAATTACTCGGTTAGTACAGCCATGTGCTTGTGTTAGTCTATTCTAGAGCACCCTTCTTTTTCCTTCTTCTTTTTTCCCAAAAATATTTAAGTGATGACTACATCCCAGACACTGAATTTGAGAGATGAGCCAGAACACAAGCTTTGAATAGAAGGACATACAGGCAAGTGGAGTAGATAGACAGATTATTAGGGCATTATGATACAGCCCCAGAGGATTGGACCCCAGAAAGTGAATGTTTATCTCTACATCTCTACCCTGAGCTGGGCAGAGAAAGCTTCTCAGAAAAGGTGACATTTGAGGTGAGTCTTGATAGATTACAGGGAGGAGAAAAACAAAGCCTAAGAAGAAGTCATTTGGGAAGGTTAGATATGTTCAACAGGTTGTGAATAGCTCATCATGAAATATGACCTAGAAATAGACCAATAGGACACAAGGTCCACCTCAGGAAAGGCTGTGTTCTTCACGCAAAGACTGTTCTTGATCCTATCAATAATAGGAAAAATTTGCAGGGTCCTAAACTGAGGATGAACATGTTTTGGGTTGTTTTTAAGAAAGTTCCCTCTGGCAGCAACATGGGAAATGGATTTAAGGATGAGGAGAGACTGGAGGCAGGGAGACAAGGTGAGTAATAATAGGATTGATATGAACCAGGTCACAGCAGTAGGGATGAAGAGGAGGCAATAGATCTGAGATGAATTTAGGTAGGAGAGGATCCTCCCAATGTGTAGCAACTGCCTTATTTCAGACTGCCTTTGTTTTTTACCTAGATGGCTGTAACAGCCTCCTTAGTTTTCACTCTGTCCCCTCCCCAGTCTGTCTTCAACCAGAAAGGTCATTCTATGAATCAGTAAAGATGTAGTTTACTCAACTGCTTAAAAAACTGTTTACTTCCTATAAGCTACAGGGTTAGTGCTCAAGGGATAGAGAGGGATATTTTGTTTCCAAGGTGACATTTAACAATATCTGTAGATAGTTTTGATTTTCACTGTTTGAGGTGAGGTTTGCTACTGCTGTCTAAGGAGCAGAGATTTGGGATGATTCTTAACACCCTACATTGCCTAGAATGGCCCCCTCCAGTAGCCTCTTCTATACGATCTTTCCAGTTTCCCTGGCATTGTTAACAGCTACCTTCCTAATCCCCTTGGACATAGTCCTGCCATAGTGCTTCTCCCTTTATTTCTTTTTCCAATTTAAAAAAATAATTATGCCATACTCTGATTAAAACAATACCATATAAGGTTGTGTATATGCAAAATCCACCGTTTCCTGTTATCCCACTTCCCTTTGCTCCCTTCTCCCCCACCATAAGAACAATTTAGGATGAATTTTACTTTTGTTCCAATTTACACAATTACACATCAGCATATGTATATGTATACATATACAAGGGGGTTCTTGGCTGATATTTACATATCACTATACAACTGACCCTCATGCTTGACACTCTGTCATGTCATGGACATCTTTACAAGTCAATAGATATAGATATGCTCTTTTTTTCTGATGTATTCATGCAATAGCATGCAGACTTCTATAACAAACCAAAAAAGGATGCTACAGTAAATGGGGAATTTTATTTTTCTATTACAATATTTTTCTTACCCCACACCCAAATCTTGTAACCACATAACTTGTGCTAACAAAACAACTGTAAGTTTTTCTCTGCTTTCTCATGTAACTGTTTGCAAATTTACACACAGACATCTTTTTATCAGTTAGCTTAATAAAAAATAGTATCATATGAAATATATTTCTTTACCTTTATTTTCTTACTCAATAATGCTACACCCTTCTAATTGTTATAACTATAATTAATTCTTTTAAGTGTCTGCAAAGTACTGTAGTATGTGGATTTTTCTACCTTCACCATCAGCATTTATTTTTGCTACTACAAGCAATGCTGCTATAAACATTCTGGTACATGTGTCCTAGTGTACTGGTGTTTTTACTGCTATAGGTTGATCCCAAGAAGTGGAATTGCTGGATGGAACAGTGTATGTACTTTTAATTCTAAGTGATACCACTATTTTACTAAGTTTTACCAAAACTTAAGTAAATAACAATAAGAGATACTGATATTTTACCAAAGAACTGTAAAAATTTATACTTCCTCCAGTAACTTTTGAGGTAATTTTTCCTTCATATCCATCAGGAATAGTGTTAAGATTTTAAATTATTTTTCCCAAACTCTTGAGAGTAAAATTATATTTTGTTATTATATTGATTTTACTTTTCTGACTATGAATGAGTCTGAATCCCTATCTCACATTATATAAAACAAATTCCATATCCACACAAAGACTTGCACAGAAATATTCTTTGACAACAATATTCACAATAGTAAAAAAATTCTCCATTACCTGGAGAGTAGATAGACATAAATAAAACCTAAATTAAAATATTAAGAAAAATTGAGTGTACTATACCTACAAATTCTCAGTGTAATAAAGCCTAATTAATTGGGAAAGACAATAGAGGCTACGAAAGTTATACAGTCAATTTGACTAAATATAGTTTTACAATATTTACATGTCAAAATATTTGTTAAAAGTCAAAGAGAAGTGACAGATTGAGGGATATTTGAAATCTGTAATAGTCAATAGACAATAAACAATAAAGAGTCCAATACCTCAATAGAAAAGTAGACAATGCCTACCACATCCCAGAAGAGCAAATCCAATTGAGGTAAGTCAGTTAAGGTAAATCCAATTGAGGTAAAGGAGTTTAGTTAATTACAAAATGAATATATGACTATTGTGGAAAAGTGAAATTAACAACACTACAGAAGTATTTAGAGTGAAAAGTTCATCATCTCCTGTATGAGACAGGGTCCTGGCAAGAAGCACATGGCCCACTCAGGGGTTTAAGTAAGGAGGGTTAATGAAGGGGCATCAGGCACAAATGTGGGCACAGTAAAGGGACTAGACAGGCTTGGTGAGGTTCTAAGCACCAGCAGTAGCAGGAAGCTCTTGCATTCTCAGATTAATTTTTCTTTGCTCAATGGTTGAATCTATGGAAGCAGGGCCACCTGATGGAAGCTGTGACCACAGAGAGGGTTGCAAGCTCTACCACAGCAAAGCAGACACGGAGAGGGGTGAGAGCATAGATACCAATTCTCTCTTCTCTCCTGCCTCAATGATGCCTACTAGGCAAAACCAACTGGAAAACAGAGGACAATGGAGCCCTAGGAATCCAGGATACAGGAGTCAGCCTACCGAGGCACCAAGCAGGACAGGAAAAGATGGTGAATGGGTCAGCGAGGAGGCAATTTACACTGACTAGTTTTTCCCTCTCACCACCTACCCTAATTGCTAGAAGCAGAACCAAGATCATTAATAGTTTAGGATCCACTGTACCAGAATGGTATTTTTGTAAAGATTTTTTCTTTTATTTTTAGAGAAAGGGGAAGGGAAGGAGAAAGAGAGGGAGAGAAACACCAAAGTGTGGTTGCCTCTTATGTGCCTTGCACTGGGACCCCTGCTGCAACCCAGGCATGTGCTCTGACAGGGAACTGAGCCGGCAACCATTTGGTTCTCAGGTCCACCCTCAATCCCTTGAGCTACACCAGCCAGGGCTCTAACAGAATGTTTACTATGTACATTATCACCACTTCCTCCCCCCCCCCAGCTAACACATTTGTTATTTAAATAACTTTAGTAGATCAACAAAGCAAAAAAGGAACTTCCAATGGAAAAGAAGGAAGTGACATAAACTTGACAGTTCACAAATGAATAAATGCATAAGAATAATAGAGAGCTAAAAGAATAAACCTACTTTGTAATCAAAGCTATGCAAATTAACATAGTAACAAAATGCTATTATTCATCTATTAAATTGACAAAGAATAAAAGTATATATGAGATGCCTCCTGTTGTCAAGAGTGTAGTGATAATACATTCACTAATGGTAGGACAAAAAATTATTTTATCCTTTCTTAAGTGTAATCTGGCAAGATATATTAAAAGGTTTTAAAAGGTGTTTATATCTTCTCCCCTAGAAATTCTACTTCCAGGAATTTATCCAGAGGAAATAATCAGAAATGCACATGTGATTTTATTATGACAGCAGTATTTGCAATAGTGTTAAATTAAAAAAAATAAATATTTACAATAAGAAGTTTGTGACATAAATTATGGTATGGCTATACAATAAGATAATATGAAGCCATTAAAATCATAATGTAGAGAATATTTAGTCACATAAGATAATGCATATAGTATACACAAAATAATTAATAATTAAGCAAAATAATTTGAATATAAACCAGGATGTATTGTATATTCTATGGTCTTAATTATGTAAAATATAAAAATAGTGTGTGTATATTTATAAATGTAATTTCAGTTTGTAAGCACTCAAACTCTCTGTATCTTTTTCTGTGTGGATAAAAATAGAGATAGAGATAGAAATACTTATATCTATACTTCTGTATCTGTATAAAGAGAGGAAAGCTAGACACTAAAGAAAAGTATACTAAATGTTAACAAAGATTAACAAATGTTAAAAATGTTAATAAATGTTCCATATGTGGGGTAATATTGTAGGTAATTTTCATGTTCTATGTATTTTTATTTCCACAACACACATATTTTATTATCTGTATAAGTTTTGCGTGGACAGGTACAGGTATCTCACCAATAGTGCATCTTCTACTTGGCCACATACAGGATCTATTTCTCCCTTACATGTCTACTGAGTCAGTAGATATGTTAAATTCCCAAGTAAGATGTAAAGTTTCTAGAATTTGAAGAAAAAAGTCAGTGCTCTTCTGAATACATTGGTATGCCAAGCTCCATGGAGTAAATCCCCTGGATGATTTTACTACTGGTGTAAAAATAAATAGTTGAATTTTTAAAATCTAAATTCTGGAAGACAAAAGAAAATTATCTCTTTGCATGAAAATCAACCTCAGAGTTTTGGGTTCTGTTGTCTCTCTGAACTGTGATTGTTAATGAATGAATCAGCGCTCTAATTAATGGAAAGGATTTGCAGGAGAGAACTTGAAGGTGAGAGGATGTCTTTAAATCTGTAGGCCTCAGTTTGTAAGGACTCAAGAAGGCTGAATGCTACAACACACCAATAAGGAGACCACGTGTCTCAGGCCAGTGTGGTATGCTCCAGACAAGGCAAATTCTTTGATTGAGACACATATTTCTTTGTTCAATGTGAAAGTCAAATAGAAAATTAGAGTTCCTTCAGAATGAGGCTCTAGATATTAGGGTGATATTAGAGTTTCTACCACAGACATTCCTGTCCCCAGGTTTGATCATGGGCAAGTAGGCACCCACAGCTCAACCTATTGTTACAAAGGTTGCCCACTGGCCAGAAGGGACTGGAGCATGAGAAGACAGTGAGTGGGACTAAGAACTGGTAAGTGAACTTTTTAAAACATTTTTGTTCAAGTGCATTTGTCTCCATTTTTGCCCCTCCATGGACCCCTGCCCCACCCATCCCCACCTCCTACCCTTGAAAATACTCCCTTTGCTTTGTCCATGGGTCCTTTATACATGTTCCTTGATGGACCGTCCCCTATTTTCCCTCTACCTCCTCCTCTCTGGTTACTGTCAGTTTGTCCTTTATTTCACTGTTTCTGGTTATATTTTGCTTGCTTGTTTGTTTTGTCGATTAGGTTCTATTTATAGGTGATATCATATGGTATTTGTCTTTCACCAACTGTCTTATTTCACTTAACATAATACTCTCCAGTTCCATACATGCTGCCCCAAAGGGTAGGAGCTCCTTCTTTCTTTCTGCTGTGTAGTATTTCATTGTGTAAATGTACCATGTTTTTTTTTTTTATCCATTCATTTACTGATGGGCATTTGGGTTGCTTGCAGCACTTGGTTATTGTAAATTGTGCTGCTATGAACTTTGGGGTGCATAGGTTCTTCTGAACCTATGGTGTTTCAGGCTTCTAAAAATATAATTCCAGCAGTGAAATTGCTGGGTCAAAGGCAGTTCAATTTTTAGTTTTCTGAGGAAATTCCATATTGTTTTCCATAGTAGTTGCATCAGTCTGCAACCCCACCAACAGTGCACTAGAGTTCCCCTTTCTCCACATTCTCTCTAGCACTTGTTTGTTGCTTGGTTTATGATGGACATTCTGACTGGTGTGAAATGATATCTCATTGTGATTTTAATTTGCATGTATCTCATGACTAGTGGTGCTGAGCATCCTTTCATAAGTCTCTGGGCCCTCTGTATGTCCTCCTTGGAGAAGTGTCTGTTCAAGTCTTTTGCCCACTTTTTAATTGGATTGTCTTCTTAGAGTGGAGTAATGTGAGTTCTTTATGTATTTTGGAGATCAAACCCTTGTACAATGTATCACTGGTAAATATATTTATCCATATGGTTGATTCCTTTTATATTTTAGTCCTGTTTTCTTTAGCTGTGCAGAAGTTTTATTTTGATGAGGTCTCAACTATTAATCTTTCCCTTATGTCCCTTGCTCTGGGGGACATATTGGTGAAAATATTGCTTCATGGAATATCTGAAATTATAGTCTGAGAAGGATAGAGGTTAGCTCTTTCTTAAATGGTTTGTAAAATTCTCATGTGAAACCATCCGGTCCAGGTCTTCTGTGTGACAGAAGTTTTTTGATTGCTGTTTAGATTTCATCAGCTACTATTGGTCTGTTCAGATTTTCTGATTCTTCTTCATTCAGATTTGGGATATTATATTTTTCTAGAAATTTGTATATTTCACCCAGGTTTTCAAATATCTTGGCATGTAGTTGTTTGTAATAATTTCGTACAATCATTTGCATTTTGGTGGTACCGGCTATTATTGCTTCTCTTTTATTTCTCATTGTGTTTATTTGGGTCCTCTCTCTCTTTTTCTTGATGAATTTACTTAAAGACTTATTCATTTTATCTTCTCAAAGAACCAGCTCCTGGATTTATTGATCCTTAGAATTGCGCTTTGGGTCTCTATGTCATTTAATTCTGCTCTTATCTTGGTTATTTTCTTCCTTCTATTTGCTCTGGGCTTTATTGTTGTTCCTCCAGTTTTTGTAGATGTAGGGTTAGGTTTTATATTTGAAATGTTTCTATCTTTTTTAAAGTAGGCTTGTATTGCTATGAACTTCCCTCTCAGGACTGCCTTTGCTGTGTCCCATAGCTTTTAGACTGTTATGTGTTCATTTTCATTTGTTTCCAGAATTTTTTTATTTCTTTCTTGATCTCATTCTTAACCCATTAATTGTTTAATAGCATGGTATTCAATCTCAGAAATTTGAGTGTTTTGCATTTTTTCCTGGAGGTTATTTTCCAGTTTCAGGTCCTTGTGATCTGAGAAAATGCTTGATATGATTTCAATTTTCTTGAATTTGTTGAGGCTTGTTTTGTGTCCTATCATGTGGTCTATTTTTCAAATTGTTGTATGTACATTTGAAAAAAATGTGTATTTTGATTTTTAGAGATGAAAGTTTCTATGCTCATCTGTCAATGCATTTGATCTGGGGCATTGTTCAATGCCACAATATCCTTGTTGATATTTTGTTTGGAAGATGTATCTATTGTTGATAGGGGTGTTAAAATCCACTATGTTGAGAGTGTTGTTGTCTATATCTTTCTCAAAATCCTCCCACATTTTTCTTATGTATTTGTGTGCTCCTATGTTGAGTGCATATGTTTATAATGTTTATGTCTTCTTGATGCATTCTTCCCTTGAGGATTATAAAGTGTCCTTCTGGATCTCTTTCAATGGCCCTTGTTTTGAAGTCTATTTTGTCTGATAGGAGTATTGCTACCTGGCTTTTTTTGTGTGTGTCCATTCGCTTGGAATATTTTTTTCCAATCCTTCACTTTCAGTCTGTTTAAGTCTTTGATTCTGAGGTGGATCTTTTGTAAGCAGCATATGTGTGGGTCATGTTTTCTTATCTATACAGCTACCCTATGTCTTTTGATTGGAGTATTAAATCCATTTACATTTAAGGTTATTATTGATAGGTACTTATTCAGTAATAAGTACCTTGATGGTACTTATAGTTCCCTGTTTGTACCTGTGTTCCTCTGTCTCTCACTCTTTTCCTTCCTCTTCTTACAGCAGTCCTTTTAGCATATCTTGCAGTGCTCATATGGTGAAGGTATATTCTTTCAGCCTTCTTTTGTCTGAGAAGCTCCTTATTTGGCCTTCCTTTTTAATTGAGAGCTTCGCTGGGTAGAGTAGTCTTGGTTGCAGGTCGTTGCTTTACACACTTGCAATATTTTTTGGCACTGTCTCCTGACTTGCAGTGTCTCTATTGAGAAATCAGCTGCTAGTCTTATCAGAGCTCCTTTGTATGTTCTCTTGTTTCTCCCTTGCTGCTTTTAAGATTCTCTCTTTGTCTTTAAATCTTGGTGTTTTCATGATGATGTCTCTTGGAACAGGCCTCTTTGGGTTCATCTTGTTTGGGACCCTCTGTGCTTCCTGAACTTGTATGGTATTTTGCCTCTCCAGGTTCAGAAATTTTTCTGTAATTATTTTTTCAAACAGAGCTTCTATTCATTGCTCATTTCTTTCTTTTTTTGGTATTCCTGAGATTCAAATGTGGCATTTCATATTGTCTTGGAGTTCCCTTAAGCTATCTTCATATTTTTTTAGTCTTTTTTTGTGTAGCTGCCTTACCTGGGAGAAGGTAAGGCATTTCTTTCTACTTTGTCTTCCAGCTCACTAATTTGGTACTCTGCTTCAGCCAGCCTGCTTACAATTCTTTCTAGTGTGTTTTTTATTTCAGATAATATGTTCTTCATTTTTTTCCTGGTTCTTTTTTATGGTTTCTATTTCCTTTTTTATACTGTTGCAGTTCTCACTCAGTTCCTTATAGTTGTCAGTGACTTTCTCGAGCATCCTTATAACCATCCTTTTGAATTCTATATCTGATAGTTTGCTTGCCTCCATTTCATTTTGTTCTTTTGTTAGGAAGTCTTCCCCTTCTTTGCATTGCAGTTTCATTCTTTGTCTCCCGATTTTTGGTGACTCATTTTGTTTGTTTCTATGATTCCCAATGCTCTGCTTTGGTAGCTGTCTTTGTAGGGTGAACTTCCAGGGTAGGTGTTCTGTGGGACTCAGTGGTGTGGTCTTTTTGAGCTCCTTGCCTGGATGCTCTAAGGTTGCCCTTCTTTTACATTTGAGTGGGCTCTCTTTTTGTACTCTAGTTTTACCCATCAGTGGCTCCTTTGTTGGTGGGATCTCTCCTCCAGTGGGTTTACTGGTATTCACAACTCCCACCTTATCTTGTATATGATCCAGGGCTGGGCAAAGGTGAAGTGATAGCAGAAGAGTATTCTGTGGGATTTAAAGTACCAACAAGTAGAGAACAGATACAAGATCCTTTGGAGAAATACAGCAATAACTGTAATATTTCATACATCTGTCCACTGTTTTAGTAGATGAAAAAGAGATAAGACTCTTATTAGAGAAGGAAAAAAATGGGAATTGATTTCAGAAAGCAGAGTGCTTATGCTAGGTCAGATGGCAAGATGTGTGAGAGTAAGGGGTAGAAACTTGGTGTAGAGTGCAAGAAAATAAAGTTAACCATAACAGTAATAAAGCTCAGAAATATAGTAAAGTGGACCAAGATCAGGGAAGAGTGCTGTATGGGAACAACAATAATATGGAAAGAAATATATGATTGGATTAAAGAGAATAAAAAGTAAAAGACGAAGAATAGTGTGTTATTAGAATATGAGTGAAGTGAAGGAAGAGAAATTAAAATGCAACATGAAAGGAAAAATAAAGAAAGCCAGTCAAACAATGAAATCAAACAAAACAAAGAAAACTAAATGGAAGGAAGAGAGCTAAAAAAATAAATAAGTAAAATAATAACAGCCCTGGCTGGTGTAGCTCAGTGGATTAAGCACAGAATGTGAACCAAGGGGTCGCCGGTTTGATTCCCAGTCAGGTTACATGACTGGGTTGCAGGCCAGTTCCCCAGTGGGGGCCACATAAGAAGCAACCACACACTGATGTTTCTCTCCCTCTCTTTCTTCCTCCCTTACCCTCTCTCTAAAAATAAATAAATAAAACAGAAATAATAATAATAACAAAAAAGTAAAAAATAAAATGCAAGGTCTATAGCATAGCAAAGTAAATTTTGCCTCAGCTTTTGGCATTAGCCTTCTGATCTTTCTCTGGATCTGTCTTTGATCCCTTCACAGCTCCAGGTCTTACTATCTTACACTTGGAAGAATAAAGGGAGAAAAAAAGAGTGAAAAGCCTCCTGCTAACTTTAAACCCAAAGCAGGTTCTTCTGGTCTTCCTGGATGCTGCAGGATAGAGGAGCTGGGCTCTGTTGCTTTTTTTTTTTTCCTTTCCTGTTGTTCTGCTTTGGGGGGTAGGTCTGGGCTACAATATTCACAGGTGTCCAGCCCCCAGACCAAGCCCTCGGGGCACTGGGCAGCTCCAATTGTCCATATGCACCAAGGCGGTGCATTTAATACACCTCATTGTGCCACCCTTTGATTAGTCCGTGAGGTGCATGAAGTGGGAACAACTTGTACTCCTCCTCCCTCTTTGCTTGTCTAGGCGCTATACCTGTACAAAGTCTCTTCAGGACAGTTTAGTTCCCCTATTAAATTAAGTCTCTCTGGGGAATGTTACTCCCCTGAGCCCCTGCTGCCCCACTTAAAAAAAGCTTTTTATTGTTGTTCAAGTAAGTTGTCTCCATTTTTTCCCCACCACTTTTTCTACCCCAGTCGCCCCCACTTCGCATCCTTGATTCTACCCCCTTTGGTTTTGTCCATGTGTCCTTTATAGATGTTCCTGAAAACCCTTCCCTCTTTGTCCTCCCATTATCCCTTCCCATCTCCCCTCTGGTTGCTGTCAGTTTGTTCTCAATTTTAATGCCTGTAGTTATATTTTGCTTGCTTAATTGTTTTGCTGATTAAGTTCCACTTATACATGAGATCATATGGTATTTGTCTTTCACCCCCTGGTTTATTTCACTTAGCGTAATTCTCTTCAGTTCCATCCATGTTGTCACAAAGGGTAGGAGCTCCTTTTTTTTTTTCTTCTGCTATGTAGTATTACATCATGTAAATGTATGATAGTTTTGTGATTCATTCATTTACTGATGGGCACTTACGTTACTTCCAACATAATTTATAATAGCCTGCTGACCTACTTTGATCAGTTCATGAGGCTCCCTGATTTGGAGCAAATCATGCCGCTCTTCCTCCCTATTCGCTGTCTGGGCCACAGAGTTCTAGAGTCCCTTAAACAGCGACTGAGAGCCCTTTTTTTTTTTTTTAAAGCATATTCCCTTTGTATTCGATGGCCATTCTTAACAATCACAAAGCCCAATTCTCTCACCAGTTCTGAGACTATCTGGGTCAGGGTACATCATGGCCCAACTCTTCTCCCATCTCTAGGTGTCACTCATTTTCCCAGTTTCTCTGGTACTGTCCCAGGTGGCCACCACAGTCCTAGCAGGGGGACACCACCTCTGTGTGTTTCCCACTGCATCTTTATCTTCCAGTGACTTCAGGCACCCAGTTCTCTCCTGGCGCAGGATTGGCTTCCCTGCTCTGAGAGGGGATGGAGCTGCGTAGTTCCAATTGCTGATTCAGCTCTCCTCCAAAGCTCCCATGGCAGCCTTTGTCTCTGGCACTAGACTGGTGACTGCAGCAGCTGTAGTCCCTGTGAGAGTCCCTGGGACCTTACAATCCCTAGGCAATCTCTTTACCATCTGTTGTTTCAATATTATCTATAATCTTTGGCTTCTAAGTTTCGTACAAGTTGGAATTCCATTGGCTGTTCACTCTATTCTTCAGAAAATTGGTTAGGTGTCCCAGCTGGGTGCATGAGCAAGTGGGCTCAGCTCCCTCCTACCTCACTACTATCTTCCGATCCCCAAAGTCAAGAACTGGTGTCTTTAGGCTTTCAGGCCAGCTGGAAAATTGAACTGGGCCCATGAGATCAAAACCCATAAATACCATGTGTGGAAACATAAGCCATTAAAGCTACTATAGGCATAAAAAGCAGCTTAGCTCACACTCAGCATGAGCTGAGCTATAGTTCCCTATGAGTTGCATTGACCACCTTTTGTGGGAGAGCAACTATGCCCAGCACCTATCTTCACCCACAGTCAGTTTTCTCTGTCATATTTTAAGACCCTGACAGTTTACACACTGAAACCCTGAAATTGGAAGGCAAGAAGGACAGCAGAGATGCATCACCTAAACACATGTGAATATACTGTGTTCAACAACTCTTATGTTAGCTACCTATTTAGAAATGTGAGCCTCTCACAGGTTAATAAGATGCCCTGATAAAGGAAGAACTATGAACATCTGGGTTCCATACCCTGGCATGAGTGTTCATAGACTCATTGGACACTAACATCAGCACCCCAGTGTTATACTGTCATAAAATGCAATTCAAATTTAAATTTCTGTGTGTCTATCTGATTGCTGTCAGTTTCAATTATTTCAAGTTGAAGTATATGTAAAATAGCCAACCAGATACAATCTACAATGGTTGGAGATTTAGAAGGTGGTGGGTCAGCCTGGGGTCAGTGATTTCAATGAGTTTCTAATGGTCACAGTGCCCACTTAAGAGTAGCTGGCAGAAGTGGAGGGATACAGAAGATACCCATATTGATGAATCTGAGGAAGTCCAGATGTTGTGAGGCCATGATGGTGGCTGAGACCTGCCTCCTTGGCATAGAGTGTCAAAATGATGGTACTAACTGGGGTGGAGCTGAAGACCATGACTGAAGTGCCAAATTCAACACAGGGAATGTGTAGTGGCAATAGAGTTGGGGTAGAGAAAGTGGCAGAACAGTTGGCATGAGCTTAAATGAGATGGGAGCTTACATATGAAGATTGAGGAGTGACAGGGAAAACAAGAAGAAACATATTTTTGAAAGGGGGAATAAATGAAGAAAAACAATCACCCATAATCTTACAACCCAAATAAAACCAGAATTTGTCATGTATCCATCCATATATTTTTTCTGAATATGTTGTTTTTTAATTTTTATTATTTGTTAATATATTTATTTTTTAGTATTCACCCAAGGATATATCTATTGATTTTAGAGAGAGAGGAAGGGAGAGAGAGAGAGAGAGAAGCTCCAATTGGTTGCCTCCTATATGACCTCTAACTGGGGATCATCAAACCGCAATCCATGAGATACTACTCTAACCAATGGAATCACCTGGCCAGGGCTATTGTTGATTTTTTAAAATTCACTGATAACAATATACCTTTAACATTTTTCCATAGCAATGCTTGAAGAGTTAGATCATTTTAATAAATTCTATTAAGTGGATTTAATTATTTTTAATATTTTCTTACAGTTGAAGTTTCTTACTGAAACTATATTTTTATATGAAAATACTGCTATGTTAAGGATAAATCATAAGATAATTTCCTTCACTTCTTTGAAAGAAATGAAAAAGTGCATTCACACAGGAGTCTTGCAGGTGGCCAGCTGTTAGGGATGTGGCAGCAATGAGCTCTCATCTGCACTCGTGCCCAGAGGCCACCCTTCTCAAAGTGGCTCCCTTCTTTCCAAGATAATACTTTTCTGAGAATAATCTAAAAATCCCAACCTCTACTATTCAATAAACCTTGGCAAGATGGTATCTGTAGATCATTTTCCTCTTTTATTGAGTTAAAAAACATAAATGCTTTCTCCGCTAATGTTCTAAGGGTTTTAAAAATTTACTAATATATCCTCATAGCAACTCTCTAAGGAATTTTTTAAAATTATTCCCCATTTTAAGTGTGGGGAAACTATGGCTGATAGAGGCTACTTTGTCCAAAACCTCCCAGCTAGCAGGTGGCAAAAGGATGAGAAGGCAGCACTGACACCTTTTCCTTTCATGTACCTTTGTGGCATGAAAAAGGAAAGCTGTTGTTCCAGAGTAGTGAAAGCTGTTCTAGAGTAGCACAAGCTGCGGAATCTGAGGGTGCATGTGTGCATGTTTTCAAAAATAAGAATAAGTTTTTAAACATATGAGAACCCCTTCATTTTTATTTTCTTGAATGGCGTAATCACCAGCCACAGTGGTGATGGAATCAAGGAGGTATGGAGTTGTGACTTTTACAGCCTTGTGTCATTTAAGGAGCCACATTTAATCTGTTACACTGCCCAAACTTATTAGGACACAACCTTTCAAACCTGAGAGAAAAGGTCACCTTTAACTGGAGAACAAGAGCATTTTCTGCATTTGGGAGGCTTTCACAATGTCAGATGCCCCATATTTTCCATACCATAGTGGCATTTAAAATGTGGCCTGTTTTTAGTAATCCAATTACTCCTGCATATTACCCAAAGATGATCAAAGTTGTACACAGCAGAATATTTGCAGAAATCAGTGGAGCACAACAAAGCTTACATTTAACAAGAGAAATAAAAGTGAGAGTTTGCCTGCAGTGGATGACAGGAGTGTAATGTTATACAGTTAAAATCAATGTTAAAGTGCAGTGAATCCTCCAGTACCTGTGCACTTAGGCAGTGCAATTCTGTTATGAGAGTGCAATGTTATGTTATGCAATTCTATTATGAGAGTGCTTTTATTATGTTACTTCACTGTGAGATTTGAATTCAGGTAGACACTAGCTAATGAGGTAATCTTTCAGCAAACAGGATTATAATAGGTTATTCACAAAAGCACTGCCTCATCGTATTGGCAGGGATTTAAGGTCAGGGATCAGAGGAGATTCAGCAAGGGTGCTGCATGGGCTTTGATACTGAAGGGATATGTGTTCCAGGCTATGTTTCACCACATGCTGGTTGGGTGACCTTAAGCAAGTCATTTAATGTGTAAATCTAAGCTATTTCATTTTAAAAAATAAACTTTCCTGGGAACTAAATAAGATGTCATATAAAGGGCTCATAGCTGACATTCAAATACATTTTTTAGCATTCATACAAATACAATTTATCAAACTCATTATACATCCTGCCTCTTCCAGCAAGACTTTCTTTTTTTATTTAAATAATTTTTTAATTTAATTCTTATTCAAGTGCAGCTTCCAGTCTTATACTCCCAACCCTGCCCGCCGCCCACCCCATGCTCCCTGCCTCCCTCCCATTTCCACCCCACACCCTTAGTTATTGTCCATGTGTCCTTTATACTTGTTCATGTGAGTCCATCCCCTTTTCCCTTATGATTCTCTCCCCTCTCTCCTCTGGACCCTGTCAGCCTGTTTCGTAATTGGGTGTCATTGGTCATATTTTGCTTGCTTGTTTGTTTTGTTTAGATCCCTGTTAATGGTGATATCATATGGTATTTGTCTTTCACCGCCTGGCTTATTTCGCTCAGCATAATGCTTTCCAGTTCCATCCATGATGTTGCAAAGGGTAGTAGTTCCTTCTTTTTTCTGCAGCATAGAATTCCATTATGTAAATGTACCATAGTTTTTTGATCCAGTTATTGACCAATGGGCATCTAGGTTGCTTCCAAATCTTGGCTATCGTGAATTGTGCTGCTATGAACATTGGGGTGCATAGGTTCTTTGGGGCTGGTGTTTCAGGGTTCTTAGGATATAATCCCAGCAATGGAATTGCTGGGTCAAAAGGCACATTCATTTTTAGTTTTCTTAGAAAATTCCATATTATTTTCCATAGTGGTTGTACCAGTCTGCAATCCCACCAACAGTGAACTAGGGTCCCCTTTTCCCCACAACCTCTCCAGCACTTGTTGTTTGTTTCTTTGTTTATGATAGCCATTCTAACTGTTGTAAAGTGGTATCTCATTGTGGTTTTAATTTGCATCTCTCTGATAGCTAGCGGTATTGAGCATCTTTTCATGTGTCTCTGGATCCTCTGTATGTCCTCCTTGGAGAAATGTCTGTTCAAGTCCTCTGTCCATTTTTTAATTGGGTTACTTGTCTTCTTTGAGTGGAGTCGAGTGAGTTCTTTGTATATTTTGGAGATTAAACCTTTGTCTGAGGTATCATTGGCAAACATGTTTTCCCCAACAGTTGCTTTTCTTTTTATCTTGATACTGTTTTCCTTAGCCATGCAGACGTTTTTAATTTTGATGAGATCCCATTTGTTTATTCTTTCCTTTATATCCCTTGCTCTAGGGGACGTATTAGTAAAAATATTGCTACGTGGAATATCTGAGATTTTCCTGCCAATGCTCTCCTCTAGGGCTTTAATGCTTTCCCGGCTTATATTTAAGTCTTTTATCCACCTTGAATTTATTTTGGTGTATGATGTAAGTTGGTGTTCGAGTTTCATTTTTTTGCATGTAGCTGTCCAGTTCTCCCAACACCATTTGTTGAAAAGGCTGTCTTTACTCCATTTTATGTTATTGCCCCCTTTGTCAAACATTAATTGACTGTAGAGATTTGGGTTTATTTCCAGGCTCTCTGTTCTATTCCATTGGTCTATGTGCCTGTTTTTGTGCCAGCACCAGGCTGTTTTGATTACAGTGGCCTTGTAATACAGTTTGATATCAGGTATTGTGATCCCTCCTACTTTGTTCTTCTTTCTCAACACTGCAGCTGCTATTCCGGGTCTTTTATGGTTCCATATAAATTTTTGAAGTGTTTGTTCTCTGTCTGTGAAATATGCCATTGGTTCTTTAATAGGTATTGCATTGAATCTGTAAATTGCTTTGGGTAGTATGGACATTTTGATGATGTTAATTCTTCCAATCCATGAACACGGTATATGTCTCCATTTGTTTGTGTCTTCCTTGATTTCTTTCTTCAGTGTTGTGTAGTTTTCTGCATACAGGTCTTTTACCTCCTTGGTTAGGTTTATTGCCAGATATTTGTTTTTGCTATATCGAGTGGGATTTTTTTTCTTGATTTCTGCTTCTGCTGCTTCATTGTTGGTATACAAAAATGCCTTTGATTTCTGGATATTGACTTTGTATCCCGCTGTTTTGCCAAATTCATTTATTAGTTCCAGCAGTTTTTTGGTAGAGGCTATAGGGTTTTCCATGTACACTATCATGTCATCTACAAACAGTGAAAGTTTTGTTTCCTCCTTCCCGATATGGATGCCTTTTATTTCCTTTTCTTCTCTGATTGCTGTGGCTAAAACTTCCAATACTATATTAAATAGAAGTGGTAGAAAGTGGACAACCTTCTCTTGTTCCTCATCTTAGTGGACAAAGTTTTAGTTTTTGCCCATTGAGTATGATGTTGTCTGTAGGTCTTTCATATATGGCCTTTGTTATATTGAAGAATGCTCCCTATATTCCCACTTTGCTGAGTACCTTTATCATAAATGGGTGTTGAACCTTATCAAAAGCTTTTTCCGCATCTATTGATATGACAATGTGGTTTTTGTCTTTGCTTTTGTTTATGTGGTGTATTACATTTATTGATTTGTGTATATTGAACCATCCTTGCATCCCTGGGATGAATCCCACTTGGTCGTGGCGTATGATCTTTTTGATGTATTGTTGGATGTGATTAGCTAATATTTTATTGAGGATTTTAGCGTCTGTGTTCATCAGCGATATTGGCCTGTAATTTTCTTTCTTTGTTGTGCTTCTATCTGGCTTTGGAATTACAGCGATGCTGGCTTCATAAAAAGAGTTGGGGAGTTTTCCCTCCTTTTGGATTTTTTGGAATAGTCTGTGAAGAATAGGGGTTAGTGTGGGAGCCTGCCAGGCCACAGGGGACCAAGGAGAGAGCCCCCACTGTGAAAATGGTGGCGGGACTTGGTTTCTGGTCCCTGGAGCCGGCGGGTATCTTGACATCTTCCGGACCTTCTCCTTCTCAGCCTTGAAGGAAAGAACAAGATCTTGGCATATGCGTCATGTTCCAGGAAAGTGATAGTAATGAGGACACTGCTATCTGTAGGCTAATGTTCTCAGGATATGAGAACATCTTGCCCTCTTGATAGCCTTCGGGAGTGTACAAACTTTTGTAAAACAGCATTGTTCTCAGGCCACTGCAGTTCTGCATATAAGCCAGCAGTTCCTTGAATAAAGTCACCATTTGCCAGCAGAGCACTTGGTCCTCTCCATTCTTTAAGTCCCTCGCCTCACCTCGCAACCACCCTTGCTGCCGCGGGCGGCGGCAGAGTGGCGCCCGAAGAACAGGGACCCGGAAAAAGGGGGTCAGGGGGGACCAGCAGAGTCCTAATCGCGAGGATAGAGGAGCCCGAGAGGACCGCTGCTACGGGGGCCCGGTAAGTTAAAAGTAAAAGTAGCAGGGAGCGGTGTTGGAGAGTTGTTAATCATGGGAATTTCGCACTCATCAGATCAGGGACTTTTTGAAAAAGTCCTCTGCTCCTTATTGAAGGGGCGAGGCATTACTACCTCTAAGAGTCAAATACATTGTTTTATAGGTTTTATTCAAGAAGTTTGCCTTTGGTTCCCAGAAGAAGGTACTATTAATATGGAAACTTGGAAAAAGGTAGGAGAACGTATTCGTGAACACTACCGTGCTCACGGTCCAGAGAAAACTCCTGTTGAAGCATTTTCTTTATGGACATTAGTTAGAGATTGTCTTAGGGGAGATTCCAAGCTTGAAAAACGGGAACGTGGGACTCGTGGCAGTTTGCCAGCCATTCTTTCGGCAGAGGATCTTTCTCGCCCTCTGCCTCCAGTGCCGACTGCTCTGCCTCCTCCGATTTGGGAGTTGCCACGGTATGAGGAACCTGATCTTAAGGTGGCGACTGATCTTAAGATGGCGACTGATCTTAAGGTGGCGACTGATCTTAAGGTGGCGACTGTTCAATCGGAGCAGCCAAACCCTGATGAAGCAGATTGGGGAGATCTAGCAGGTCAAGCGGAGCCCGGATAGCTCAGTTGGTAGAGCATCAGACTTTTAATCTGAGGGTCCAGGGTTCAAGTCCCTAAGTTTTAGGACATGATCCCACTGTTATTGTTATACCTTATACCGCCGAGCAACTTAACTGGCTTCTTAACTTTAACGACATTTTTGCTCTTGCCTTTGAAGGTTTTGCTGGAACCATCTCTCATCATCTGCCCGCTGATAAAATTTTACAATTTTCCCATACTGCACGATTTATTTTTCCTAACATTGTCACTTCTGAATCTTTATCAACGTCCTTTACCCTATTCACAGATGGACCTTCTAATGGACGTGCTGTTCTACTTACTCCTACCAAGCCTCTCATCTGGGCCACCCCTTATGTTTCAGCTCAAGAAGTGGAACTGTTTGCTGTCAGCCAAGCTCTTGCCCTATATAATCAACCATTTAATCTTTACACAGATAGCCAATATGTTGTTCGAGCTATGGCTGTTTTAGAAACTGTTCCTTTAATTCATACCTCTAATCATACGATTTCTCAGCTTTTCTCAGATATTCAACAACTTTTACAGAAACGACAGTTTCCCTGTTTCATTGGTCA